>NC_087260.1:7504700-8104700 GCF_037042905.1 Lytechinus pictus
AGCGAAGACGGCTGATTTTGGGGGGTTTCGGGGAAAATATTGAACAAATATTATTTTGCTCAATTTTGGCCAATTTTGCCCAATTTTCCATGTCGCGGGTGGGGCGAGGGGGTCGAAAATTCAAACTCCCTGGATCCTCTTGATTCTCGCTGTAATAATCGGTTAGGATGCTAAAACATCCCAGGGAGCGAAGATGGCTGATTTGGGGGGGTTTCGGGGGAAATATTGAACAAATATTATTTTGCTCAATTTTGGCCAATTTTGCCCAATTTTCCATGTCGCGGGTGGGGCGAGGGGGTCGAAAATTCCAACTCCCTGGATCCTCTTGAATCTCGCTGTAATAATCGGTTAGGATGCTAAAACATTCCAGGGAGCGAAGACGGCTGATTTGGGGGGGTTTCGGGGAAAATATTGAACAAATATTATTTTGCTCAATTTTGGCCAATTTTGCCCAATATTCCATGTCGCGGGTGGGGCGAGGGGGTCGAAAATTCAAACTCCCTGGATCCTCTTGATTCTCGCTGTAATAATCGGTTAGGATGCTAAAACATCCCAGGGAGTGAAGACGGCTGATTTGGGGGGGTTTCGGGGGAAATATTGAATAAATATTATTTTGCTCAATTTTGGCCAATTTTGCCCAATTTTCCATGTCGCGGGTGGGGCGAGGGGGTCGAAAATTCAAACTCCCTGGATGCTCTTGATTCTCGCTGTAATAATCGGTTATAATGCTAAAACATCCCAGGGAGTGAAGACGGCTGATTTGGGGGGGTTTCGGGGAAAATATTGAATAAATATTATTTTGCTCAATTTTGGCAAATTTTGCCCAATTTTCCATGTCGCGGGTGGGGCGAGGGGGTCGAAAATTCAAATTCCCTGGATCCTCTTGATTCTCACTGTAATAATCAGGTAGGATGCTAAAACATCCCAGGGAGTGAAGACGGCTGATTTGGGGGGGTTTCGGGGGAAATATTGAACAAATATTATTTTGCTCAATTTTGCCCAATTTTCCATGTCGCGGGTGGGGCGAGGGGGTCGAAAATTCAAACTCCCTGGATCCTCTTGATTCTCGCTGTAATAATCAGTTAGGATGCTAAAACATCCCAGGGAGTGAAGACGGCTGATTTGGGGGGGTTTCGGGGGAAATATTGAATAAATATTATTTTGCTCAATTTTGGCAAATTTTGCCCAATTTTCCATGTCGCGGGTGGGGCGAGGGGGTCGAAAATTCAAACTCCCTGGATCCTCTTGATTCTCGCTGTAATAATCGGTTAGGATGCTTAAACATCCCAAGGAGCGAAGACGGCTGATTTGGGGGGGTTTCGGGGAAAATATTGAACAAATATTATTTTGCTCAATTTTGGCCAATTTTGCCCAATTTTCCATGTCGCGGCTGGGGCGAGGGGGTCGAAAATTCAAACTCCCTGGATCCTCTTGATTCTCGCTGTAAATATCGGTTAGGATGCTAAAACATCCCAGGGAGTGAAGACGGCTGATTTGGGGGGGTTTCGGGGGAAAAATTGAACAAATATTATTTTGCTCAATTTTTGCCAATTTTGCCCAATTTTCAATGTCGCGGGTGGGGCGAGGGGGTCGAAAATTCAAACTCCCTGGATCCTCTTGATTCTCGCTGTAATAATCGGTTAGGATGCTTAAACATCCCAAGGAGCGAAGACGGCTGATTTGGGGGGGTTTCGGGGGAAATATTGAACAAATATTATTTTGCTCAATTTTGGCAAATTTTGCCCAATTTTCCATGTCGCGGGTGGGGCGATGGGGTCGAAAATTCAAACTCCCTGGATCCTCTTGATTCTCGCTGTAATAATCGGTTAGGATGCTAAAACATCCCAGGGAGCGAAGACGGCTGATTTGGGGGGTTTCGGGGGAAATATTGAACAAATAATATTTTGCTCAATTTTGGCAAATTTTGCCCAATTTTCCATGTCGCGGGTGGGGCGAGGGGGTCGAAAATTCAAATTCCCTGGATCCTCTTGATTCTCGCTTTAATAATTGATTAGGATACTAAAACATTCCAGGGAGCGAAGACGGCTGATTTGGGGGGGTTTCGGGGGAAATATTGAACAAATATTATTTTGCTCAATTTTGGCCAATTTTGCCTAATTTTCCATGTCGCGGGTGGGGCGAGGGGGTCGAAAAATTCAAACTCCCTGGATCCTCTTGATTCTCGCTGTAATAATCGGTTAGGATGCTAAAACATCCCAGGGAGCAAAGACGGCTGATTTTGGGGGGTTTCGGGGGAAAAATTGAACAAATATTATTTTGCTCAATTTTGGCCAATTTTGCCCAATTTTCCATGTCGCGGGTGGGGCGAGGGGGTCGAAAATTCAAACTCCCTGGATCCTCTTGATTCTCGCTGTAATAATCGGTTAGGATGCTTAAACATCCCAAGGAGCGAAGACGGCTGATTTGGGGGGGTTTCGGGGGAAATATTGAACAAATATTATTTTGCTCAATTTTGGCCAATTTTGCCCAATTTTCCATGTCGCGGGTGGGGCGAGGGGGTCGAAAATTCAAACTCCCTGGATCCTTTTGATTCTCGCTGTAATAATAGGTTAGGATGCTAAAACATCCCAGGGAGCGAAGACGGCTGATTTGGGGGGGTTTCGGGGGAAATATTGAACAAATATTATTTTGCTCAATTTTGGCAAATTTTGCCCAATTTTCCATGTCGCGGGTGGGGCGAGGGGGTCGAAAATTCAAACTCCCTGGATCCTCTTGATTCTCGCTGTAAATATCGGTTAGGATGCTAAAACATCCCAGGGAGTGAAGACGGCTGATTTGGGGGGGTTTCGGGGGAAAAATTGAACAGATATTATTTTGCTCAATTTTGGCCAATTTTGCCCAATTTTCCATGTCGCGGGTGGGGCGAGGGGGTCGAAAATTCAAACTCCCTGGATGCTCTTGATTCTCGCTGTAATAATCGGTTATAATGCTAAAACATCCCAGGGAGTGAAGACGGCTGATTTGGGGGGGTTTCGGGGAAAATATTGAATAAATATTATTTTGCTCAATTTTGGCAAATTTTGCCCAATTTTCCATGTCGCGGGTGGGGCGAGGGGGTCGAAAATTCAAATTCCCTGGATCCTCTTGATTCTCACTGTAATAATCAGGTAGGATGCTAAAACATCCCAGGGAGTGAAGACGGCTGATTTGGGGGGGTTTCGGGGGAAATATTGAACAAATATTATTTTGCTCAATTTTGCCCAATTTTCCATGTCGCGGGTGGGGCGAGGGGGTCGAAAATTCAAACTCCCTGGATCCTCTTGATTCTCGCTGTAATAATCAGTTAGGATGCTAAAACATCCCAGGGAGTGAAGACGGCTGATTTGGGGGGGTTTCGGGGGAAATATTGAATAAATATTATTTTGCTCAATTTTGGCAAATTTTGCCCAATTTTCCATGTCGCGGGTGGGGCGAGGGGGTCGAAAATTCAAACTCCCTGGATCCTCTTGATTCTCGCTGTAATAATCGGTTAGGATGCTTAAACATCCCAAGGAGCGAAGACGGCTGATTTGGGGGGGTTTCGGGGAAAATATTGAACAAATATTATTTTGCTCAATTTTGGCCAATTTTGCCCAATTTTCCATGTCGCGGCTGGGGCGAGGGGGTCGAAAATTCAAACTCCCTGGATCCTCTTGATTCTCGCTGTAAATATCGGTTAGGATGCTAAAACATCCCAGGGAGTGAAGACGGCTGATTTGGGGGGGTTTCGGGGGAAAAATTGAACAAATATTATTTTGCTCAATTTTTGCCAATTTTGCCCAATTTTCAATGTCGCGGGTGGGGCGAGGGGGTCGAAAATTCAAACTCCCTGGATCCTCTTGATTCTCGCTGTAATAATCGGTTAGGATGCTTAAACATCCCAAGGAGCGAAGACGGCTGATTTGGGGGGGTTTCGGGGGAAATATTGAACAAATATTATTTTGCTCAATTTTGGCAAATTTTGCCCAATTTTCCATGTCGCGGGTGGGGCGATGGGGTCGAAAATTCAAACTCCCTGGATCCTCTTGATTCTCGCTGTAATAATCGGTTAGGATGCTAAAACATCCCAGGGAGCGAAGACGGCTGATTTGGGGGGTTTCGGGGGAAATATTGAACAAATAATATTTTGCTCAATTTTGGCAAATTTTGCCCAATTTTCCATGTCGCGGGTGGGGCGAGGGGGTCGAAAATTCAAATTCCCTGGATCCTCTTGATTCTCGCTTTAATAATTGATTAGGATACTAAAACATTCCAGGGAGCGAAGACGGCTGATTTGGGGGGGTTTCGGGGGAAATATTGAACAAATATTATTTTGCTCAATTTTGGCCAATTTTGCCTAATTTTCCATGTCGCGGGTGGGGCGAGGGGGTCGAAAAATTCAAACTCCCTGGATCCTCTTGATTCTCGCTGTAATAATCGGTTAGGATGCTAAAACATCCCAGGGAGCAAAGACGGCTGATTTTGGGGGGTTTCGGGGGAAAAATTGAACAAATATTATTTTGCTCAATTTTGGCCAATTTTGCCCAATTTTCCATGTCGCGGGTGGGGCGAGGGGGTCGAAAATTCAAACTCCCTGGATCCTCTTGATTCTCGCTGTAATAATCGGTTAGGATGCTTAAACATCCCAAGGAGCGAAGACGGCTGATTTGGGGGGGTTTCGGGGGAAATATTGAACAAATATTATTTTGCTCAATTTTGGCCAATTTTGCCCAATTTTCCATGTCGCGGGTGGGGCGAGGGGGTCGAAAATTCAAACTCCCTGGATCCTTTTGATTCTCGCTGTAATAATAGGTTAGGATGCTAAAACATCCCAGGGAGCGAAGACGGCTGATTTGGGGGGGTTTCGGGGGAAATATTGAACAAATATTATTTTGCTCAATTTTGGCAAATTTTGCCCAATTTTCCATGTCGCGGGTGGGGCGAGGGGGTCGAAAATTCAAACTCCCTGGATCCTCTTGATTCTCGCTGTAAATATCGGTTAGGATGCTAAAACATCCCAGGGAGTGAAGACGGCTGATTTGGGGGGGTTTCGGGGGAAAAATTGAACAGATATTATTTTGCTCAATTTTGGCCAATTTTGCCCAATTTTCCATGTCGCGGGTGGGGCGAGGTGGTCGAAAATTCAAACTCCCTGGATCCTCTTGATTCTCACTGTAATAATCGGTTAGGATGCTTAAACATCCCAAGGAGCGAAGACGGCTGATTTGGGGGGGTTTCGGGGGAAATATTGAACAAATATTATTTTGCTCAATTTTGGCAAATTTTGCCCAATTTTCCATGTCGCGGGTGGGGCGAGGGGGTCGAAAATTCAAACTCCCTGGATCCTCTTGATTCTCGCTGTAATAATCAGTTAGGATGCTAAAACATCCCAGGGAGCGAAGACGGCTGATTTGGGGGGTTTCGGGGGAAATATTGAACAAATAATATTTTGCTCAATTTTGGCAAATTTTGCCCAATTTTCCATGTCGCGGGTGGGGCAAGGGGGTCGAAAATTCAAATTCCCTGGATCCTCTTGATTCTCGCTTTAATAATTGGTTAGGATACTAAAACATTCCAGGGAGCGAAGACGGCTGATTTGGGGGGGTTTCGGGGGAAATATTGAACAAATATTATTTTGCTCAATTTTGGCAAATTTTGCCCAATTTTCCATGTCGCGGGTGGGGCGAGGGGGTCGAAAAATTCAAACTTCCTGGATCCTCTTGATTCTCGCTGTAATAATCGGTTAGGATGCTAAAACATCCCAGGGAGCAAAGACGGCTGATTTGGGGGGGTTTCGGGGGAAATATTGAACAAATATTATTTTGCTCAATTTTGGCCAATTTTGGCCAATTTTCCATGTCGCGGGTGGGGCGAGGGGGTCGAAAATTCCAACTCCCTGGATCTTCTTGATTCTCGCTGTAAATATCGGTTAGGATGCTAAAACATCCCAGGGAGTGAAGACGGCTGATTTGGGGGGGTTTCGGGGGAAAAATTGAACAAATATTATTTTGCTCAATTTTGGCCAATTTTGCCCAATTTTCCATGTCGCGGGTGGGGCGAGGGGGTCGAAAATTCAAACTCCCTGGATCCTCTTGATTCTCGCTGTAATAATCGGTTAGGATGCTTAAACATCCCAAGGAGCGAAGACGGCTGATTTGGGGGGGTTTCGGGGGAAATATTGAACAAATATTATTTTGCTCAATTTTGGCCAATTTTGCCCAATTTTCCATGTCGCGGGTGGGGCGAGGGGGTCGAAAATTCAAACTCCCTGGATCCTCTTGATTCTCGCTGTAATAATAGGTTAGGATGCTAAAACATCCCAGGGAGCGAAGACGGCTGAGTTGGGGGGGGTTTCGGGGGAAATATTGAACAAATATTATTTTGCTCAATTTTGGCAAATTTTGCCCAATTTTCCATGTCGCGGGTGGGGCGAGGGGGTCGAAAATTCAAACTCCCTGGATCCTCTTGATTCTCGCTGTAAATATCGGTTAGGATGCTAAAACATCCCAGGGAGTGAAGACGGCTGATTTGGGGGGGTTTCGGGGGAAAAATTGAACAGATATTATTTTGCTCAATTTTGGCCAATTTTGCCCAATTTTCCATGTCGCGGGTGGGGCGAGGGGGTCGAAAATTCAAACTCCCTGGATCCTCTTGATTCTCGCTGTAATAATCGGTTAGGATGCTTAAACATTCCAAGGAGCAAAGACGGCTGATTTGGGGGGGTTTCGGGGGAAATATTGAACAAATATTATTTTGCTCAATTTTTGCCAATTTTGCCCAATTTTCCATGTCGCGGTTGGGGCGAGGGGGTCGAAAATTCAAACTCCCTGGATCCTCTTGATTCTCGCTGTAATAATCGGTAAGGATGCTAAAACATCCCAGGGAGCGAAGACGGCTGATTTGGGGGGGTTTCGGGGGAAATATTGAACAAACATTATTTTGCTCAATTTTGGCCAATTTTGCCCAATTTTCCATGTCGCGGGTGGGGCGAGGGGGTCGAAAATTGAAACTCCCTGGATCCTCTTGATTCTCGCTGTAAATATCGGTTAGGATGCTAAAACATCCCAGGGAGTGAAGACGGCTGATTTGGGGGGGTTTCGGGGGAAAAATTGAACAGATATTATTTTGCTCAATTTTGGCCAATTTTGCCCAATTTTCCATGTCGCGGGTGGGGCGAGGGGGTCGAAAATTCAAACTCCCTGGATCCTCTTGATTCTCGCTGTAATAATTGGTTAGGATGCTAAAACATCCCAGGGAGCGAACACGGCTGATTTGGGGGGGTTCGGGGGAAATATTGAACAAATATTATTTTGCTCAATTTTGGCCAATTTTGCCCAATTTTCCATGTCGCGGCTGGGGCGAGGGGGTCGAAAATTCAAACTCCCTGGATCCTCTTGATTCTCGCTGTAATAATCGGTTAGGATGCTAAAACATCTAGGGAGCGAAGACGGCTGATTTGGGGGGGTTTCGGGGGAAATATTGAACAAATATTATTTTGCTCAATTTTGGCAAATTTTGCCGAATTTTCCATGTCGCGGGTGGGGCGAGGGGGTCGAAAATTCAAACTCCCTGGATCCTCTTGATTCTCGCTGTAATAATCGTTTAGGATACTAAAACATCCCAGGGAGCGAAGACGGCTGATTTGGGGGGGTGGGGGTTTCGGGGGCTATATTAAACAAAAATTATTTGCTCAATTTTGGCCAATTTTGGCAAATTTTCCATGTCGCGGGTGGGGCGCGAGGGGGTCGAAAATTCAAACTCCCTGGATCCTCTTGATTCTCGCTGTAATAATCGGTTAGGATGCTAAAACATCCCAGGGAGCGAAGACGGCTGATTTCGGGGGGTTTCGGGGGAAATATTGAACAAATATTATTTGCTCAATTTCGGCCAATTTTGCCCAACTTTCCATGTCGCGGGTGGGGCGAGGGGGTCGAAAATTCAAACTCCCTGGATCCTCTTGATTCTCACTGTAATAATCGGTTAGGACGCTACATGTATCTTCATTTGAAGTATTCATATATTGCGTTTGTAAATCATTTTTCTAACATATTTTTCTAAGTTAAAAAATTTGAAGCCTAAATGAAACACTTGTAATATTGCACCCTAAGTGATAAAAGGTGAAATTGTCCTCATTATTGTTTGCACCCAGAAATGTTCGTTTGCACAATAAAAGGGGCAACATTTTACCTTTTAAGGTGTATAATACTTAAACATTAAAAATGTTCAAAAAAAAATTAACTTTCATGACATGGTTCAAATCTGCACCCTATATGGTGCTTAATGTAGCTTATGTTACACCCATGAAGGTGCACAAATGAGCATTGCTCTCTCTAGCACCCCTTACTGTACCAACCCCTAAGGCTCAAATTTGAACCCTGATTCTTAGTGTGTTCATCAAACCATTTCAAGGTTGAATGACTAGACCTCATTCACAATGCACTCATGGATAGAATTCATTTTTACACAGTTCTTATAATAGCCAGTGAAATTGTACCAAAAGTCCAACACCCCTGTCAAATATATTTGACAAAATCTGTAATGATAACAATATCTTTTAAAGAAGGGACTTCAGTTGTTGTTGTTGTTGATACAAAATGTACATATGAATTCATTCTCATCTGTTACTATGGAAAAATTTGGTATTTACTTTTCTAACAGGTGAACCACACAAACGGTGAGAAGAGGTAGAAAGAAAGAGGGGGACAGCAACTGGAAGGAGATGGAAGTCCAGACACTCTGCCACTGTGTGCCATTGAACAAGAAATCTCTCTTTGGATAAGGGGGTCAAGCTTCTAGTATGAAGGTGAGTTTGTATATAAAGTTGTATTTATTGAACATTCTACTTGTAAATACAAGTATACTGTAGGGTAATATTTATTTTTGTCTCACCTGTATAGCAGAGCGGCGGCGGCGTCAACACCAAATCTTAACCTGAGGTTAAGTTTTTGAAATGACAGCATAACTTAAAAAGTATATGGACCTAGTTCATGAAACTTGGCCATAATGTTAATCAACTATTATTAAACATCCTGCCTGAGTCTCATGTCACATGACCAAGGTCAAAGGTCATTTAGGGTCAATGAACTTTGGCCGAATTGGGGGTATCTGTTGAATTACCATCATAACTTTAAAAGTTTATGGGATCTGATTCATGAAACTTGGACATAATAGTAATCAAGTATTACTGAACATCCTGTGCAAGTTTCAGGTCACATGATCAAGGTCAAAGGTCATTTAGGGTCAATGAACTTTGGTCAAATTGGGGTATTTGTTGAATTACTGCCATAACTTTGAAAGTGTGTTGGTCTAGTTCATAAAACTTGGACATAAGAGTAATCAAGTATCACTGAACATCCTGTGCGCATTTTAGGTCACATGACCAAGGTCAAAGGTCAATGAACTTTGGCCATAATGGGGCTATCTGTTGAATTACCATCATAACTTTGAAAGTTGATGGATCTGACTCTTGAAACTTGGACACAAGACTAATAAAGTATCACTGAACATCCTGTGCGAGTTTCAGGTCACATGATCAAGGTCAAAGGTCATGTAAGGTCAAAGAACTTTGGCCACGTTGGGGGTATTTGTTGAATTACCATCATATCTCTATAAGTGTATGGGTTTAGTTCATAAAACGTGGAAATAAGAGTAACCAAGTATCACTGAACATCTTGTGCGAGTTATAGTAGTTTTCAAAATCAGCACTGCTGCTATATTGAATCGCGTGATGCAGGTGAGACGGCCAGAGGCATTCCACTTGTTTTAATTTCACATTCTATCTTTTTTTAAATTTAAGCCCGTGATTGCAACATCATAAGGCTCTTCCATAAATCATACATACTGTACATGAATGTGAACACTCTGCTATTATCAAGTTGAGCTGCTAACGTGGTTTGCACTGATTCTTCTTATTTCAGATTGTTTAAGAGTCAAGAGTTTTGAAGACGTGACGCCATGGACCTGGTTGCACCTGGCAAGGGAACTATATGACCATGATGACTGTTCACTGACTTAAGTATTCTCTAAACGCTTTGTAAAATTAACAAAAGTACCCATTTTAGTTTTTCAAAGATAATAATCATTATATTGATATTGTGGATACCTTTTTATGATTTTTATCATAAAATTATTATAATGATAATGATGATAAGTCATAATACAAAGGAACAATAAGTAGAAAAGAAGGCGACAAAGAAGGAAGAGGAGAAGAAGATTATGAAGAAATAGAAGAGGAGGGGTGGAAGAGGAGAAAAGGAGAATAAGAATAAATTACATCACTGTGAGTTCCTCTTCATGAAATCTTACAGAAATCTTTCTCTTTTAAATGGAAATATTTATTAAGCATACAAATGCAATATAGTTATTCATGGTTTTTTTTAATGTATTATGTGTCATGTTTGTAGTTGTACACCTGATTTAGGTATTGTATTCATTTAGGATATGAATAATATATTTCATTTGAATCGACACTGTTAAAAAAAAATAGTTGAAATGACTGTATAAAATTGTGGCAAAAAATTACTTAAATTTTTTCCAGTATTTATGAGTTTGGCAGTTTTAAGTAAAATTTACTTTTTTTTCTTTGCATCCATTTTTACTCAAGAAAATTAAGCTACAATAACTTAATTCAATTAAGTAAAACAATCACTAAAATATTTGAAAAAATCAAATGGGGGAGTGGACTTTCGTGATTAAAAAGTCCGCTCCCCCCATCGTCCCACTTTTAGTGGCATCATTTTCATCTTAGACATCTTTTATCCAAATATTAGACTTTGTGCATTGTCACTTACCTGTACATGTATAGGTACTGACAGATATTTATACGCGATCGTTTCATTCTTACAAATAAAACAATGAGAATAATATAAGCATTTTCCGAAAACCTAAAAAGAAATCTGAAATTTTCTGCTAAATTTAATGTTGCTCAATCTTTAATTCAACAAAAGAATAAAATGCACACCCTTATCCAAAACAATTTCAAACACAAATAGATAGGCCTATGACAGTAAAAAAAAAATGACTTGCTCTAATGAATATTCATGCATTATTTCAATAAGGCGTTAATTGAAAATATAAGTACATTCAACATGATTTTATAAGTAATAATCATCTTTGCCTAATTAAGTTAGATTCACTCAATTGAAGCAAGCTAGCAGTACGTGAATTTTCTTAAATGTATATTGAACCCAAATAAATCAAGTAAATTAAAAGACAAGTTGAAACTACTTTAAAAAAGCAAAAAATAATTATGAATTATAATTTTTTCTTATATTTTATACATTAAGTGTTAACAACTGATTAAGAAATATTTCTGTATGTGTATGTACCTCTTTTAATCATGTTTATACAGTCATGATTAAAGGACATGGGACAGGTGAAAAGATTATATTGTTTTACAAATTTTGGTGTGTATTTATTTTAAAAGTAATAAATTTACACAAAATGTCATTCATTTTGCTTCATCTCTTTGTTTTGTTGCTTTCAATGAATCGGGAGCAAGAGGGGTGGGGTTTAAATATGATTTGCCCCTCAGAACACACGTTTCCCTACTAGAAATAGTAATTAATATTTGTAGAAAATTGTAGGATTATTTTTTTATAAACTCTGAACCCAGGTAAAAAAAACAGTTGAAACCAGTTGAAATTTTAACTGGTTTCAACTGGATTTAACTGGGACCAGTTGAAACCAATTGGCACAACTGGTAAACTCCCATCATACCAGTATATTCCAGTTGAAACCAATTGTCCCAACTGGACATGCTGAAAACATACAAGTTGATTCCAGTTGAAACCAATTAACTATACTGGTATAAATTAGTACACCAGTTAATACCAGTTAAAACCAATAGGCCTTGCTGGTTTATCTACCAATAGATTCCAGTTTAAAACCCATAAGCCAAACTGGACCATTTGATGCCAGTTGGAACCCATAGAAACTCAATGGGTGCATATACCAGTTAATGCCATCTTAAACCCATTAACCATACTGGTATATAATTTAACCAATTGATACCAGTTAGAACCAATAGGCCTTACTGATATATCTACCAGTTGATTCCAGTAAACACCCATAAACCAAACTGGACCAGAATGTACCAGTTGAAACCATAGACCTCCCATATCCACTTGAAACCCATTAACCATACTGGAATATCAAACCAATTGATACCAGCTAAAACCAATAGGCCTTACTGATATATCAACCAGCTGATTCCAGTTAAAACCCATAAACCAATATGGAACAGATTATGCCAGTTGAAACCCATAGACCTCCCATAACCCACTTAAAAAACCCATTAACCATACTGGAATATCAAACCAATTGATACCAGTTAAAACCAATAGTTGTCCCATGAATTGTCAAATTAGAAAAATAATTGATTGAGATGAAGATTTGAATTAGCAAGGGCGAGAAATGAAAAGGAAATATCATGAAAAAATTTGAAAGATCCAGATATGCAAAAATTACACTGTATAAGGAATAATGAGAGAAAGAGAGAGAGAGAGGCGAGGTGAATTAGAATGGGAGAAGGGAGAGGAAAAAAATAGAAATGTGAAGAAGTCATTAACAGAGGTAGAGAGATGTTAAGAGAATTAAAGAGATAAATTTCGAGAATGATAGTGGGCCAACCTCGGAGGGTGGAAGATAATGAAATGGAAAAATATGATAAAGCATTTTTTGGGGAGGGGGTTGGTTACATTTGATGAGAGATGGAAAGAAAATGGCCAGGTGCTTAAAGATGAAAAAAATATAAATGATGGGTGACAGAGGCATGGATCAAGGGATACAGGTGGCATGAATGTGTCCCAATTTAGGCACAAAGCTGTGATGAGTAGTGGCCCCTCATATGCACTCCTCTTGAAATTTGGACAATAAGTGGGCATTTTTTTTAAAGTGCCCCCATCGCCCCATCTTGGCCAGTTTTGGGCAAGGAAAACCGTATCTCTTTTATTTTTTTCTTAGCAAAAAACAATAAACCAAACCATCGGATTAGACCATTGTTCTGAAGTGAGGAACATTTTTATTTAGGCCTATTTATTTATTTATTTATTTATTTATTTATTTATTTATTTATTTATTTATTTATTTATTTATTTATTTATTTATTTATATTTTATGTCAAATATTTTCTTGACGAAATTGCCCCACTGTGCTTCCAAATGTGTAACCCTCGCCCAAACTGCTCAGGCAAGAGGGTTCCATGACACGCTTATAAAATAGACAACTGAAATTATATAGAATTAAAATAATAATGAATAAATGATTACAGGGATATATGCATAGTTGTCAATCGGAGTTAATGGTTTGGGGATGACTGATATAAATATTGTTCTCTGCAAAGGAGTTTTCTTTTAGTTTAAAGGGGTGGCTTCAGGAATTTAAATTTTTATAGGGCAGACATGGTGTAAAGGGCAAAATTTCCAAAAACTGCGAGCAAGCAAAATTTTGGGGTAACTTAAACTAGAACTATCAATGAAGGTGATTAATACCCCTGCCCTACGCCGTTATCATGGCAACAGTTTCCAACACATGGAAAAAAAATATTGATTGCCCATCTTTACCCAAGACCTACATGTATGTGTGATCAAGTCATGAGAATTGCTGATGAAGTAGTTTGAACCTCAAGATTTTTGCCTAATTTTGGACATATTGTATAATGTTACCATGGCAACACGATTTCCGACACATGCAAAAATATGTCTTGTACATCTTTACCTCGAGGCAAATGTGTGAGCAAAATTTCATGAGAATTGGTTGAAAACTAATCAAGTAGTTGGAACCAATAGATTTTTACCTAATTTGGGGCCTATAATATGTTGTAACCATGGCAACACAATTTTCGACACACACAAAATATGTGTCTGTCACACCTTTACTTCTAACTTAATGTGTGAACCAAATTTCATGAGAATTGGTTGAAAATTGATGAAGTAATTAAACCTGAAAATGTTTTACCATTTTTTGTCATATATTATGCCGTTACCATGGTAACATGATTTCCAACACACAAAATATGTTTTGGAGCTAGGGGGAATATCCAACTTCCAACACCAACGCCAACACCGGACTTGAAATCAGCCAATGTGTGTAGCAAACTTCTTGTTTAATCACATCTGAATTAAGCACAAAAGGGGCGATTCTAGACTGAAAGTCAGAGTTATTAGCATTATTTTGGGAGGGAGGGGTGGTGCTTGTAAAATATGTGACGTTGATATTTAAATTATGATATTATTCTAAGGAAAATGTCCTATCCTCAACGAAGTAAACACATTAACTATTAAGCTTAGGCCTAGTTTTGGTTATAAAAATAAGGGAAATATTTATGATTGTTAGTTTTTCAAATATTGAAAGAATACATCATACGCTATCCAATGACACAAAAATTATTTCGAAAGTCCAAGTAAAACTCAAAATATCATCAAATTACAGAGGGCATAATTAAAAAAAAATAATCGTGAAATTACCCTTAAGTCACTTCTTGCGGAAAGCCGCCGCTTATGTCTTGATTTTAATCACAACATAAATTTATGTCATTCAAATGGATTTATGTCATGATTTTATAGCGTGATTTATGCTGTATGACATAAATCGTGACATAAATCATGACATAAATCATGACATAAATCAATACATAAACTTTTATGCAACAGGGCCCAGGTCACATTTGACCCTAAATTTTACCATGACGTCATCAAAATGGCGTCGGAACTAAAATTTACATTTTTTGTGTTATGACGTTTTAATAATTTTGCAAATATGACTATAACTCCGTAATTGTTGATCGTTTTTCGTCCAGTTTTTGACATATTGTAGCTGGTTTTATACTCTTACTAATTACTTTATATCCTTATCATTTTCTGAAAGAGATCATCATTAATAAGAACAATGTATAGAAGTATATCATTATGTTAAATTTGCACTTGAAAAATTCAATTTGAGGTTATGTTTTATCGTTGCCTTGTAATTGTATGGCAATTACTATGGTCTGATGGTTAGTGCATCTGCCTTGTAATGCGAGGATCCCTGGTTCGGAACCCTTCAGAATGTGTTTTTTTTTTGGTCTCATTTTGCGAGTAACCCCTATAAGCCAGTTTCGAGTTCTATTCTGGGTATGATAAGAACTTCATTTGTATTAAAGTGATATGATAGTTTTTGTCTCACCTGCATAGCAGAGTGAGACTATAGGCGCCGCTTTTCCGACGGCGACGGCGGCGTCAACACCAAATCTTAACTTGAGGTTAAGTTTTTGAAATGACAGCATAACAGCATAAGTATATGGACCTAGTTCATGAAACTTGGCCATAAGGTTAATCAAGTATTACTGAACATCCTGCCTGAGTTTCATGTCACATGACCAAGGTCAAAGGTCATTTAGGGTCAATGAACTTAGACCATGTTGGGGGAATCAACATCAAAATCTTAACCTAAGGTTAAGTTTTTGAAATGTCATCATAACTTAGAAAATATATGGACCTAGTTCATGAAACTTATACATAAGGTTAATCAAGTATCACTGAACATCCTGCATGAGTTTCACATCACATGACCAAGGTCAAAGGTCATTTAGGGTCAATGAACTTTGGCCGAATTGGGGGTATCTGTTGAATTACCATCATAACTTTGAAAGTTTATGGATCTGATTCATGAAACTTGGACATAATAGTAATCAAGTATTACTGAACATCCTGTGCAAGTTTCAGGTCACATGATCAAGGTCAAAGGTCATTTAGGGTCAATGAACTTTGGCCAAATTGGGGTATTTGTTGAATTACAGCCATAAATTTGAAAGTGTGTTGGTCTAGTTCATAAAACTTGGACATAATAGTAATCAAGTATCACTGAACATCCTGTGCGAGTTTCAGGTCACATGATCAAGGTCAAAGGTCATGTAAGGTCAAAGAACTTTGGCCACGTTGGGGGTATTTGTTGAATTGCCATCATATCTCTATAAGTGTATTGGTCTAGTTCATAAAACGTGGAAATAAGAGTAACCAAGTACCACTGAACATCTTGTGCGAGTTATAGTAGTTTTCAAAATCAGCACTGCTGCTATATTGAATCGCGTGATGCAGGTGAGACGGCCAGAGGCATTCCACTTCAGGCGCGTAGCCAGGGGGGGCGGTGGGGGCGGTCGCCCCCCCCCAAAACGTCCCAAAAAAGAAAAAAAAAAGAAGAGAAAAAGAGAGGAGAAAAGGAAAAGCGAAGGGAAGAAAGGGAAAAGGGTAGCTTTGTGGGTATTTTCTTTTTATTTTATTTTTTTCTCAAAAGAGAAACTCCTTCACTCTTGCTCTAAATTTCTATTTTTGCTTCCGCGCTGCGCGCGGTTAAATGACAATATTGCAGTTCTCCATTGTTTCCCCCACCCTTTCTCTAACCTTGTTTTTCCACCTCAGCTATATGTGTTTCTTGCCAGTTAAAGTTCAAATGTATACATTAGGGCATGGAATTAGAGTAAGGTTAGGCCGAAATATGAAGTTACCTTTTTTTTTATTATCGCGCAACTTCTGGTCGAGTCGGCTCCGGGCAGGTAAAATCTTTATATCAATTTCTGCCGTCACCTCCATACAGGCAAATTCTCCCGCTTTTCATCTCATCACTAAACAACCATAATTTTGGGGCAAACAGGTTCCTAATTTAAAAAGAGGAAGGTATAAATTTCGTGTCGTATTAAATAAAAAAGTACAATATTTTTTTATCAAATTCTATTAAACTTCATGTCATTTCCCTGCACATTCATCTCCTGTTTTGCACCCTCAGATTGAAATTTTGAATGACAATTAAGTTTCTTTATCATTCAAAATGAAGCGCTTCAGGATATGTCAAAGAAATTAGGCATCCTTTTTTATATAATTTCAATAAATCACATAAGTTTCAACTTTTTGCGCACTATTTTCCTTGTAATGAAGTTCAATAATCTTAGATAATCATTTGAATTAGAGCCAATGTGGTATTAGAGATATCTGCATTTGATGAAACGTCCGCCCTTTAAAATTTCAGAGTTTCATTGCTCTGCGCGGGGAGGAATATCTTCCTCCCGGCATATACACTTCTCCTTTGTTTTGCGAATTAAAGATATGCACTGTCGCTAATTGTTTGTAATCAAATCTGATCTTTCCAAGGGAAGTATTCAATATATCTTAGAGAATACCCTTTTCTTGGAACCCTTTTCTTTGAAAAAAATGATAAAACGCTTTAGCTTCCGCGCTTCGCGCGGGGTTATTATTACTTTAATTTCCTCCATTGTATTCCTTTTTTGTGCGTTCACAATCACTTTTGAAAACAAGGTTCAAAATCACAATATAGTCAACTGAATTGGAGCTGATATAGGTACTAGAGACAAGAGAGACGGCTCCTATTTTCATTTTTAATTTATGAGACACCAAAAGCTTCGCGCTTCGCGCGGGAGGGGGAAACTCCCCCTCCCTGCACCCACCCCCTAGGGAGCGCGCTTCGCGCGCTCTGTAAGTGTTGGCACGCTTCGCGTGCATTTACCGCCCCCTCCAAAATGAAATCCTGGCTACGCGGTTGTTCCACTTGTTAATATTTAACGAGATATAAGGACCAACTATGATGTCTTGATTATTCTTTTAAATTGTGTGTTTTATGAGATCAACAAAAAATAACAATGCGTGCACTAGCAACTGGTATTTCACAGTTGGCCAGGTACATTGTAATAACAGCATGCTAACGTATTCAAAATAAGAAATGCAACCTCTACTTTCATCAGTGGTCATTGGTTGCTATTCAAGTCACCTGGTCTATGCAATTTCTGCATCCGGCTATGTAAGGCAGCTCACATAATGTCTTGCTTTAAAAACTCCGTATCACAATGAAAGAAATGTAGGCCAACATTGCCCATGAGGGAACTCCGAACTGGAGACTTGCTACTGATTTTATATTCTCAAAACTGGATTCTAAATTATTGTGTTTTGTCGACATTATGGTCACTATTTCGTGTTGTCACTTGCGAAGTTGGAATTGACATTCTCTAAAGAAACAAGACCGTTTTACACAACCTTCTAAATCCCTGTCTTTCAACAGTAATCAACATGTTCATTCGTTAAAAAAGTACGCTTTTTTATCATGAGGATCATATTAATCTGCATTAACATGGTGATCATGATCGAAAATTTGATCATTATCATGAGAATCACAGACAGATCACCTTATTCGTCCTCAAGACGAATTAAAGTTCAATTTTTTTTTTTATAGTTTTTTTTCTCTCGGTCGTGGAAATTGGGGGAGGGGCAAATAACCAAGCCCCCTACCCCCACCTGCATACGCCAGTGAGTGGTATAATGATGAAAGTATATATTCAAGTTTGCATTGATTTTCATTTCAACTTGATATCACTTGAAACCTTTTTTTTTGGAATGAGTCACACTGTATAGATTACCATGTCAAATAATCATGATTTTTAAATACTATACCCACCCCCATCTCTCTCTGTCTCTCTCTCGGTCTCTCTCTCTGTCACTTAACCCTTTCTAATTCTCAATGAATCCGACCACATTCCCCCACTGTAACACTTTCAAGGACTTCATCACCATACATTTCGAATCAAAAAGTAAATACGCGTATTTTTAAAAAAAATTCAGATGTCATGATTCAATTCACAATGAATAACATAACCATACATGGCCGTGCACAATTTTTTTCTCGGGGGGGGGGGGGGGCAAGAAGCGCATTTTCCCCCCAAGAAAGTCGAAAGCGAGAGAGCAAAGTGACCAAGCTTGTCATAGAAGCGCGTTTACATTTTCTACAGTGAGTATGAATAATTTCATGCACACTTGGTGAATTAAAAAAAAAAGATTTCACTGAAAATATGTAAGTTTTGTAAATTTCTGGGAGGGAGCGCAATTGCCCCCTGCCCCCCCCCCCCCCCCCCCCCGCTACGTACTGCCCAATAACCTCCAAATGCCCGAGGCGGATACAAATTTATTGTTGAAATTGATATCAGGAATTCAATATACTAAAATTCAAAGAAATATCAAATATCATCTCAATGCCATTGATCCCAAGTCAATTTCAGGTCCCCGATTCAATTAAAAGTCATGAATTTCATTGCAAATTTGCAATTGATTGATTGTCTTTTTCTTATTTTTCGGAAATGTTGTGAGCTTAAAATTTTAAACAGCGTTTTTAAAATGTACGCCATGTATGACCCCCTCAAAATTTAGGTTTATTATGCCTACGCTAGTGCTCTAGAAGAAAACTTGGTAAATACGACTGGATACATAAAAAAGGGTAAATTGGTGTAATAGCTATGTTAGTCATATTTGAATATATTCTTGTCAAATTTGTCTTCAACAGAGTGATTAGTGATTAAAAACAAATCTTGGGACTATTATAGACTCATCGACTGACTTTTAATTACGCTAATCCAGCGGCCCAGTGGCGGTTCCGCGGGGGCTTTGGGGGCTAAAGCCCCCCCCCCCCCCCAAAAAAAGCAATCCAACACAAGCCAAAAATATATTTCAAATAATGCAGTATCCAATTCATACCATCAAGTGTTCAAAAATGAAAACTTTTTATCATTCCAATTTAATTTTTTTCTCGCTCGTTCTCTGTATGCTCTCTCGCATAAAACTAACGGAATGTCAAGCCGGTCGGGAGATGGGGGGGGGGGGGCAGCTGATTTTGCAGACCCACATGTTGTCGACGATGGGCTATTCGTTTATATTGAAATGACCCGCATCACACAATTTTCTCCCCCCCCCCGAAGCGGTCCCCAGACCAAAAATCGTATAGAACCACGCCAGTGCTAATCTAGTCATCTTTACTATTCTCTTAAACACAGTGGCGTACCTAGGATTTTCCACAGGGGGGGGGGCAAATTCGTCCGCCAAAAAATTAGACAAGCAAAAAAATAAATAAATAAAAGGTCTTCAAGACTCGTCAGGGGGGCAGGGATATGTCCCTTACATGGGTTCTGACTCGTCAGGGGGGCACTCTGCCCCCTCTGCCCCCCCCCCCCCCCGTAGGTACGCTAGTGCCTTCCGCCCTTAAAATCTTATCATCTTCATGATGTGATAATTGCAACCAGTGATTTTTTTATTTAGGAATTCAATTCAAGTTCAATTCATTTTCAATTTACTAGTCTTTGATATGTAAAGATACATTTCATCCATTTGCTTTGTACATAATATTTTAATCAACAGAAAGTATTGTAATGTATTGGGGTATGTATATGTGCACTATGTCAACAGACATATCGATTGATCAGTGCTCCATATCTGCTGCGCAAATATTTTTGACCTAGCCGCTCTCGGACCTTCTACTTTCAAGTCTCGCGCAAATTTTGAGACCAAATTTGTGACGCCCGGATACGCGGTTACGACATTACGCAACATTATGTAAGTGCATGTCAGACCCCAAATTGCTCATAAACGTGATTTCATGTACAAATCCAATGCAGATTGTGTATTAGCCAAAATTCATAAATGTAATAAATGTATCATTATTTCTACTTTTACTGATTAAACTTAATTAATTTTGCCTTGTTTATGATCAGAATTAAAGGAGAATGAAACCCTTGAAACCAGCTGAATCCATATCAAAGAGAAAAATCAAAGAAACATATTGTTGAAAGTTTGAGGAAGATTGAATGAATAATAAGAAAGTTATGAGCATTTGAATATTGAGATCACTAATGCCCTGTAGATCCTCCTATTGGCAATGCGACCAAGATCTGTGATGTCACACACGTACAACTCCCTCATTACTTTAGTACTTATTTCACTTATATTCTCACTTTTATAGAGTCTATCACAAGGTGAGGTGTTCTCTTTATGAGAGGACAAGTACAGAGGTTTCACAACATTATATCATTGATGAATCGTTTGTCATATGATTAGAATGAGCAAAAAGATATGTTTTGGGGTATATTTTCAGTGTCCAAAAGGGGAGAGTTGTTCATCTGTGACATCATAGATCTTGGTCGCATTGCCAATGGGAGGATCTCCATAGCATTAGTGATCTCGACATTCAAATGCTCATAACTCTTCTATTGCTAGTCCTATTTTACTCAAACTTTTGTTGATCTTATTCTTTGATTTTTCTGCTTTCACAATAGCTAACTTGCTCCAAGAGTTTCATTCTCCTTTAAGTCTCGAACGATTTCCATCGAAAAAACAATAAAAAAACAAAAAGTAAAAAACATAGAAATACATAAGAAATTAAAAAAACAATAAAATACATAAGAAATCGGTCTTGGTACCATAATTTTTTCATTCACAATTGTCAGGAATGCTATAAAGTATATTTTCACCAAAAAATAGCATTCTAGAAGCTTTATTTAGTGAATCAGAGCAAAAAGTAGGATTTCATGAATAAATTACCATAATTAATTCATATAAAATAAAAATATATGAATTCAGTGAAATTTACCAATGCAACTGCGAAGATTACGTCATTCTCTATCATCATGCAAATTTTCGTTGTGATCGCGCAATCTGCGGCTGAGATCTTATGGAGGGGGGGGGCCATAATGCCCCCCCCCCCCCGGGAATGACAAGAATCAAAATACCCCGGGAGATTTAGGGTTAACATACGAATAAGATAATGAGGTTAGGATTGAGGATGATATTATGATAAGTTGGACTCCAATTGCTCCTTAATTGATTCTAATGTGTGACGGTTGTATTATTTCTGACAAAGAGGCAACATCGTGCAAGCATGCTCATTGTAGTCAGTCATGGGTGTCCATCATGCTGATGTGATATATTCTGACCATTACTCGATCTCTAGAGCCAAGAAGGACTACACATACCTGATTATGTGCTGCCATTAACACGGCTTGTACTATTTCATCAAGTGTGTGTTTTCCAGAGCATTTGTACCAGTTCTCACGATAGTGATGTGCATATATAGATGCAGATTTTGTTTTTGTTCTTTTGTCGTTCTTGTTTTTTCCTACTTGCCGAACTACCCGGATGTTATAGAAATAATCACATATGTCATTGAAGTAAACCACAGCCATACCGCAGCGGGAAGGGGGGGGGGCAGCTGCCCCCAGAGATTGTGAAGACTTGCATTTTTACTGAAAAATACATATAATTGACCAAAAGTCTGAACGAAATCCTTAAATTTCACTTTACAAAATGCAAAAGGGCCCCAATGATAAGCTCAGAACAGCACATGCACCAGAAATGTGTAGTCATTCTTGGCTCCAGAGAGAGTAATGGTCAGAATATATCATATCAGCATAATGGACACCCACAATGAGCATGCCTGCACGATGTTGCCTCTTTGTCAGAAATAATATAACCGTTACACATTAGAATTAATTGAGGAGCAATTGGAGCCCACCTTGATTATCATGCTCAATCCTAACCTCATAATCTTATTCGCAAGATAATCCGATTTAAATGTTAAGGCGACCGCACACCTTACGATTGGTCTGCGACCCGATTTTAGAATCAAATGTAGTAGAATTTATGCTAATATTGAGACTTTGAATATCTTACTGTGTAATGTTCTAAATCATTGTACGAATACCTATGTTCAAATCTGTGACTATGCTATCATCCTTCTTAGAATAAAAGCGAATTTAATATCTGGTCATAATGACGTCATAGCAGTCGTACGATTGGTTACGATTTGAAACTAATTTGGCCTTTACTCCAAAATGAAAAATATCCCTGGTTGCACTTATCACATCATGAAGATGATAAGATTTTAAGGGCGGAAGGGTTTGTCAAGTCGTTTCAAGGTATTTCTGCAATACCATGATACCACACTAAATGTATTCGACGTCTATCTCTGTTTATCTATTTTGATCCTAAATAAGCACATTTGACCCCTTTGTATATAATGTTAGAGACTTAGATAAAGACTTTTCAAAATAAAGAACCCACGAAAAATAAGACTTCTAAATGCGTATTTTGGCGGCTTCCAATCAAAGTTTGTTGACCTTTTGACCTTTCCCTGACCTTGTCTTGACCCTTTATATCTTCTGGATAAGGACTTTTGACGATGGACTGATCAAAATCGAAAATAACAAAGTACACACATGCATAAAAACACAGAAAAAATGAGCTTTCTCAACACCTTCAGTGTAATTTGCCATTTAACGAAAGTTCGTTGACCTTTGACATTTCCGGTCATAACTTTGTAACGGAAGGTCAAGAGTATATGGTTGTGTACACTTTTTTGTTCAGTATAAAAAGACAAACAATTTGATGTGTCACTCGACAGAATTGGGACAATTTAAAAAAATTGACCCAATTTTGACCACTTACATGGTCAAGATGACCATTAGAAATTTGTCACCAAGTTGGAAGCTGTTCCTTGTGATGTCACCAATCACATAAAAGTGAAAAATCAGACTTAGCCAATTTGTCGAAGTAGCCGGTAAATCATGACATATGCTGCCTGACTACCAGAGGTGAAGGTGGGATTTAGGGATCCAAATGTAGTCCGTCCGTCACAAACCTTATGACACATAACTCCACAACCGTAAGTCACTTTTCAACCAAACTTGGATGGTAGATGAACTTAGGGGACCTACATGTTATGTTACAGTCGGAGGTCACACAGTAAGGTCAAAAGTCATTTTCAGGTCAACGTTAAAGTTTACGTGCAAGACTCTTATGACACCTAACTCCGCAACTGTAAGTCACTTTTCAACCAAACTTGGATGGTAGATGGACTTGGGGGACCTGCATTTTAGGCTGCAGCTGGAGGTCATATGGTAAGGTCAAAGGTAATTTTCAGGTCAACGTTATAGTTTACATGCAAGATTCTCTTATGACACCTAACTCCACAACCGTAAGTCACTTTTCAACCATACTTGGGTGGTAGATGGACTTGGGGGACCTGCATGTTATGCTGCAGTCAGAGGTCACATGGTAAGGTCAAAGGTTATTTTCAGGTCAACATTAAAGTTTACATGCAATACTCTTATGACACCTTACTCTGCAACCGCAATTCACTTTTCAACCAAACTTGGATGGTAGATGTACGTACTAAGGGGACCTGCATGTTATGTTACAGTAGGAGGTCACGCGGTAAGGTCAAAGGTCATTTTTAAGTCAATGTTAATGTTTACATGCAAGACTCTCTTATGACACCTAACTCCGCAACCATTAGTCACTTTTCAACCAAACTTGGATGGTAGATGAAGTTAGGACACCTGCATGTCATGCTGCAGTCGCAGGTCACATGGTAAGGTCAAAGGTCATTTTCAGGTCAATGTCAACCTTAACATGCAAGACTCTCTTATGACACATAACTCTGCAACTGTAAATCACTTTTCAACCAAACTTGGATGGTAGATGTACTTAGGGGACCTGCATGTAATTGTGTTTTGAGGTCACATGGTATAGTCAAAGTTCATTTTGAGGTCAACGTTAAAGTTTACGGGCAAGACTCTTATGACAAGTGTTATTCCATCCCAGTCATTTCACAATAAAGTTTCGATGCAATTCTTTTGTGTGCCCTCGCAAATCACAATATTTCTGGTTATTTTCATAAGTGGGCGAGACACAAAATCGCTTATGCCTTATTTTATTTTATGGTGCTCTCATTCTGCACTAATAAACGTTTTATAATCATCTCACTTTATTCTGTTTTCATTATCCATCAGTAGATAAGATTTTTATGTGTTGAAGAAATATATACCTTTTTTTATTCAGTAGGTCTTGTCTTGGGGTTTGCTATCCATGGTTCACACATTCTGTGTACAATCATCAGTTATTACCTGAACTTCATTATGGCAACTTGAAATGCAATTTTGCAACCTAAAATTTGGTATAGGTTGGCGGGCTGGCAACCAAAGAAAAAAGTTAAGTGAGAGCCCTGTATTTGTTTCATAATTTTTACCTTTCTCGTAATATTTATTTGTTTTAATACAGTGACTGTACTGTGAAGCAACTAAAAAGTCATGCTAGAGATGATAAGGCTGCAAGGGAGCTTTGGGATCTCAGCCTCAAGCTGGTCGGACTGGAAGAGTGAGCTGCTTTGTGATCTTGTCTCAGATCAGGGCTCCGTCTTACAAAGAGTTACGATTGATCCAATCGATCGTAACTCTATGGAAATCCATCAGTGTCAAAAAAAATTCTATAGGAAATTGGCACAATGTCCTTTGTAAACAAAAAGAAGCACAGTGAATTTTCAAGAAAACAATGAATGAATGAATATACATGTACATCATAGAAATATTTTGAACAAACATGCATAATACATGTTGATGTTGCTGGCCGTCCATAGTTGCGATTGATTGGATCAATCGTAACTCTTTGTAAGACGGGGGCCCTGTTTTATTCTATTTTTTTTTGTTTATTGTCAATATTGGGGTAATTTATGTTTTGACAGTTTTTGAATTATGCATACTCTTGTAATGCAGCTTATATAGTGTTTGAAATAAAGCCAGATGTAGCAATCTGTTATGGCAAAATTTTGAGGTAAGGTTGAGCGTTGGAGCAGAGCAAACATGTAATTCTTTTGTGTGTTCAGGATGGAAAATGTTGCTTATTTAAGAATTTAAATGCATTAACATGTTAAAGAGGAATGCACCATCTGCCATTTTTACACCAAATCTAATTCGTTATGTATTTCAATTTAATATACCTCTTCTGAATTTATGGATGTATCACTAGTTATCTGCTGAAATATTTAGATGTACATGCTGTATTTATAATTGAAGTTGATCCATTATATGTAATCAAATGATTGTGTGTTGATCCCGATGCACATTTCATGAGTGCGATCAGATTTAAAGAAATTGTATGAGCATTTGAACATTTCAACCTAGAAAAACTTTATAAAAGTTGTGAATAGGAGTATGAACACTAAAATAAAAATTATAGTCTTCCATGTAATGATGTCAACATCAGCTGAGACTTGACCCTTAAAAAATAAGTACCATGGTTTCACCATAGTACTTTTAAAGTGGTAATACCATAGTATTACCATAGTATGGTAAATTGACAGATGAAGGCAGTACATTTACCATGGAATTACCATGAAATGCTTGCTGCTCCTGGAAAGGGTAGCAATACAACTTTTGGAAAGTCTCCCATCTGCCTATGTATGCCTCATCAGAGCTACCGAAGAAAAATCCTTCAATTGCCTCCATCGCCTGCTGTGTAACATATTGCTTTAAATAATAAAGATTCTCCTAAGGTGGAATTCTATCACCTATTAGTGTTTTTAAGCTTCTCTCAAACTCTATGGATGCTAGTGGGTCACCACTAAAGGTATGTGGCACTTGTCTTTGTTAGCTTCAGGAATCAGATCATCCCAGGCTAAACCTTTCTGACAAAGCTCTTGCCTAATCAGTTTTCCTTTTACTACGAATGGGCTTGCAAATCCCAATGGATCATATGTTGATGAGACGACACTTAGCAATCCTTGTCTCATGAGAGCCTTGTCCTTCGGTGATATTTTGTACCCAAAGCATTCTGTTTCAACATTCCAGCTGATTCATAAAGCATGATCGACTGGGAAAGCATCATAATTCAAATCTACTCCGGTCAATTCCTTAGCTCTCCTATCAACTGGTATCGACCACACAACAGCTGGGCTATTACTCATCCATTTAGTGAGATAGAATCCCATCTTCTAAGTACTCAGAGTTCCACTGCTAAATTAATTGCCTTTTCCTCAGTCTCTTTTGATACAAAGCAATCCTCAGCATAAGAATATGAATGAACAGTCTCTATGGCCTCTTGCTCAACGTCTTGCTGATTGTCATTTGCCAGCTGATGAAGGGCAAAACTGCAGGCACTAGGACTCTACGTCCTTCCAAATAGATGTAAAGCACATGTTGTATACAAATATATACTCTCCTGACGGCCATCACAGGAATCTAGAACGTCTCTCTCAGAAGGGGGGACTCGAACCTGATGGAACATTGCCTCAATGTAAGCTGTAAAGGCAATCAGGTTCTTTCTGAATCTTAGCAGTAATGTCATTCAGTGATACACGGTTTGACTTTGCAGCAGAATCGTAGACAATCTGTACCTTACCCGGCTTCTTGGGATTGGACCACAGGATGGTGAGGAAGGTACCATACATTCCGCTTTTCCTCAGTCTGAGCTCTTACAGTGGTATCCACCTTCTCATGCAGCATACCCCTTCTCAAGAATGCTGGACATTCCTACACTGCAAAAACTCCGGTGTTGATTTAACACCAGCCCGGAATCTATATATGTCCACACCAGAGAAGTATTGAAACAACACCAGTTTGGAATCAAATCGATGCTGTTTTAATACTGATTGGTATTGTATAAACGCCTGGTGTTAGACCTAAACGAAACTGGTGTTGTTTAACACTTCTCTGGTGTAGACATATATAGATTCCGGGCTGATGTTAAATCAACACCAGAGTTTTTGCAGTGTACCTTATACTTGCTTAGCAGGTAATTGTCTATCTTTAGTTTCTTTCTCAGTTACTCAAGGCGTTGTTCTGCCACAAAAAGGTTCTCAGGCAACTGTAAATTCTCATTTCGAATAGGCAATTGGTGATGACCCATATCCATGGATATCCTTTCTTTCCAGAGCTCAAGTACTGTCCAATCGTTAACAGAAATTTCTCTGTTATCATCATGGAGATACTCCATTCCCTCAAATTTTCCAGAAATTCTTGACTTGATCTTTTAATCCAGAGTGATCAGAGACATAATTAGAGAGACATGGATTCTGATATTGCTCGGAGCTCCTTCTCTAAGCGGTCCATTTAGAGTCCATCCGAGAATTGTTCGCACTGCATACTCATCAGATTTACCTGCTCTGGTTTAAGGAGGCATCAACGCTTAAGGAACATCTTACCCAATTATCAACGTGACCTAGCTTTTAATTATCTCTGGAAAGACAAGATCATTTAAGTGCGAATTGCTGGATAAATCAGCTTTTGTAGCCATATTAAAAATGCTAAATGTTCAAGTCTGGTCGTGTATAAAACCTCACCTCTTGCTCGGTGTCTGAAGTATATCCCATGACTTTTAGATTCATTGCATCACATCTCAACTGGCTGTTTCTGTTCTGTAGGGTGGATACAGATAGGATCTTCTGCTTTTAGCTTGCAGCACATCTTGTAACTCCTTCAGACAAAGGGAAGTGGTTGAGCCTGAGTCAAGGAGTGCAATGTCTCTATGATTTTGTCTCCATCAGTAGCTCGCACCTTGACAGGCACAATAGGAAGAGCCACTTGAAACCCTCCGGCCCCTCTGACTTTACTGCTTGTATGTGATGACAAAGCTTCACTGGGCTTTGTCAGTCATCTGTTTGAGTTGCTAAGTGTGAACTATTATCATCTTTCTCTGTCTTCTTGGAAGAATTCCTGCCTTCTTGAGACTTGCCTTCACTAAATATCAGCTGCTTCCCAGTATGAAGAAACTTGGTGTGCTTCATCTTACAGCCCTTGACAGAACGGGTCTTGTCCAATGAGCACTTGGATGACATGTTCCCTGGCTGAAGACAGTTGAAACACAACTTCTGGTCACAAGCATATTGAAATAATTGTTCAGGATTCATAGTCTTAAACTGTTGGCAGCTGAACAATCCATGATCATCACCACAGATCGTACACTTTGATGAGTTGAGAGAAGTTGAGAAGTGGGACCTCGAAGGTTGCTGTCGATGAAAAGATGACGAAGAAGTCTTTTGTTTGGTTTTGAAGTTACAACCTTCCTTTGATCCTTGAAGCAATGTTCCATAGACAGGATCACTCATCTCATCAGCAGCATACTTCACATTTACAATGATTAAATAGGTTGTCTTCCTGAGTCACGAGTATGTTTCACTTCTCTCACTCACCTAGTCCTCAAAGGCATAGGGAAGCCTCTCAATTACCCTCAGCAGCTCTCTATGAGAACTCATCTCTTGAATGATTCCCAATGCCCTCAGTGTTTCGGTGCACGACTGCAATTTATCAGCGTACTCTCTAAGCTGCTTGCAGTTACTTGTAATAACTGGGCCTTCTGTCACTCGCCTCATTCAGGCTTCTC
This sequence comes from Lytechinus pictus, assembly GCF_037042905.1. Taxonomy (NCBI): domain Eukaryota; kingdom Metazoa; phylum Echinodermata; class Echinoidea; order Temnopleuroida; family Toxopneustidae; genus Lytechinus; species Lytechinus pictus. Next base: position 7,533,632 of record NC_087260.1, read on the forward strand.
CTATCTTAAAACTGTCCCCAAACCTCTCATCCAGGAGTTCTCTGGCTCTTACACATCTCTGGTCTGGCATCATCACCATCACGCAGCATTGTTTGTCTTTGCTGCTCCTTCACAACTATGATATAGTCTCAGAAGCTAACTGCTGCTCGACAACAAGGTATCGCCTATCATACAGTCAAGTGAGTGTACACTCACAATATCTCAGCAAATCACCATCAAACTTCATTAATTCAGCATTTGGTGAGTTGATAAATGCTAGAAGCTGCTGTTGGCTTGCTTGACCCATCTGCAAATGTCTTAACATCTCCATGTCGAGCTGATTCTTTGATGGAAATGTCTCCTTGGGCGTAGAAGCTGCCATTCCAACAGGATCATTCATCATCTTAGGAGACTGTTCAAGTTTATAAGATATAGCGTGCTTTCATCTCCGCAAACATCCTTGGAGACATCACTGGGTGGCTTTACATTTGTCTGATTCACCAGACTGAGCTATCACATGACTGTTAACATTAGAGCCATCCTCGAACTGACTGTAAACTTGTCCTTCAGCCTCCATTACCTCGAGCCTTGTCTGTATTTCCATGTTAACATGACTGTTAACATTAGAGCCATCCTCGAACTGACTGTAAACTTGTCCTTCAGCCTCCATTACCTCGAGCCTTGTCTGTATTTCCATGTTAACATGACTGTTAACATTAGAGCCATCCTCGAACTGACTGTAAACTTGTCCTTCAGCCTCCATCACCTCGAGCCTTGTCTGTATCCAACTCCCCTTTCCTCTGAGTAAGCTTAAGCTCTTCAAGTTCCAACTCTTGTTGAAGAGTAAGAGCCTCCATTTCAGCCAAAAGGGCTGCCTTCTTTGCTTAATTACAATTGCAATTAAATGAGTTATATAGATAATTGAACTATTTAACTTCAAGATTAAATGCTCGTATACTCACATCATTGGGCTTGTATGCAATTTTAGACAAAAATGGCATTGTCGGGCAACAAAACAACTCCAAACTCAGACATTTTAGCAGCATGCTTTGACAACGCCCTCAACTGCCCAAGTTACATTTTGCTTCGAAATCATCGCTTATAACATCAGTCTCGACAATTCACACCCGACCAAAAATATAATGAACAGTTATGGTTTTGTCATGAGAATGGTTACAATGATCCACATCGCACTTCCTTATGCTCCTGGGATTTAATCACACACATTGGAACCGTTTCAAATATACCTCATTCTATATGTTTTTGTTGATGAATGTATTTTATGTCTTGTACACCGATTTGTAATATGTGTATTATATTTGTTTTTTTTATGTAAGGTTTTATTGAGAGAATAAAAAAATTGGTATGTATTGAATATAAGGAGATGAATTTATTGTACAATAAACGGGTGTTAAAGGGTCCCTTTGTATATTGAAGTACAACATCTGTACTACACTGTAGGGTCTCATATGTGTTATAAGATAGTTATGTGAAGTGTGATATATACATGTCAAATATTGAATTTACATATCAATAAAAGTTTCATGTATTCAAATTGTAAACCAGTGCTTTGTCAAGTTGTTATACTATCTTTGCTGTGTGTGTATTATCCGCTTTATAAAACCTAATGCCCTGGGGGCCGTTTCATAAAGCTGTTCGTAAGTTAAGAGTGACCTTAAGAACGACTGGTGGTCCTTTCTTGTAGTAAATGATATGTTCAGTGGTGATTACTTAGTGCGTAATAAATGTTCACCAGTTATTCTTAAAGTCACTCTCAATTTACGAACAGCTTTATGAAACATCCACCGGGGGATATTCCAACCTGAAAACTGGACATTCTAAGCATTTTTTTTTGGAAATGGAATGAGAACCTTATACTTAACATTAATTTATGCGAGCGCGATCCAAAATTTTGTGATTTTGGAACCTAAAATGTATTATTTTTAATACTATAAAAAAGGTATTTCTTTTCGAAAAAGAGCATATTTAATTTTGAAAAAAGAGCATTTTCGATTTTGGAAAACGGGCATTTTTCCTACAGATAATTTTTCGGGGGGGGGAGGCAAGAGAGCACAAAGCGCAAGTTGAAATTTTCTAATGTTGACCTGAAAATGAGTAATTTTTAGGACTCTTGTCAGTTTTCATGGTTTTTTCTGCTTACAACCACTTTTAAATTTCAATTATAATTCCTTTTATCTTATTTAACCTAAAAAACCGGAATAAAGAATACAATTATATTCATAAGGATATAAAACAAACGGGGCGCACTCCATACCATTAGTAATTGGGGGAGGGTAAATCTTAATTATTTCTTGAAACAATAAAGTAGATCGAGTTCTCTATTAAACCACACTGACACAAAAACAAATATTTTGTTTGTTTCCTTGAAACTGTAGTGAAATGAAATTCACTGTCGAACCATGATTAAAAATAAGTAACCTTTTTTTTACTTTGTTTTGTCAATCTGACACTAATCCCAAAACAAAATATATACAATTTAATTAGATGTACTGCCTATCAAAATATATTAACTGATTTTGCAGGAAATTTTGCTAACTATAGCCTCCCCCTTCTCCTCTCTATCTCTCTTCCCATTCCTCTGTCTCGCCTGTTTAATATCAGACCGCCCCAGAAAAAAGAGAGAGAGACAAGACGTTCCACCACCAAGAATAAACTTATTAAAGGAAATTATTTAAATGTGATATCATTTTCTTAATTTTGTCACAATTTATATCACAAAATTAGCTTTTCTAATAGTAAAAATGTGAAAAATTGTGCTCGCTTCAATCGCTCTCAACTTTTTTGGGGCAGAAATTTTGCTCTGTATGCCATGCTTGGCCCCTCAAAATTTTTGGCTCATCATGCCATTGACATAGCCCACTAGGAAATGAAACAATTGAAGATTGTGTTCAAGTTTACCGAATCTTTTCAGAATATCATTAAAACTTAAAACATTCTTGTTGGTCAAAGAAAATAATACAAGGAAAATCCTAAATGGAATATAAATCAACCTTGTTATCATTCTTTAGCTACTTTTAAAGTATGAAAATTATTGTTGTCATAATGGCAGTCAGATCTGTCAGAATTATTCCTGTCATAAAATCACTATAATCTTTGTCATAATCACGATTATCATTATTATTGATATTGACATTATCATCATTAGTCATGATTACAACATATTACCAATAAATAAGGTTAATTTTCATCACTTCTCTTTGTTACATAATTATGTGATGATAATTCTTGATAATGGTGATAATTACAATTGATGGCACTGCTAAGTACACTTACTACTACTGCTGCTGCTACTGCTGACTGGTAGTATTAACAATTAGTGTCATTAGATAAACAGAACAATAATGAAACATTTATAATTACTTATATAAACACAAATAAAAGTACAAAATACAAAATACCTTGAAAAAGCCTTGAAAATGCCTTGAAATTTCAAGGCCCAAAATCCCCAAGGCCAAGGCCCTCTCAGGGCCAAGGCTTGAATGTTCAAGGCCAAGGCTTTGAAAAAGTAGTCCTTAAAGGGATGGTCCGGGCTGAAAATATTTTTATCTTAATACATAGAGTAGAATTCACTGAGCAAAATTCCGAAAATTTCATCAAAATCGGATAACAAATAATAAAGTTATTGAAGTTTAAAGTTTAGCAATATTTTGTAAAAACAGTCGTCATGAATATTCATTAGGTGGGCTGATGATGTCACATCTCCACTTTCCGTTTTCTTATGTTATTACATAAAATCATTTTTTTTTCATTATTTCATAATTGTGTGAATAATATGTCTCCCTTATAATGAAATAAGTTGCAGCAATAAATATCTAATGCACTAAATCAGTTGTCAATCCAATTTTTCTAGTTCTTGGAGGAAAAAATTTGAATAAACCTAATTTCATATAATAAAATACAAAAGAACAAGTGGAGATGTGACATCATCAGCCCACCTAATGAATATTCATGACGACTGTTTTCACAAAATATTGCTAAACTTTCAAATTCAATAACTTTGTTATTTGTTATCCGATTTTGATGAAATTTTCGGCATTTTGCTCAGTGAATTCTACTCTATTGCTATACATACTTTCAGCCCGGACCATCTCTTTAAGGCGCCTTAAGGCCAAGGCCGAGCATCAAGGCACTAAAATTACACTGGGCCTATGATAAAAGACAAACCATGAAACAAATTGACATCAATTCAGTGTCCATAATATTGGGAAAATGCTGTTTTAGTGTTTTGTTCATAATGTTTTTTTTCAAGTGAAGAAAAAAGGAGAGAAAAACCCCCAAAATGGAAGAAAAAGGAAATGAGGGCGAAGAAGAGTATGAAAACAGGAGATTGTGTGTAACTCGATTTATTTCACCCCAATGATTAAACTGGTAGCTCCCTCCCCCCCAAAAAATATAATATGTATATATAACAATAACATAACATAAAAAATGACGTAACGTAACATTTAGAGCGTCTTTCTCGGCAAAAATGCTCTTTCTCTTGCCTCCCATCCCCCCATCAAATATCGGTATTAGCGCATGCGCGTTTTTGTTGACATAGGGGAAATTCCCATCGCAACGCCCTCCCACGTGTGCCGCGCCCACTCGTACTCACAAGTAACAGCATACCGCCGACGATTTTTTTTTTGCCTTCAAAGCAACAGCTAGAGAATATGAGTACCATTTTTTGTTTTGTCAGCTGAAAAAGAACCCATTAGCTTAACATAAGGAACATAAGATGAACATAGCCCATTTCTGATCGACGAACTCCGGCTTAGCTTACCTAACTGAAGTTTCCACATCTGCACGTCTTTACTTTTATAGTTTAGCCTAGGCTAGGTAGGTAGCAGCGGCTGTGGATGGCTGTGCTTGCCGTGTGCATCGGCCTGGTCGGCTTACTTGCTCTCGCTGGTATCTTACTAGCTGTGTTCATCATGTTCAAACTTCCGAAACTTCCTCCAGAAATTGACAGCAGAAGAAAAACTCAGATATTCTTGATACAGAGTGGACTTTTTGCACTGTTTGTAAGTATAATGCAAGAAATGGGATAAATTTGGGGACCTGGACCAGATCTATCTAGACAGTAGACTCATTCCTGTCTACATACATTACATGGTCTACACCTCCGGGGGAGGGGGAGCACTTCCATTGATGAGTGGATAGTTGAATACCAAGCACGACCAAATGGATGTGTAAAAAGGATCCTATTACCCAATGTAGTAAGGGTGTCAAAAACACTAAAATATTGAATAAATGTGTATTTCGCTAGGCTAGGGAAGCTTAGCCTCGAGGACTCCGTGATGATATTTCAAAATATTTTTACATATACTTTTTCATCACAGAGCCTTGAAATGCTTGCTATATATGCATAAGCGAGACTTGTCAACAAAGATGGATTTCCCTTGGAAATCCATTAATAGAGGGTGAAATCGGTTTGTTTCTCTTGATTTTATTTATCTATGAAAATTATTTTAGTATAAATATAGACAAATGAGAGGTTTCTTACCAGACCGATCTCGTGTAGATCCCTCAATCCATTCGTAAACTCCGCAAATACAATAGGCTTGACCTTTGAACCGCTTTATTATGATGTAGCTTCGATAAGCGATGTTACAAAATGCAGTTTTGATGATCAATTTATAGATGAAAATTATTATTTAACAAATAATAAAATTTGAAACTTGATTATAAATGATTATTATTGCAATGATAACTATTTAAAATCAAGTTTTAATTGTTGTTTATAGTGTGTCTTTCAAAAGTAGCAAATTTAAGCCCATTTCCCAATCTCTTCAGGTGAACATCTAAGCAAGAAAAAAAATGGAGTAATTCATGGTATCTTCATAAGTAAAATGACCCTTATTTTTCAGCCTAATCCTGTGCGAGTTTCAGATCACATGACCAAGGTCAATGAACCTTGGCCAAGTTGGGGGTATTTGTTTTATTACCATCATAACTTTGAAAGTTTATGGATTTTATTCATTAAACTTGGACATAAGAGTAATTAAATATCACTGAACATCCTATGTGAGTTTCAGGTCACATTTAGGTCAATGAACTTTGGCCATGTTGGAAATAATTATTAAATTGCTGTCACAACTTTTAAAGATTATGGATATAGCTTATGAATTGTAGACATAGGGGTAATCAAGTATCACTGACAAGTTTTAGGTCACATTCAGGTCAAATGCCATTTAGGGTCAATGAACATAATATTTTATCATTATATGAATGTTTTTTTGTGAATAATTATTTTGTAGTAGTTTTCAAAAGTCAGCACTGATGCTATATTGAATCATGTAATGCAGGTGAGACTGCCAGAGGCACTCCACTTGTTTTTAAAATTAATCACGTTTTTTCAATAATTGATTGAAAATTTCTCATTTGTTCTTTTGAACTTTTTTTTCTCTTCATCCAGGTTAAGATAAAAGGCAAATTGAATGGGAAAAACTTTCTTGTCAATGCAAGGGTATCGGCTAACTCCTGGTTGAAACCGAAACCTTCAGTTGTGACTGGGTCTACAGTCAAATCAAGTGTGCGAGACTTTGGCGGAGTAGCGGTGAGGTTTTATGAACCCATAGTAAGAGAGAGGAATGATCTACCAGGACTTGTCTTTATACACGGCGGAGGATTCATGTTTGGAAGCGCTGGTAAGTTGTTAATGTTGAAATAGGCCCTATAGCCCTTCTGTAGACTTCTGGAAATTCACAAATCTTGTGTGTAATAGTTTGAAAAGTACAATGTAATAATGACAATAATAGGCATTTGTATAGCGCCATCTATCTAGAAAATCTATTCCGAGGCGCATTGTTATTATTACACTCACAATTCACACAAGCACAAGAAACTAAGATGTGCCATTGGTTGTGGTTTTTAATCTCATACATGATACATAATACATATTGTGAATAGGCTTAATAATCTTGACGATTACAACATGAATAACTTGGTTGTGAGATGATTTATACTAACATAATTTGAATACATATTAGTACGATTCTTAAATCTGTAAATCACCATCCTAAGTTCAATGTTATAACTCCATAAAATGGGTATACCACTTAATTCAAGAGGACGGCTTCAGCATAACTACTTGGAAGGACCCGGGTATATTTTATCTGATAATTCAATCACAATTTACTAAAGCGTCCGCACCCAAGCGTCCGCACATCCCTACCCGGGGTGCATAATGACGCAAACAATTCCTCTCTGCATAGGGTGCCCACCTCTACAGACGAGGAAACATTCAAAGGGCACAACATTAATAAACACTGCCCGAACTAAATTCCTCTCCACATATGATAGGGTGTCAACCTATATGGACGAGGAAACAATCAAGGGCACAACATGAAATAAATGGGGCATAATTAAGACGCAATGGCCAATACATCCAATCTCAAATAATTGAAAACAATACACCTTCCTGCTGAGCTTTATGTGGTGAAGCCGGCCAAAGTTACGTAAGATAGGCACAGGGGCTCAAAAATTGTACAATTTTCCGCCATACGGGCAATGCCCGCCGCCATTGTGCATATCGCTTCGTCAATGAAATATTATTGTGTGAATCCCATGAAGCGCGTTATGGCAGATGAAATGGGCTTGAGCATGTTACTACGATATATAACAGAAGGAAAGGGGGATATTTTGTGTATTCGTGTATTGAAGAGGAATACCTGGTTGAAACTAAGTAATACAAGCTTAAGGATGTACCAACATCTAACGTCTTAGCTGCAGAAAAACATTATCTATGGTTGTAAATGTGCGAGAGAAAATTCTAACAACTGAATAGATCAAATCAAACAAAATGTCATGATGAAAGTGGAAAGAACTACTCATGGTTTCCCACACTAGCATCGAGAGAAAGAAAGAAACATAAACAAAATATTTATATATGCATATCCATATATGGGCATTTTCACCACAGATGGACACAGAGGCAAAAAAATCAAGTTGATATTCATGTAAAATGCTTTATGTTTTTAATTAAACAAGACCTGAAGTTTCTGAGACAAAATTTTTTTCCGACTCTGGCAGCCATTTTTTATTTCAAAATGGCTGCCAAAGTATGGATACAAATTAGTGTTGAAAATAGTATATTGATACATATTTTGTTTTGACAGATTTTTAAAGAACAGGTTTGATCATGATGTTTTCGCCTGTGATTTAGCTTGCTATTATAACACTTTTTAAAATCCCACAGAAAGAAACACCAGTAAATCATTCATCTGATAAAAAAACATTGATGAAGTATGTGATATGGTATGTAATGTCAGTTACCGAAAACATGAACTTTTTTTTCTCATTTCTTGGAAAAGAGGATATATTATATGAAACTTGGTAGATTTCCTCTCTAGGTAACACCCCTCCCTTCTACACCAAAATTAAAGATTACCAATTAACAATGAAGCCATAGGGTACCATTAAATATATGTAATGTCAGTTACCAAGTGGAAAATGTAATGTCAGTTACCGAGATGTAATGTCAGTTACCATGATAAAACGTTGGTTACCAATATTGAAATGCAAATATGTGGTCAATTTTATGGTGAAGAAATATCGTATACTTGTTATTTAAGTCAAGTCACACCAGAAGGAGCTTGCTATTGACTTTTAAAAGGTATAGTTCACAAGGAATACTACATGTATATGAAATTATGAAGGAAGTTGCATTCCCATCGTGCAAAAAAAAATTACTATGAAATTGTTTTGTACATGCACTTACCAAGTACCTAATTGTTTGTATCAGACAATTTTTTGTTTGGTTTTCGGGGGGGGGGGGGGGTAGGGGGTACTTTTCCCAACCTATTGCCTAAATCTGCAACATTTTTAAAGCTTAACATTGTGATGAAGGGGATTTCCAGGGTCCCTTTTTTAGTTTCTAGTCCTGATTCTTTTGAGCATTGCCTCGCTAAAAGTAAATTCCTGGTTTTTATACCTGTTAGTAGTGTGGATGTGTGATACAATTTTGTTTTTGGTTTACAAGTATAGATGAAAAGTGAGATTTGACAGTTCTGATCAATGTTGCATGGATCTACTAAAACTGTGGTGTTTTTTTCTAATTTACAAATAGTTCCGTTTCAGTTTAGAAGCTGGAGTTTATTTTTTGTTGACAGCTTATAAAAGAAATTAGCAAAGAAAATGATTAAACAAATTATGAAGAGAATTGAAATCCGACAGATACGAACAAGCATTGCTTGCACTGACCAGAATAGAAATCAATAAAACTACATGGCTGCATGAGATTCGGGGGAGGGGTACATGTAGCCTAGGGGAGGAGACCCTTATTCATTTTTGCCTTTTTTGAGGGGAGGGGGAGGTTGGAGAAGGAAAAGGTTTAAAAAGTCAATATAAAACTGATGAATATATTATGGGTGTATAGTCAGAAAAATCCATGTGTACAGTCAATGCAATATTAAATTACTATAGGAAAACATGTTGCTGCTATGACCCCACCCCCCCCCCCCCGAGTAAGTAAAACATACATTTCTTATCTTTTGATAATTAAAAATGTGAAGTATTATGAAACTTTTATGATTTTAAAAAGCCTTAAATATAAGTACCAAGAAAATTATGCCTTTGAAAATCATATAGCACTGGTAAATGTTAAATGTGTATTGTCAGTTACCGACAAGTAATGATAAAAATGTTCAAATCAAAGAAAGGAATTAAAAAAAAGAAAAAGTTTTTCATTGAAATGTTCCTAAAAACTCGGGTATACTTCCACATCAAGCTCACTTTCATGTGAAGCCCTGCACAGAAGATACAATTGCAATGATTCCACACATTTGACTTCCATGTGTTATCTCTATGGCAAATTAAGTGTAATGTCAGTTACCAGCATGGTTGTGGAAAAATTATCATAGTCCCCAAAAGACAAAAACAAATTTTTTAATATTTTGACACATCTTAACCTAGTAACGGAGGTATATTTACATATTCAAATTATTACTCTATCTACTCAGGGACATGAGATATTTCAATTTTAATGAACACCCTGAAATTGCATGTCCTTTTGCGTAATGTCAGTTACCGACACATTTTTGCTTGCTGATGCGTAAAAAAATGTGGTTACATAGAAAAACTTAGTATCAGAGTATACAGCAAGGTTCACTTTATTGTTCTCTATCAAAAGCAAACTCCCATCATTTGTTGTTTTAGAGATACACACAATGAAAGGTGTGAAAACATTGTGCCGTGTAATGTCAGTTACCGTGAAAATGCCCATATGATGATTAAACAATAAAAATAATAATCATTAACAAAGATCGACTCAAGTAGCAGTAAGAAAAATAAGCTAAACCTGAATAAGCTAAACCTGAATAAGAACACCTAAACGTGTTAACACCAATCAACCATGCCCATGACTAAATAACGTCCATAAGGCCATTACGTAGGCTTTCAAGGAAGACCAAAATGCCCTCCTCCGATAGGTGAACTCCATCCAGGCGAAACAGCTGTCGTAAGCGAAATTGTATGTCGTACGCACGCCAGCCATAACCCTCAAAACGGGAAGCAGTCCGGATTATGTCCATGTACTTGAACATTTCACCAGCCCGCGACCGATGCTTTTCCGTGTAAACGGCCCCAAAAACAAGAAAAGCACTCGTCCACTGTTCAATGGACGTGATACGTGGGACTTCACGCTGCGGTTGCAGCTGCATACTGCCACCTTAAATTGTGAAAATCATTCATTGCTCCATTTGCGGAGTGGGAGCGTTTTTCAACAAAAGCCCCAGGTCTAGAAACACAGATTTTTAAATTTTTTCCCACATCGATAAGGGGGAGCGCGGACCCTAGAGCCTCCCTTGGCACCGCAAGCATTGAAGGAGTTGGCCCTTCATTTTGCAATCTTTCAACTCCACCATCATCACAAATCTCAACAGTAGGCCAAGGAGCCGTGCTAATCGACTCACCTAATGTGTCACTTGATGGACCTGCCACATCCTCTACCTGCTGATTCTCTCTGTGACTGCTAGCTCTTGTTGCTGGCCTCTCCACTGGCGCCGACCGGGCAGTCATCGACTTCTTCTTTGCTTTCGGCATGACGAAGGAAGAAGATGATACACAGTTATAAGACCACTTTAAATTTCCGAGATTGGCACAATTATCGAATCCGTTCCGAAGTTCATGCACCGCAAAACAGAGTTGGATCTGAAAGCGAAGTTCCGCTTCTAAAAAGTTGAAGTTGTTAGGCCTACTGCGAAACAGACGAATTAAAGTCATAAGACCACTTAAATTTCCGAGATTGGCACAATTATCGAATCCGTCCCGAAGTTCATGCACTGCAAAACAGAGTTGGATCTGAAAGCGAAGTTCCGCTTCTAAAAAGTTGAGTTGTTAGGCCTACTGCGAAACAGACGAATTAAAATTGGGTTGATTCACACAGAACAAGTGTTCTCAACAAAATCACAACTCAAAATTATTATATCCTCTCACTAACTCATGATGAATGCAAGTAAAGGCTACTTTCCCACGCCTCTGATGCGCGGTAACTTCCCGAGGGATTCTATTTTGTAAAATTTGCGGCAGTACAAACGGGCGGCCGCTTTATATGGAGGGCCGCTAATCTTACTCGCGGCACCTTTGTGAGCGGTTTTGTTTGATCTACGTGACCGCAAGTACTTATCACAGCCGCTATAAGAACTGCCGCTCCGCGCGACTACCGCGCAACAAAATGTGAAAATTGCGACTGTAAATCATTTGAGCAATTAAACACCGCTAAAATTTATTATTATTACCCCGGCTTTAGCTCGAGCTGCCTTTCAATGCTCGTGCCCGGCATCCTGCCAGGTAGGCCTACCCATTCACCTCACCCGGGTCAAGTGCAGCACAGTGTGGATAAATTTCTTGCAGAAGGAAAACACGCCATGGCTAGGATTCGAACCCACAACCCTCTGTTTGGAAGGCGAGAGTCAGAACCACTAGACCAGGGGTTCTCAAACTACGGCCCGCGGAGCTTCTCAATCCAGCCCACGAGACTCTGCTGGGTTTTTTTAATCACTTTTAAGTCACAATATGAAACATAGCTCAATATGATTACATATTGTATCCATGTAGACCTAACTGTAATAAAAGTAATGGCAGTCAAATAAATTTGACTTTTAAACAAAGTTTAGTGGAGTCTTTTCTGTCTGTTCGATCCGGCTACTTTCTTATTAGGTGACCAGCGCTGTTCTCACCATGTTTGGATCTAAATACAGGTGCGAAAGTGCTTTTTCCACAATGATCATTTTAAAGAACTAACTCATACCGAATAAGTACCTTGACAGGGGCCGCGGAACGGTTTTCAAATTGGGGGGGGGGGGAGGGGGGGCTGGCCATGCAAAAAATTACAATCATATGGTCATTTTCACGTTTTTGTACATGGTTTTGGAAAAAAAGTGGGGGGCCGCTGCCCCTACTTGACCAGTGAACATTTACACAAGTGCCTTTGTCTGGTAATTACACCTTTTGTGCCAAGGTTCAAGCAACTTGTTGCTGACAGACTGTCACGTTTCCCATATTCAAAGTGACTAGGAGACTGAAATTTTCGTTAGAGTCTATAACAGACATGCTCTATTATTCAATCTACTTTGACTACAAAAAAAATTGATACTTTAAGACATTATCTGTCTCCCCAATACCAGGTATGTATTGGTACAATCTAGATTCCTTTTAACAAAGGATTACAATTTTGTTATCATTAATATTGACTCTCGCTGTATTTTGAAATATTTCCTAATTTTGCCTGTGTTCCATATGAAACTGTTATAAACTTGTTGGATTAAATGCTCCAAAAATAAGGGCCAGATTGCACAAGAGAGCATCTAGGACCCCGACCGCAAGGGTCTTTGCGCTTTGCGCACATATTTTTTTCTAAGTATCCACTTCACCCTGGCCCTTTCAGGTTTACTTGGAGTCTCATCTGGCCTTTCAAAGAAAAATGTTGAGAACCCCTGCACTAGACCATGACGCGCCCACAACTTCTTCCATATTAAGAACATTCTCTGAATTCAAAGTAACTTGGAACCAAGATTCCACTTCACACTGATTCGTGCTTTGGAATTGCAGCGCCCAATATTTGGAAAACCTACCAAAGTTTTTTGTAAAGTTATCAGTACGCCCACTTGTAAGATGCACCTGAATCTTATTTCTGTAATATGCATTATTTGTTTTCCTGTCTGATTTTCTAATCATGTTAATGTAATTTATTATTGTGTTTTATGAAACCTTTCCAATGTAAGGCACTATGATGTACAGATGTGAAATCGTGTTTCTTAAATATTTTTATTATTGTTAAATATTTGTATTATTGTTGATACAATTTTCAAAATAAGAAGACCCCCCCCAAAAAAAAAAATGAATTGAAACAATTTATAAAGAACCCCCTCACATTTTCATTTATAGGTTTTCATTTCAAGAACTTTTTTGTTTCATATTCCATGGACTGTCACCGATGGTTTCTCTTCTTAGCTTAGAGTCACATTTTAACCATCTGCTTATTTTCAAATAATATCCATTCAAAAGAAAAAATTGTCAAAACCAAAGGCAATTCATAATTTCTTCAAAGGACTTACAAGAGATAGGTGTACTGTGTGAAAATTAGAATAAATGGATTGTAATGAAATATTGTAAAAACACACTTGCAAGATGAATGAAAAAAAATGCCCAAAATATAAATGTTCAGAGCAATATCACTTTGTTAGAGATAATCTAAATCATGTTTCTTCAATGATTAATGGAAAATGACTTAATTTTTTTTATAAACAGGCATGTATGACCAAGTCACTAGGAAAATGGCTGAAGTGATTGGTGGTGTCGTCATATCAGTAGAGTAAGTTTATCTCTATCTGTTTTATTTGACTGATATTGCCCTTTAACCCTCTAGAGTCAATGCACATTGAACTCAACAATTGAATTAAAGGGGAATGAAACTATTGGAATCAATTAGTATAAAACAATTCAATTAAACTTTGAGAAATATTGAATTAATAATAGGAATATTATGAGCATTTGGGTGTTGAAATCACTAATGTTAAATGGACATCCTCCCATTGGCAATGCAACCAAAATGTTTGTGTCACACTTGAACAACTCCCCAATCGCTTTTGTACATATTCAATTTAATTTGTCATATATTTTCAATGTGGAAAGGGTAGAGTTGTGCATGTGAGATATCTCGGTCGCTTTGCCAATGGGAGGATATTTATCTCTCAAAATTTGATTGATTTTATTCTTTGAGTTTCCTGTTTTCACACAAGCTAGCTTGTCCTAATGATTTCATTCTTCTTTAAACATTAGTACCAGTGGTTCCAGCAAACAACATTTGACTTCACCAAAAGCAATGTTTATATGAAGACCTGTTAATTGTTTAATTTCACAGATTTGCATAAACATATAGTACATGTACACAGTAGGTGAAACTCTGAGAAATCTAGTAGAAAATTTTCACATTGAAGGTTAATTAACAACACAGATAAGCACATTTGTGACAATGTATACATGTATCTATTGCTTGAAAATATAATTTTTTTCTGGAATACCATGGTAATGTGGACATTTCTCATTTACCAGAATCATTGAGTAAATACATTATATACTTGGATGGTCATTTTATTGTTTTCCTGTTTAAGTAAACTAATTTTAGATTTTCACCACAGCAACTGGCATTTATCTTCAAATTGAATAAAGGTCAACTTTTGCCCTTGCTTGTTATCAAGCACTAATTGCTGTGAGGAGTATAACTAAAGTAGTTGTCCAACGTGACTTGATTTGATTCAGCATTAGAAGTACAGAAGGGTGTTTGGGGATTTTGTCCCTATCATCACAGCCAAAATCACTGCTAGAATTCCCTGAATATAATGCTTTGAGGCAACCTTCTTTTCTAGAGTCATCGGCCACAATCAATATTTAAGAATATTTACAAAACACCATTGTCCCTTAAATTATTGAAAATATATAATGTATTCTTCTTAAGCTACACTGACTGCCTCCTTCAATCCTGAAGATTCTTGCAGTAATGTAGTACCGGGGACCGGCAGATGCAATACACCGGGTAAACACCCTACTCTTTGACAAATAGTGTATTGGTTTTAACGTGCATAGGTTGTGACTCTCCTATACACGGGACCAACATTTACGTTCTTTCCGATGGATGGAGTGTTTTCCAACTGCATTCACACCTGCACTGAATACAGTGGTGAGGCACGCCAACACACAACGCTATAGCATCAGATTTTTGTTGGACGCGTTTCGGCATGAGCAGGACTCGAACCCCTCATGTTGAGATCTACGATCTTATCCAAAACATTTCAATTCTCAATTCAATTCAATTCTGGTTTTATTGTGAAAATGGTACATGACAAAAGTCAGAAGACTCATATTATCATATTTACAAAGTAAAAATGTACATTTATATTATTAAAAGATTACAATATATCACAATTCTAGTGCTAGACAAATAATCAACAAATAAAGCCAGAAAAAATCATTTTGGACAATCTCAAAAAAAGATTAAAATTGATTGAAATTATAACATTGTAAAACTATAATTGTCAAAATTAAATCAGCAAAGTTGCGAGTATTAAAAAACATATATAAATTAACATTTACACTTTTAAAATATCATGATTAAAAGTCATGCATATTTAAAACTAGAAATATATGTATATAACAAATTTTTAAATAGCAAGACAAATCAAATAATATGTAAGTCCTATAAAAATATAAACCAGATCAATGTTGTGAATAATTGCAATTTCAAATTTGTTTGAGAATACATGTATGACAGTCATAAAACTAAAGAGAAATAAATATGAATTATGATGTTACAATAGATTGGTATGAAGTCTGGAATTAACCATGTGATATACTGTAGATAGTACACCACCAGTCACAATCCCTTGACCACCCGTTCACCTGCCTAAACCAGAGAACAACAAATTCAGTGCACTGAATCCATTGTTCTCCGGCCGAAACAGGCAAACAGGTAGCCAAAGAAATGTGACTGGTACTGTATGCTTTATAGTAAAAAAAATAAATTACAGATCGAATAGTCATATTACATGTGGGTGGAACTAAAGTAAGAAAAAAAAAAGAGCATTGGAATAAAAAGGTGACAAACCTAACATAATATCAATAAGATTAAATAAACAATAAAGGGGAGTACAAAAAGTGCTACAGTTGCTAAAAACAATAAAGATGCATTTAGTACATTACATTACAGAGTTCAACAATTGCACAAAGTGGGGGATTGGCGACTGTTGGTATATTTTTGTTCTAGTCCGAGGTATCTCAAGATGGTGTGTATTTCTTAGGGAAAGACCAGTTCTAACCCTACGGTTTCAGGCAAGAAGTGGCGATGTCGTTTCGATTTTAGCAACGAGCGTGCAAATCCTTCAACAAGTTCACTTCGTCTGTCTTTAAGAGATGACACATTCAAACTTTGTAGAAGTTCAATGTATGGCAAGACATTTGGCCAGGCAATGATACGCAGAGCCCTCGATCTTCTGAACCCGCTCAATGCTAGCGGATTGTTGGCAGGTAATGCTAGATGCCCAAACAGGCACGACAAACTCAATCAATGGTCTGATGTACATCTTGTAGATAGTGACAAGTTCCGGACACATCACGCCATTTCTCTTCAGCTTATTAAGAATGAACAGCCTACGAGAAGCATTGCTGATGATTTGACGAACATGCAGGTCCCATCTCAGGTCGTTTTGTATGATGACACCATGTAATTTAATAGATGTCATGATATCCAAGTCTGTATCATCAATCCTAAGCTGTAGAGGAGGCGGATTCGTACAGAGAAAGCTGATTTGCATTGCTTTACACTTTGCAGCATTCAGCTTCATGTCATTATCGTTGCACCAATCAACCAGTGAGTCAACATCATGCTGTAGGCCAGAACATTGATCTTTTCTGTCAACCTCAACAAGGCTAAGATCATCAACGTATTTCCATCGATTCTCCGTGGAGCAGGCAACATCATGCACCATGACGAGAAATAGGATCGGGCCCAGTTTCGTGCCCTGTGGAACCCCACAGTTGAGGAGAAGTTGTCCCTCTGTATCGAACAGCCTGTGAACGGCAGGACAAAAAGTAACATATCGTTGGAATGATAGATCGATCAACACCAATCCTAATCAGTTTTTCGATCAAAATTGTATGGCTGATATGGTCAAAAGCCTTGCGAAAGTCAATAGCACACAAATTGGCGATACGTCCTTGCTGATCAAGGCCCTTGACTATGGTATCAAGCATGCTGATTAGGTAGTGATTAAGAGAACTTCCCTTCATATTGCCAAACTGTTTGTGATCGACGGCATGATAAATGTCATCCATAATCCATCCTGTTAGGAATCCCTCAAATAGTCGGGCAATGATAGGTGTTATTGAATCGGTCTAAGTTGGTCGAAGTCGGTGACTCAAGGACCCTTAGGTATTGGGCACACCGATGCTCTCTTCCATAACGTCGGAAAGCAACCTTTGTCAAGTTAATGGCTCAGATATCTCAAAAGCAAATTCCTTCAGGAGGCGTGTTGGACAATCAGCTGGATGCCCAGCTTTAGATGTATTCAGCTTCCTCAGGCGTTTATACACTTCATAACGTTGGATTACCGGTGGTGAAACTGGTGCTGGTAAGTAAGCACCCGGGTTAGAAGTGTCCAAAGGAGGAAGCCTTGAGCAGATTCCAGAAAAGAATGAGTTCAAGTCATTGGCCAAATCTAGTGGAGATCTATCACCAGCAAAGAGGGGTGCTTCTTGTTTGCGGAGTCCACTCAGGGTGCGAATCTGCTGATGCCATTTCCCTGGCTCGGAGTCCATCAAATTAGCAACCTTGGTTTTGTAGAAATTTGCTTTAGATGATCTTATAGCTCTTTGAACTTCGTTTGATGCGCTCTGAGCTACGCTGCGTCCCTTTAATAATCAGCTCTTACTCATTGAAATGCTCGGTGACACGACATTTGCTCCTGCAACAATTACTCCGGGATTAATTTCTTCTAAGATGTAGGGTTAGGGTTGCAATAGGGTTTGATGTTAGGTTTAGGGTTAGGGTAGGGTACAGTGGTTAATAACAGAGTTGAAGTTGGTCATTCAATAGTGTGTGGAATTTAGAGTGGAGTAATTGTCATCCAAGCAAATGTCATGGACCAAATACTCAATATACCTGATACCGGCAGGCCTTGTATTACGATATGCATACATTTACGCATCAAAGAGTTTGCAATCATCCTTTAAAAAAAATCATCTATTTTGGGAAAGTAATATAGGGACTGTATCTATTCAACATATCTTATTCTATAGTCTGTGATAAATTTAGATCAATATATCTTTCAGGTTTGAAATAAGTGAATTTAGACTTTTCTGTTGAAATTGTTTTATATTGTTGAATGTCTTTTTTATTCTTTCATATATTGATAAATCATTTTAAATATTCTTGTTCAGTTATCGCCTTGCCCCTGAGTATCCGTTCCCTGCTGGGTTTGATGATTGCATGACGGCCACCAAGCACTTCTTCAAGCATTGTAAGGAGTTTGGGGTGGACCCAACACGAGTTGCTATATGTGGGGATAGTGCTGGAGGAAACCTGGCTGCTGGTGTGGTCCAGGAGCTGTGTTATAAGACCAACCCGGCACAAGGAATATGCAGACCAAAGCTTCAGGTATGGAGTACTGAGAGTTGGATTCTTGGAGGGGTTAAATTAAATTAAAAATGTTAGCGTTTTATTTTCTCATGTTGGATTAATTTGAGAATAAGTTCTTTGGAACAATGCCCCTCGGAAAAGATGGCTCTTCCACATCAGCAGCAAAGCTCATTAGTAATTTTTGTCTCACCTGCATAGCAGAGTGAGACTATAGGCGCCGCTTTTCCGACGGCGGCGGCGGCGGCGGCGTCAACACCAAATCTTAACCTGAGGTTAAGTTTTTGAAATGACATTATAACTTAGAAAGTATATGGATCTAGTTCATGAAACTTGGCCATAAGGTTAATCAAGTATTACTGAACATCCTGCCTGAGTTTCATGTCACATGACCAAGGTCAAAGGTCATTTAGGGTCAATGAACTTAGACCATGTTGGGGGAATCAACATCAAAATCTTAACCTAAGGTTAAGTTTTTGAAATGTCATCATAACTTAGAAAATATATGGACCTAGTTCATGAAACTTATACATAAGATTAATCAAGTATCACTGAACATCCTGCTTGAGTTTCACATCACATGACCAAGGTCAAAGGTCATTTAGGGTCAATGAACTTTGGCCGAATTGGGGGTATCTGTTGAATTACCATCATAACTTTGAAAGTCGATGGATCTGATTAATGAAACTTGGACATAATAGTAATCAAGTATTACTGAACATCCTGTGCAAGTTTCAGGTCACATGATCAAGGTCAAAGGTCATTTAGGGTCAATGAACTTTGGCCAAATTGGGGTATTTGTTGAATTACAGCCATACATTTGAAAGTGTGTTGGTCTAGTTCATAAAACTTGGACATAATAGTAATCAAGTATCACTGAACATCCTGTGCAAGTTTCAGGTCACATGATCAAGGTCAAAGGTCATGTAAGGTCAAAGAACTTTGGCCACGTTGGGGGTATTTGTTGAATTGCCATCATATCTTTATAAGTGTATTGGTCTAGTTCATAAAACGTGGAAATAAGAGTAACCAAGTATCACTAAACATCTTGTGCGAGTTATAGTAGTTTTCAAAATCAGCACTGCTGCTATATTGAATCGCGTGATGCAGGTGAGACGGCCAGAGGCATTCCACTTGTTTTAAATTAGTAAGGGAAGGCAGGGTAAGTTGAGCCACCACCCCCAGGTCAGTTATGAATGAGCAAGACATAGTGGTGGTGACATATATTGATGACCCATGACAAAATGTCCTAAAGTTTTGGTTAAAAACCTTTCTTTTTGCTTTTAAATTTTCCTCTGGGGAAAATGTGCCCCCCCCCCCCTTTGGGAAAATGCTGGATCTGCCTCTGACCCCTCCAAATTTTTTTCAATATTGTAACAGAAAATGGGGGATTTCAGGGTATTTTTATCTCTTAATTATCTGGGGGCCGTTTCATAAAGCTGTTCGTAAGATAAGAGCGACTTTAAAAACGACTGGTGAACCTTTCTTACGCGCTAAACCATCGCCAATGAATATACCATTTACCACAAGAAAGGATCGCCAGTCGTTCTTAAAGTCGCTCTTAATTTACGAACAGCTTTATGAAACACCCACCGGGTGCTTTTATTTTTCAAGGCTCTTTTGACTATTTCAGGATGAAATTGCATTGCATTGCCCTGCTTCCTGTAATTTGTTTAATAGTGGAGCGTTGTGGCCCAATGGATTAGTCTCCGGACTTTGAAACAAGAGGGTCGTAGGTTCAAATCCAAGCCATGGCGTAGTTTCCTTCAGCAAGAAATTAATCCTCACGGTGCTGCACTCAACCCAGGTGAGGTGAATGGGTACATGGCAGGAATTTATTCCTTGAAATGCCGAGTGCGTAAAAGCTGCTTGAGCTACGGTCAGGGTAATAATATCCAAGTCCTTTGGAAGCGCATAGAGATGTTATTCATAATGTGTTATGCACTATACAAGAACTGACTATTATTATTATTATTTGTCTTTGTAAGATATCACGGACTACTGTCAATTTCTTTTCTTGTAGATCCTTTTGTACCCACTTCTTCAGATGCTGGATCTTAAGACACCTTCATACCAGAGACACGATGCAGTCTTTGGAGTCTCTGGTGGGTTCTTACCCACATCCTCCCTGGGCTGGATGACACCCCGCTACCTGACGGGCAAGAAAGACGGCAGCCTTACCTCGGCTCTCATGAAGGGCGCCCTCCACAGCTTTGCCGCTCGGGAGAATAATGTCCTGAAGGAGATGCTGAGTCATGACTCAGTCCCAGCCAAGCTGAAATGCGAAGCGTATACAACCCCATCGGTGACCGACGTTGATCCATCCATCAAGGAGGTATGGGACGGGTTCAGACCAAATGTCCTGGATACCAGAGTCATGCCACTGTACAAGGAAGACCTGAGTAGACTCCCACCAGCCTATATCATCACTTGTGACTTTGATGTACTGAGAGATGATGGGGTCATGTATGCGGAGCGGCTCAAACAGGCTGGGGTGAAGGCTGTGCTTGACAACTGCTGTGGAGCGCTTCATGGGTTACTGTTCTTCACTCAGTTTAAGTGGGGTTTGATTGCGAGAAAGAAGTTGTATACCCATCTCAGTGATGTACTATGATGGTATTTTGTGCACTTGTTAAGTTTCTACTTAGATAGATAGATAGATAAATGGATTTTATTAAAAACATCAAACTGAAATGAACTTGAATTACATATAAAAAGAATTACAAGACAGTAAACAATATACAGTAAATATATTAACATAGGAAATTAAATTAGTGGGTCACTCTCGCAGTGCACTTAATTTCAGTAAGGAGAAATACAACCAGAAAACTAGGTAATGTATCCAGGCACCCCAAAAGGGGTACCTGTAGAAAATTAACTTTGAATACAATCATCCAAAGTGCACCACGAAAATGACCCTGTAAATACTTAACATGAAAAAAAAAAAAAAACTAAGTTGTGGAAGCGTCATGGTGTAGCGGTTCTGACTCTTGCCTTGTAATTAGAGGGTCGTGTGTTCGAATCCCACCATGGCCTAGCATCCTTTGGCAAGGCGTCAATCCACACTTTGCCACTCTCACCCAGGTGCTAATTGGGTACCGGTTGGAAACAACCGTCATTGTGGTTGGTTTAGCAAGTGTGCGCCTAACGGGCTGCTTGAAATGCTATGAATCCAGTGACCGGGTAATAATAATTGTGAAACGCTTTGAGCAGTCGTAAATTGATAAAGCGCTATATAAATGCCAATTATTATTATTAATATTATTACTTGTAAATTGAACTAGATAAGATTTATAAATATTTCATGAGTAAAGTTAAAACTATCAAAATCGTACACGCAGGAAACCATTAGGACTTTACTTTGACTATTAATAAAATACTTTACTATTAATAAAATCTGTATTTTATAGATGGCAAATATAGCGATCTTCAACGCTTATACATGTATATAAGCGTCTAAATTTGTAGCCATCTCCTTGTATTAGTATATATTATACGACGTGTCAAACTGTAGTGAACTAGTTTGCAATTTTTCGGATCTCCTCTATATACACGAGGGGGAATTGTAGCGAACTAGTTCGCTATTTTCCGGATCTCCTCTAGATCTATATAAATATACGAGGGGAATTGTAGCAAACTAGTTCCCTATTTTTCGGATCTCCTCTATATATATATATATATGAGGGGGCATTGTAGCGAACTAGTTCGCTATTTTTCTGATCTACTCTACATAATCTATACACGACGGGAAATTGTTGCAAACTAGTTCGCAATTTCTCATCTTTCTATATATTATACAACGTGTCAAACTGTAGCGAACTAGTTCGTTATTTTTCTGATATCCTTTACATATACATGAGATTGCGAACGAACTAGTTCGCAATTTCTCATCTCCTCTATATATTATACAACGTGTCAAACTGTACCGAACTAGTTCGCTATTTTCCGGATCTCCTCTACATATACACGACGGGAAATTGTTGCAAACTAGTTCGCAATTCCCCATCTCCTCTATACATTATACAACGTGTCAAACTGTACCGAACTAGTTCGCTATTTTCCGGATCTCCTCTACATATACACGACGGGAAATTGTTGCAAACTAGTTCGCGATTCCTCATCTCCTCTCTATATATTATTCAACGTGTCAAACTGTACCGACCTAGTTCGCTATTTTCCGGATCTCCTCTACATATACACGACGGGAAATTGTTGCAAACTAGTTCGCAATTCCTCATCTCCTCTCTATACATTATACAACGTGGCAAACTGTAGCGAACTAGTTGGCAATTTTTCTGATATCCTCTACATATACACGAGATTGCGAACGAACTAGTCCGCAATTTCTCATCTCCTCTCTATACATTATACAACGTGGCAAACTGTAGCGAACTAGTTGGCAATTTTTCTGATCTCCTCTACATATGTACCACGGGAAATTGTTGCGAACTAGTTCGTAATTTTGTGATCTCTTGTATATATATACAATATATACAAAGGGACAATTGTTGTGAACTAGTTAGTAATTTTGTGGTCTCCTTTATATAAAGGGGAAGTTATTGCGAACTAGTTCACAATTTTGTTATCTCCTCAATATATGGGGATTCTAAATTGTTGCGAATTAGTTAGCAATATTGTGATCTACATGTATATACAAAGGGAGAATTGTTGTGAACTAGTTCGCAATTTTGTGATCTCCTTAATATATATACTGTAAATGGGGAATTGTATGACGTGGATGAATCACGCATATGAAAGGGGCTTTCGAATGTGTTCAGAACTAAACACGTTTGATGGTCCCTTTCACACACAAGACAATTTCGAAGTTCGAGGGTGTCGATACTTTTCCTTTTTCAAGCACTTTTTTAAATAGACCACAAACATACAGTACATGTTTACGTACTGGGCACGTGCACATCCACTTGCACAAGAACACCCCACACACACACACACCCTCACCCTTGCTCACACAAACAAACACACGCACACCCACACACAAAGACATAGGACATATACAAAATACAAATTACAAATGCACAAACTGAGTTGAACATCACAGAATATAATAAACACTTTTCTATTCTGAGAATTACAAAATCACTGTTTCTTTGTCATATACATATCACTTTGGCAATACTTTAGCAGTAAAGATCACACACAAACATGAGAAATTTGAGTCAATGGCATCGAGTACTTTGGCAATAGCAAACAACAATCAAGGTATACAATACATACAATTAAAAAGACTACAGTAGTTGTAACTTGAACATTGTGAACAAATCTGAAAAAGGAGATATCAGTACCACAAGAAGAAAATGTAGAAACAGTCTACTGCATGCTCTAAATCTATTGTGTAGTTCAATACACACAATATAAAATAAAAATACTGATGCTAGTGGCATTGGAACAATTACAACCGATCTCAACCTGTTGCAACTCCAAAGTGACCAGCCCTTTACAATACTTATAGTGCTCATAAGCGCATACCTGTACGTACATCACAGTATTTAGAGTACTTTTGAAGTATCTCCAATTGATTAACTAAATTCAAATGCTGTAAATATTACACTAATTGTCATCATACTGTAAGGTTCAAACTAACATACTTTCTGTAGTCAAGGAGTCAAACAAAAACAAAGTCAAACAGGCTTTGTAGGATAACTGGGGATATATATATTCAAGGCTATAAAGATACAAGGCTATAAAGGTAACAAAAATATAATATCACGACTTGGGACAGAATCAGAAAACAAACTCAAATAACGTATTAAATCACATTAAATAAAAAATAGATCGGTCAGTATCCACCAGGAGAACCAAACAAAATAAGAGAAAGCAGTTTGTGTGTCTTTTTGTCTGATATGGAGATAACGGGAGCGTAAGAAGCGTAGAATCTCTCCTAAATGTCTCAATCGATCAGGATAATATCTCAATAAGGGATCCAAAACTAATGAAGATACTCCGGATAGCGTCTCTTATCCAGTGTCAACCAAAACGAATGTTCACGATCAAAGAACATAAATCAGGATAGTGTCTTAATTGATTCCAATTTCCAAATGATTTTGATTCCAATAATTGACTTTAAAAAATACTCACAAGCTGGATAGCGTCTATCAATGATATTTTAACTCCAATACCAACGTTTGTGTGCAGAGCTGCAAATAAGTTCTGAATAACTTAGTCTTCTTCCAAAGTAAATTGCAAGATAAATGAATAAATTGCTCAAAATGCTCAATATACGGTTCACCACAATATTAAATATTCCACAACTGCCAAACTGTGTCCTCTTTCTCTTCACATCCAATCCAACTCTGTCCAATCCTTTTCAATGCAAATAAATGTCCCTCCAATATTCCATTCATGTGGCAGCTCTCCATGCCATGTCATAAGTCCTGTTCTCTTTTTGTACTCAAATACTGACCATTTTGTGTTTACCCTAGTTCTACTTCCATACAAGACTAAGTTACTAAACTATACACAAGAAAATATCTCAGTCTGAACAGATCTTCACTACCCTACACTGACAATCCATAGACTTTCTGACCATGAGCTTATACCGGGACTAAACTAATTCTATTCCACTACAAACTATGCTGACCCAAATGGAACACTGCCCAGTGACCGTCTGCTGGCCTCGGTCACCACCCTGCCCATAAACCTGTTAGAGCTAAACATAAACACATTCAAGGATAATGTAGAGGGGAGTGAAGGGGGGGGGTGAGAGTGTTGCCTATTACAAAATATTCTGATCATTATGGAAAGGTCTATACTTTACACACCTCCCTGCTTTCAAAAGTCATGACTTCCACATGTCATGACGAAATATATACATTGCTGCTAGTATTTGTAAGCTTTCTTATCTACGAGACTAATTACATACAGAAGTTCTCTTCAAAATACAAGCGAGTTAATGAACCCAACCCAGTAATAAAACACAATGTGATGCAAGAACTGGAAAATGTTTACAATTTGCAAAATGCATAATATGGAAAGGAAAAAAGAGAGGAAATGATAGTTAAAGAAAAAAGAACAACATCACAATAGACAAAACACAAAATCAACTAAATACCCACATATGCAAAAGTAATGCATACAAATATGTCACTTAATTGCCACTTTGGCAGAGATACCAATACTGTATAGCTATCAACTATCTTCTCCCAACTCGCTGTCTATTCAAGTCGCTGGCTCAGTGCAGCCAGACTCTTTTGCCAAGATAAGTTATATCTAACCCTATCCCAGAAGAAATCTTCTGCTACAGCTGTGAAAATTTCCTTGTCTAGCCATTTTAGACTAAGGCCTACTACGGGGGACTGCCAATTTGCATTTACTGTGTTAGAAGATGCATCGTATCTGGAAGGTGGCACACCCAAATTTGATCTACCTGATTTTCGAATAATTTGGGGGTCTGGTTCCGAAGGAGGTAGGGGACGTAAGGTCAAGACGTTTTCTGTGTTTTCATGGGGACTTTCCTTACTTGTTTCAGGGGGTGTCAGCCGTGATTTCTCAGAGAGGGGGGACGTAAGAGGTGAAGGAGCATTCCCTTGAGATTCTTCTGTGCGTGGAGGGACGATAAGTGGTGTGTAATCCAGTAATGGGTTACCTCGGCTGTGACTGTGTGCTGTTGTTGGCAGCGTGTCCTGGTCGACTGATGTTAGAGACTCATTCTGGTTATCTCCTTGCTGGTGGAAGATGCAGGGCTTAATTTCGTTCCTGTGGACGACTTTTGGATCTCCAGACCCGTCTTCGCGCACTATCCGATAGGTTGGGACACCATTATGTGGGACCCCCAACACAATATAGGGGGTGGGTTTCCACTTGTTGTGTATCTTGCGAGGACGTCTTGGGTCGTGATCACGCAAGAGAACTCGCTCGCCTGGAAGGAGGGGTTGATCCGTGACTTTGCTGTTGTAGTGTTTGCATCCGACTTCTGCTGTTTTTTCTAGTTGTGCCCTCGATATTTGGTATGCAGTGTGGAATGCTGCATGGTGTTCTTGAATCCACTCTGGAATGGTCCTCTCCCGGTCAGAATTTCTTTCCAGTCCAAGTGTTACATCGAGTGGAAGGCGTGCATGCCTTCCAAACATAAGGTAGAAGGGGGTGTATCCCGTGGAAGAATGGGTGGTGTTATTATAACTGTACACTAGTGAGTGGAGGTAGTCGGGCCAGCGTCGTTTCTTTTCATCTTCCAGGGCCCATACCATGCCTATGAGGGTTCTGTTGAACCTCTCGACCTGCCCATTGCCAGCTGGGTGATACGGGGTGGTTTGACTCTTCCTGGCACCGTAGAGGTTGCAAAGCTCTTGAATGAGCCTTGACTAAAAATTAGCACCCTGGTCTGAGTGCACCCTGCTTGGGAATCCATAGTGGAGAATGAAATGCTTCCAGAGAGCACGGGCAGTAGTGATTGCCGTTTGGTTGCGGGTTGGGACTGCAACACAGTACTTCGTGAAATGGTCTGTAATCACCAGCACATTTTCGTACCCGTCAGAGCGTTCTAGGGAGAGATAATCCACAGCCACAAGTTCGAGAGGTGCTGACACACTGAATGGCACAAGGGGCGCCTTAATTCCACGCTGCGGTCTTCGTAAGGAACACTCCTTACACTGAGAGCACCACCGTGTGATGGCGTCTTTCATGAACGGCCAGTAGAACCGCTCTTCTACCAAAGAAGTGGTTTTGGCAACACTGAAATGTCCCATTTCATTGTGGAAAGCGTTGAGAGTCATATTTTGAAGCGACGAAGGCAGTATGGTCTGTAGAGTTTCCATTCCTACTTTCTTATCGAAGCGACGATGATGAAGAACTCCTTACTCTAACGACAGCCGCTCCCACTGGTTCAGGAGTTTTTGCACCTCCTTGCTGTACCCTTTCCGCTGTGGTAAGGTTGGCCTTCTCTGTGTCAGGTAGTGTTCCAGCACTACTGAAATCACTGGGTCCTGCTTCTGTTGCTGTGCAATATCCTCGGCAGATATACCGGGAAGAATCTGACTCCCTTCTAAGCTTGGCTGAGTCTCTAATTGGAAAACTTCAACCTCATCACCTTGTTCTGAGTCTGAGTCTAGAGGCTGTGCCAAACGTGACAGCACATCTGCGTTGGCATTGAGTTTCCCAGGCCGGTAATGTATCCTGAAGTTGAAGTTAGATAATTTTGCCATCCATCTTTGTCCCACAGCACCAAGGTCAGCAGTGTCCAGATGTACCAGGTGGTTGTGGTCCGTGAATATATCAACTCTGGAGCCAGTCAGGTAGTCCTTGTATTTTCCAGTCACTGCCCATTTCAAAGCAAGAAGTTCCAGTTTGAAGGCACTATAGTTAGCATCATTCCTCTCAGACTTTCTCAGTCCACGGCTAGCATAAGCGATAACCTTCTCTGACCCATCTATCTCTTGGGCTAGGACAGCACCAAGCCCTGAGTTGCTTGCATCCGTGTACAATTTGAAAGGTCTCTGGAAGTCTGGGAATGCTAAGATTGGCGGTGACATGAGGCACTTGCGTAGTGTGTCGAAGGCTGTTTGACACTCATCTGTCCACAAGAAGGGGTTTCTATGGTTCGTTTGGTGATTGCGCTTTTTCTTTAGTTGTCCTGTTAGGCTGAATAGAGGTTTTGCAATCTTGGAGAAGTCCTTCACAAACCTCCTGTAATAACCAACAAACCCAAGGAACTGTCTAACTTCCTTCCTTGTAGTGGGAACCTTCCAGTTCTCCAGAGCAGAGCACTTAGTTGGATCCGTTGCTATTCCCTCCGCCAATATGACGTGCCCAAGATACTGCACTTCGGATTTGAGTATCTTGCACTTTGATGGTTTGAGTTTCAGTCCATGGTTCGTCAATCGTGTCAACACAAGGTCCAACCTTTCCAGATGGGTTTTGAAGTCCTTAGAGAAGATGATGATGTCGTCCAGGTAGATGAGGAGGGACTGGTAGTTCTGGTCACCTAAGCAACGCTCCATCAGTCGCTGAAAAGTGGCTGGAGCATTGCTGAGTCCAAAAGGCATCCTGTTGAACTCGTAAAGACCCATTGGTGTAGTGAATGCTGTCTTTGGTATATCCTCGGGGCGAACCTCCACTTGCCAGTAGCCACTGGCGAGGTCCAGAGTGGAGAAATACTTTGCCCCACCCAACGCATCTAGGGACTCCTCAATACGGGGCAATGGACAAGCATCCTTGCTGGTGTGTGCATTGAGTTTCCGGTAATCTACACAGAGACGTATAGTGCCATCCTTTTTCCTAACAAGGACCATTGGAGATGCCCAAGGACTGTGGCTCTCTTGGATGACATCTTTCTCCAGTAGTTGGTTGATGTGCTGTTTCACTTCTGCATACAGCTGTGGTGGGATTCGTCGAAATCTCTCTTTGAAAGGCTGGGTGTCACCAGTGGGGATTGTATGTGTTATGGTGTCAGTTCGGCCATAATCCCCTTCTCTAGCCGAAAACACCTCCCGATGTCTTGTCAACAGCTTGTGTACCGCTTAAAGCTCTTCCGGCTCAAGATTCTGCTGAATATCCACGCCTGGGATAGTATTCTCATTGGGCACTCTACGTGGGTCTGTGTTATCCACTCCCTCGATATGGTGTATCATGGCTTCATATCCATCTTCTTTGCATTCCTCTTCCTTCCTTTTGAGGGGCTGAGAAGAGATTTCAATCATGTCATCTTTGGTTCCCTGCTCAAGTAGTGGAGTATCCCTGGGCAGGATGTTGACTTGAGTTTTGTCCAATGATTCAAGGCTTCCCAGTCTGACATTTCTGGTCATTCTAACTGGCTGTCTACTATAGTTTACTACTCTTACAGGTAGGTAGCCCCTTTTCACAGTTACTACAGTCCGAGCTACCATAAGGCCCCAGGAAGGTCCTTTGGGTCTACTGGTTCAAGGATGGCGGTCATACCATTTGTAAGGTGTAGGTTCGTTAGACATCTGCCCTTCAGCACTACTTCAGTCTCCGCTGGTACCACCACCTCTCCTTTTCCAACTGTCCGAACCCATTTTGCTGCTTCTTGAGTATCCACCATCTTTATTGCTGCAACTAAGCCTGGAGACATTGGATGTTCAATTCTCTCTGGGGGTACGTCGAGAAGACTTCTGCACCTAGTGATGAGGTTTGTTCCAATAAAGCATTGGGCCTTACTGGTGCTGATATCACTGACCACAATTACGCCAACATTTTGAAATTCCCTACCACAAATTGTGAATGTCAAATCCAGCACACCAAGGTAGGGGAGCTTTTGTCTATTAATCCCCTTGAGACTAAGCCAAGGCAGTGATCCATCAAGGGGTGTTCCCAGGCAAGAATACAAAAAGTCCTTAGAAATTAATGTTACTTGAGATCCAGTATCTATTAAACACTCTGTCGTGAATTCCTCTACCTTGACTGTCGTAAAGAATTGTCCACCTACAAGGTTTTGGTATTTCACGTTGTGAGCCCTGTTAGGGGCGGATCCCGTCGCTTGGCTCATGGCGACGGTCCCAATTAGTTTAAATCCTGGCCAGATGGTTGTCGTGAGCTTGTAACTGACGACTCTGTTGTCCGTCGCGTACAGTTTCGGGCCATGTGTCCCCACTCGTTGCAGTTTAAACACCTTGGGCGGCCTTGGTCATCCCAGCCTGGGTTCCTGGTCTTTCCTCCCTGCTGATTCCCAGATCCTCTGCCTCTCTCGGCCACCTGTTGACTCAGCTCGGTCATGGTAACCCGAAGGGCCTTCAGCTCCTCAGCCAATTGGGAAAGGGTGAAGGGAGCATCACTATCTGCCAAGCCGCCGACCCTGTCTGTTTTGAAAACGGATACCTCCGCCTGACTAAACTCACTGCAACCTGCCATATCTTCCTCCGCTTCTATCCTCCTTGCCTCCTCCTTCAGCATCCTAAACGAGATAGCCCCCTTCCGACGAGCGAAACGGCTGACAGCGATCTTCACGGGACCCTGGCGCATCCCTTCAAGGAAGCATACGCACAAAACCTCATCCACGTTGGGTATTTTCGACTTACTCTGAATCTTCCCTGTGAGCTCTTGGAGAGCCAAGGCAAATTGTCTTGTTGTCTCCCCGGGCCTTTGATGTCGTCCATGGAGTTTATTGAGTAAGGATGCCAATGTCTCCTTCTCTCCGTAGATATCTCGAAGGGCTTCAAATATCTTAGAAGGGTCTGTCCGTGATGCACCATCTAAAACCATCACTTCCCTGCGGGCCTCTCCTGCGAGGTGATGGATGATGACCCGCAATTGCTGGTCCCGGGGATATTCCATGCTTTGTAGGCTGCCTCCACTCTTGCAATCCACCCCTCTATCCCCTGAGTGGCTTCAAGGTTATCCCCACTGAAAATTGGTATGGTAACATATAAGGGAAAGTAAGGGAGCGGCACTATTGGAGCTGTGCCTTGGTTGGAGGAAGAGATGAGGGCACCCCCGTTATTACCTTCTGTGGCCATCCTACAGTCTAGAAATTGTTTACGGAATGGAGGAGGAAATGATAATAGGTAATATAATGTTTTAAATAAAGAATAGCAATAAAACACCGTACTGAGGAGCCTTAAATATTATATTCCTTGACTAAAATCCCACTTCTGACACCAAATTATGTAAGGTTCAAACTAACATACTTTCTGTAGTCAAGGAGTCAAACAAAAAGAAAGTCAAACCGGCTTTGTAGGATAACTGGGGATATATATATTCGAGGCTATAAAGATACAAGGCTATAAAGGTAACAAAAATATAATATCACGACTTGGGACAGAATCAGAAAACAAACTCAAATAACGTATTAAATCACATTAAATAAAAAATAGATCGGTCAGTATCCACCAGGAGAACCAAACGAAATAAGAGAAAGCAGTTTGTGTGCCTTTTTGTCTGATATGGAGATAACGGGAGCGTAAGAAGCGTAGAATCTCTCCTAAATGTCTCAATCGATCAGGATAATATCTCAATAAGGGATCCAAAACTAATGAAGATACTCCGGATAGCGTCTCTTATCCAGTGTCGACCAAAACGAATGTTCACTATCAAAGAACATAAATCAGGATAGCGTCTTAATTGATTCCAATTTCCAAATGATTTTGATTCCAATAATTGACTTTAAAAAATACTCACAAGCTGGATAGCGTCTATCAATGATGTTTTAACTCCAATACCAACTTTTGTGTGCAGAGGTGCAAATAAGTTCTAAATAACTTTGTCTTCTTCCAAAGTAAATTCCAAGATAAATGAATAAATTGCTCAAAATGCTCAATATACGGTTCACCACAATATTAAATATACCACAACTGCCAAACTGTGTCCTATTTCTCTTCACATCCAATCCAACTCTGTCCAATCCTTTTCAATGCAAATAAATGTCCCTCCAATATTCCATTCATGTGGCAGCTCTCCATGCCATGTCATAAGTCCTGTTCTCTTTTTGTACTCAAATACTGACCATTTTGTGTTTACCCTAGTTCTACTTCCATACAAGACTAAGTTACTAAACTATACACAAGAAAATATCTCAGTCTGAACAGATCTACACTACCCTACACTGACATTCCATAGACTTTCTGACCATGAGCTTATACCGGGACTAAACTAATTCTATTCCACTACAAACTATGCTGACCCAAATGGAACACTGCCCAGTGACCGTCTGCTGGCCTCGGTCACCACCCTGCCCATAAACCTGTTAGAGCTAAACATAAACACATTTAAGGATAATGTAGAGGGGAGTGAAGGGGGGGGGGGGGTGAGAGTGTTGCCTATTACAAAATATTCTGATCATTATGGAAAGGTCTATGCTTTACAATACCACCAAGGAAGGGGGGGGGGTTGGGTTGTGCTGTCCCACTGTGGCATTAATTGCGGTACAACAGCAGGGAACGTGCTGATCTCCAAAAGGGTATCTAAAACATTAAAAAGCGTGAATAAGGGTATCAAATTCACATCTTCCTGAATCCAGCCTCTGAAAGAAGCAGGGAAATTGGTAGCAAATTCACAACTTTTAATACAATCCCATTAAGGGTATCAACAATAAAAATAAAATTGAAACATGATCCCGAATAGCTAGGGTGCTTTTTAACTGTGATTCCCGCGGTTGATATGTACACATCTCAATTACAGACAGTCCCCCCCCCTCCTGTCGTCGGCTACCTGCAGATTGTTGAGTCTTGGTACTTGGTATGATGTTCCTCCGAAATACTCCAAGAAGAGTTTTAACTGGAGGTGTGCCGGAGAGTGTGGTCTAGTTTTTGTAAATTATTGGGTCTTTATAGTAAGGGCATTTTTGAAAGTTGTCGTTGATGGCTGGTCTACAGTTTCTGGTAGAAGGCCATTCCACTGGTTGATAGTTCGGATGAAGAAGGAATTGGTAAATGAGTCTGAGTTTGTGTACTGCTGTTGGAATTGTCGAGTGTGTCCTCTTCTGCCTCTTGATGGCTTGGGCTTGATGAAGTTTTCATGATCTATGTCCAGTTGGCCATTCAGGATTTTGTAGAGGCAAGTTAGGCAATGACACTTCCTTCTTTCACGGAGTGGTGCCCACTCTAAGTCCTTAAGAATGGCACTGATGCTAGTGTCACGTCCGTACGTGTTAGAGACAAACCTAGCCGCTCTGTTTTGGACTCTCTCTATACTATCTATATTCTTCTTTGTGTAGGGGTCCCATGATGCAACAGCGTACTCAAGGTGGGGTCTAACGAGGGAAGTGTATAGCTTTTTTTTGATAGAGGGGGCACAATGGTAGAAATTTCTCTTAATGAAGTTCAGCACCCTTGTTGCTTTTGTCGTACCATGTTGTTTGTTCCAGCGAAGGTCGCGCTGGAGCTGGATTCCCAAGTACTGGACGTTCTCTTTTTCTTCCAGTCTAATTCCCAACATTGTGTATGTTCTAAATGTTTTTTATGTTTTATGTCCATATAAGCTTTTAAAGGGACTGTATAATGTCAAATCATGTTAGGCTATAATGAAGCCTAATAGTGCATACATCATATTACTTGATCCAGCAGCATCTAGATATGGATTACATTTGCATAATTCAATTCTCTTTGAAATACTGAGCCCAACCCTCTAAATATTATTTGGGCACATTTGAAAAGATTATGTGTATGACCTCACCACTTTGTTAGGTCATAGACTGAATCTCTCTTTAATAGGTTCATCCATGCAATGATTTCTTGTGTCTATGGGGCTTAGCATCCTAAAGAAAATTGACTTTTAAAAGTATGCCCCATATATACATGCTGTGGGATGAAGAAATATGATGTATTCAGTATTATGCTTCATTACAGCACAACTTGAATTTGCATTACATAGTAGTCCCTTTAAGCACAATTAAATGTTACATTTTACACTGGGTAGACAACGAGGTCTAACTTTTATTTACAAACTCCTGTTACACAGGGGCATGGGCTGCAAGAATTTGGTTCACGATGATATGAAACACCAGTCAGTTATTACTTTTTTTGCAACATTTCATGTTGTTACATTGTGGATTACAATCTCATACAGGGTCTCCCATAAAAACACCTGGCACAATTCAGGTCCAGCATGGGCAAAATATTTGATATCACTGGAAGACCAACATTTTATTGACAACTTTTTGTGAAGTAAATTCAAGCAATTTTGATAAACTCCCCATAGGCTACACAGTTAAGAATCAAGTGTTTGATTCTTTGATCCATCCAACTTGACATTGTGGGGGAATGAGACAACTGACAAAGTATAAATCTAGGCAGCCTGAGATTTCTTTTTATTTTGTCCTTCTTTTTTTTTTTTTTACAGTCGCTTCTTTAAACATTGTGGCCCGTATTCTGAAGTCGGGTTTAACTTAAACTCAGGTTTAAAGTTGTGGTTTAAGTATGGATAGCCGATTGTAACATAAATCACTAACAGTAGAGATATCATATTTCAGCTCATTTGACTCTGAAATCGTTCATAATTATCTTTGAAGTATAAACAGATGATTGTCTTCACCATGAATGAATCGGGAAAGAGCACAGTAAACATAAGAAACATACAATGTAATAAAAATTGTGACACTTTTGGCTTCCCATAATTTTAGCAGAGTTAGACCATGGTTTAAGTTAAACCTGACTTCAGAATACGGGCCACATTGGCTTCAATGCATTACTGTGTTCGGATGAATAATCGCAGAGGGTGACGCGTACCCCCCTCCCCACCCCACAGATCATATAAGCGCAAATCTAAGGTAAATCCTTGTTCCGTTTGAGGCAAATGATGATGTGCATGGTTTCACTGGCAGATACTTCATGACATAGGAATTGGTGGTTTTTTACCAGCATTACTGTAGCTCCGAACAATATGGTTGAGTCTATACCTGGGGCCCGTTGCAGAAAGAGTTGCAATCAATCGCAACTCTAAAAATCATGTGCAAGTCCCGAATGCGCATTGTTGATTGGTCGAAAATCAAATTGCGCATGATTTTTTTTGAGTTGCGATTGATTGCAACTCTTTCTGCAACGGGCCCCTAGACTCATAACTTCAGGGCATCCCAGAAAATATGAAAAATAAAACAAACAAACAATATTCACTCTTGTAGAGTATCATTAATAAAAAGCATAACACTTATTTCTAATGTATTATTGGTTTACTTTATTTTTAATAGGTTAAAATAATACAGAGTTTGGTGTTTGGGTGAGTGACTGTCCATTTCGTAAAATCAAGGAGTTATTACAGGTTACCTATCATAACTTATTGCTACAAT
Source organism: Lytechinus pictus (assembly GCF_037042905.1). Lineage (NCBI taxonomy): Eukaryota > Metazoa > Echinodermata > Echinoidea > Temnopleuroida > Toxopneustidae > Lytechinus > Lytechinus pictus. Next base: position 7,568,926 of record NC_087260.1, read on the forward strand.
GTTTCCAAATTTGGCTTCCATTATGGTCTAGTCTCTTTGGAATTGGCTTACTGTACTTGATAAGCAAATTTTAAGGGCAAATGGGCTATATTTAACTTGTAAACAATTAGAGTGGAATTCTGTGCCAGAGGCTATTGCTCTTACCACAATGCCTATATATATATATAATATATAGAGAGAGAGCTGCATGGTTTGGTGCTCGTTAACCCTAATTAGCCCGGTCTATTTTTGAAACGCATAGCCGGGGGGGGGGGGGGGGGGCTTGTGCGAGCCAGCGTAGCTAGCCAGCTTGCTAAAAACTTTAGAAAGCAATTTTTTGTCACAATTTCTTGCAACTATTCTATTTAAATTAGTTTAAGATGCCATGGGAGCCTGTTAATCTTGACAGATATTTTTTTGTGAGGGTTGGGGGGTTGTGCATCAGAAATGCCCCCCCCCCTCCCCCCGCCTAGAACCACCAAAACATAGGTCAACCAAGGAACGCAATTAAAGCCCACAAATTGATTAAATATGCTTAGCACACAAATATACGTGTGGATGCATTTTTTTTATTCTACTCATCTTCCAGAAGAGTTACGTCAGCAGAGTCTAGACTTTTGATTCGTGTGAAGAATTCTGGCCAATCCTGATACTGAGCTTTGCATACTTGACCTAAATCTGTATCTTCAATCGAGATTATTTTGGCTTTTTGGTATCCATAGTTCTTTCCCCTTGCACCTACTGTTTCGACCATTACATTCCTGCCAATCATAGCGTGATCCAAATCAGCTGATCTCTTCCTCGATCCATGTCCTTTTTGCCGCCCTTGTGCTATTTGTGTCTTTTTTATTTGTATTTGCTCTACTACTACTGCTGTTTGGAGTAGATTCGCATCGGTCACATATACTTCTGTACTTGTTTCAGGTGTGTTGCTACGCACCTACTGTTTCGACCATTACATTCCTGCCAATCATAGCGTGATCCAAATCAGCTGATCTCTTCCTCCATTTGCTTTTTGCCGCCCTTGTGCTATTTGTGTCTTTTTTATTTGTATTTGCTCTACTACTACTGCTGTTTGGAGTAGATTCGCATCGGTCACATATACTTCTGTACTTGTTTCAGGTGTGTTGCTACGCACCTACTGTTTCGACCATTACATTCCTGCCAATCATAGCGTGATCCAAATCAGCTGATCTCTTCCTCCATTTGCTTTTTGCCGCCCTTGTGCTATTTGTGTCTTTTTTATTTGTATTTGCTCTACTACTACTGCTGTTTGGAGTAGATTCGCATCGGTTGCATATACTTCTGTACTTGTTTCAGGTGTGTTGCTATCTTGTGAGGTTGCTTCTGATACACCTGCCACGGCATGCCGGCTGTTTTCTGCAGAAGCTCCAATTGTAACGCACTTTTGCCGCCATTTCCTTTTTGTGCTGCTCGTTTCCTTCGGGTCTCTTGTGTGACTCCAGTGCGGATTCCCCTTTCTGCTGCAATGGACATGTACACTTCTGACCTGTCACACTGGTAAAGATGGTTCAATGTTGCAACCACACTTTTTGATTGTGGTTTACTTACATGTATCTTGTTCAGAGCCTCTACTGCATTGGTAGTATTCGGGGAGTTGTCCCAAAGTTCATCCAACATTTATTTGATACTACGGCAGATCATCCGTGCATGCCTTTTTCTCTGCCACCAATTGACCCAAGCCTTCGCCTTCTCCCATCCCTCAGTATTCATTGACCTCTGTTTTTCTGAAAGGCATAGAACTGTGTCGGGTATCTCTGCTATTGGTGTCTTTCCACAAAGAGTTTCGAACAGCAGCTCGACATCACTTTCATCATTTGCTTCGGGTATGGCGCTTGCAATCGCCAGAAATGTTTGCTTCTCCTCGGGTATTGTGCAGATTCTATCTGCTATTCTTTGTGTAGCACGCATGTTGTAATTGACTTTGCACCCTCGAATGACTTTGGATGCTCTCTCCCCAAGTGTTGCCTCTATGGCTGCCGTCTGTGCTTCGGAAAAGTCAACTACCCACAGAACGGTGTTGCTTCCCTTGTCAAACTGCGGATGGTCTTCCGTCACTATCTCCAATATTTTAGACAATGCGACTTTGTATGCTTCTTTAGTAATTTTGTTCATCAGAGCTCTGGCGACAGTTTGCGACCCGAGAGTGAGGTCATTGAACGTTACTATATTAAGCAAATACCTCAGAACTTGACTATCGGGAAATGTTACGTCTGCCTCCACAATGACAGCTGTTGACAATATTTCACCCATATGTTGAGTCATCATTATACCAATCGTTAGGTCTTGGCTTTGGCTATGCCACCGTACATAGGGCGTTGTCATTTCCTGTACCCTTGTGACAATCTCTGGGCCTTCATTGTTCTCGGTGTCATTGTCTATCTGCATTTTGAAAAGTGTATCAAATTTTGATAACATTGAGAAGGCTGAGGTGTTTGGATGATTGACCAGGTATTTCTTCCTCAACCTGGATACAACTTTCAGACTTGCTCCTTGTATAGCAACTGAAACTGAAACTGAAACTGAAACTTTATTTTGTCGACCCCTTTCGGAGTATGAGAATATACATAGTTATACAAACATCATACTGTACATTCATACATAGTATACATAGATACATACATAACAAAACCTGAGTAAATATAAAAAGCTATAACAAGATGGCAAAAAGGTGATGAAAGCCTTGAATGCAAAAGATAATACTGTTGAACACATGAATAACAAAAAGAGATAGAAAAAGGATATAATAACATATTAATATACAGGTATATACATTTGGTACTTATCTACGAAACTGTGTCATAATAATATTAAAAAACTTGGCAAGTTTTGACAGTGTTTTGGGAATGTTAGTATTAAATAGGCTATGCATTTTTAAAGTGTTTGGACGTTTGGCAAACTGAGAGGGAATATATTTCCTTCTGTCTAATTTGAAGTAAGAACACTCAAATAAATAATGAAATTCATCACCAATCTTACCCAGGTTACAAAGATTACATAATCTATTCTGTCTAGGAATACCTTCATAACGACCCTTGACGCAAGGCAAATAATGACTGCCACATCTAAATTTACAGAGATATGTTCGATCTTTTTCAGTAAGTTGTATGAGATAAGGCTCTAAGTTATGGGTGTCTTTGAAAATCCTGTATATTACACATTGGTTATTTTCAAAAATGTCGTTGTGCCAGTCTTGAAAAGCCATATCATTTTGGCGTAACTCTAGAGCAGGGATTAGCCATTTAGGATTTACGTCTTCCTGTTGTGCCCAAACGTTTCCCAACCCACAGGTGTCTAAAATATTTCTAATTTTGGTGATCCATTTCGAATGAAAGGGTTTATTTATATCATTATGTAAAATGTTAACTAATTTATACAACATATAAGATAATTTTGTTTGTTTCCCAGTTAATATTCTACACCAGAAGCTTATCATTCTGCTTTCTACCAGTTTTGATAGCTTATAGCGACCAGTTTCACCATAAACAATACAACTCGCTGTAGATTTATGAACTCTCAAAATATTCCGTAAAAATTTTCTATAAAATACCTCTATATGCACCAAGTTCTCAAATCCCCATACCTCGCTGCCATACAGAGCGATCGGGACTACCAATTTATCAAATAAATCACAAGCAATATCAACTGGCAAACTTGGTCTCTTGACCTTATTTAGTACACTAAACATCGCTCTTTTTGCCTGGCTTACTTGTTTTGAGATTGCTTTTTTGAAGTTGCCATTGTAATTGAATTTTACACCAAGGTACACATAATCATCAACAATATCTAAAACATTTTCTCCAAACTTAAAGGTGGGTTTGTTTCTAATTTTACCCCTAGAGAAGACAACCACTTTAGTTTTGCTTGTATTGACAGTAAGGTACCATAAGTCACAATAGCTACGTAAAGCATCCAGGGCTTTTTGGAGTTCAGGCGAGCTCTCTGCCAATACAATGGTATCGTCAGCATAAAGTAATACATACAATCTCAAATAAATCTCTACATCATCGTCACTTAAACACATCCTTATATTATCAGCCAAAAAACTTAAACCCTTGTAACTGCGGCTCAAATAAAATTCTAAATCATTCAGGAATATTGCAAATAAAAGTGGGGATAGATTGTCTCCTTGACGCACACCAATATTGCAATTAAACAACTCTGACCTTTCGTTCTTAAATTTGACACAAGACTTTGCGTTATCATAGAGATTATATTTCACTCTTTATTATTTTCCCATTTATATTATTAGAAATAAGCTTAGACCGTAGAGATGCTCTGTCGATGAGATCGAAGGCTTTTTTATAGTCAACAAATGCACAATACAATCTTTTCTTCTGTGACAAATATAAATCAATTAAACAGTGTAAAACAAAAACATGGTCAGTGGTTGAATAACCTGCCCGGAAACCAACCTGTTCATCCCCTAGAACTCCTGCCCTTTCGAGATAGGCTGTGAGGCGAGAGTCGATGGCTGCTGTAAAAAGTTTGCCCATGCAACTCAGAAGGGTGATACCACGGTAATTGTCGGGATTGTTCACTGATCCTTTATTTTTTATACAGTGGAACAATTGTGCCAATACACCAATCCGTAGGGACAAAACCGGTATTTAGAACTAAATTAAACAGTTTAACCACCGCACCCAGAACATACGGGGGGCAGTTCTTTAAGAATTCGTTGATTACATTATCTGATCCATGTGCTTTATTGTTTTTAAGCTTTCTCACAAATTTTTAAAATGACTCTGCAGCAGGAAGCCATGCAAGGCCATAGCCTTTGATAATGTCAGAAGGCTTCTTGGTTGGATCTTTTTTTACAACATCAGCAACCATTTCCTCTAGCTTGGCCCCAGGTTTATTGGATACTGGGCAAGCGTGCGAATGACCGTCTTTATTTGGAGCAAGAAATCCAAGCCATCGTTGCCTGTCATTGTTGTCGGTAGGGTAGACGTATACAAATGACCCCTCGCAGTCGACTGTAATGACGGGGTCATCCGGATGTCGGAGGCACTTGTTCTCCTTTTGCAACTTCCCAACTGCAAAATTGCATCCGCTGGCACCACAGACTTTAGCCCCTGCACACCTGTTTCTTTTTATCTCCACTTCTAGTTGTTTGTTCTGCACTTTAATGTTCAGAGTTTTCCCTGGGTGGGCTGACCCTTCCCCATGCTTACATCGTTCCACATGAAGTTCTCCCTCTTCATTTTCTTTGGGCAGCAAGGGACCTTGGTGTAATCTTCTGTGTACAGCAAACTGTTTAGGCCGCCTTGAAAACCAAGATTTTGGTATTGTTCTTTGCAATGAATCGTCTCCCATGTCTCCGTGTCTTCGAGGAGTTGTTAAAGCTGGTTTCTTGTTTGGGAGGATTTTGTTTGTGTTTTGCCTTCCTTTCTTTTGCCTTTCCGTTTGTGTTCGTACCAGGTGTTGATGTCCTCGACGGTGGGGAGGATCAATTCTGCAACTTCCTCCAGCTTCTGCTGGTTCTCCTCTGTAACTGACCAATATTTGTTAATCAGGTCCACTCTCCCATCCTTTCGTGACTCCGGGATGACCAGCGATACTAAGTCTAAGGCTGCTGCTTTCCTCAAAATTATACCCAGCACATCAGGCTTTTTGGTCAGACTGCCAAATGAAGCGGCCTCTGGTTGATTGTCAGTTGCTGCATATTTGCCCTTCCACGGCATTTCTTTGCCATTCAACCACTCACATAGCTTTGTCTCACTCACACACGACAACCCTAGGGTTTTTAGCTCTGTAAGGGCTTCCTGGATCTGTACAATTTCTTTTCTTGCGTCAACACTACACACATTTCTCTTTATCTCGCATCCATCACAACATGTTCCCCTTGTGTCATCGCTTTGGTGTTGTTCTCCAAACACAGCGAGTTGTCGCTCCTGGAGGCGTTTCCCAGCCATTGCGGTGTAGAGATAGAGAAGAACATCTTTAAACTGTGCTTTTTTCTTTATCTTCTCGCCTGCAGCAACATTCTTGGTCCAGAACTTGACCCTCTGGAGGTCGTGGTGCTCAGCGAAGTAGATGACAGCATTTGCTGGCAGGCCATCTCTTCCTGCTCTCCCAGCAGCCTGCACCCACACTGAGATGTTGGGAGGACATCCGATGTGGATTACCCACCGTATCCACCGAACGTTCACCCCCAAACCAAATTGCAAACTAGTTTGCAGCAACAATTCCCCCCTCGTATATATATATGTAGAGGAGATCAGAAAAATTGCGAACTAGTTCGCTACAATTTCCCCCTTTGTATATATATAGAACAATACAAGCAGTTCGCTACAAAAAATGACGCTTATATATAAGCGCACGAGATCGCTATTTTGGCCATCTTATTATTTCCCTATTGAATTATGAAAAACTATGAAAGTAGTTAAAGTGATAATACATTGGTGATGATGTAACTCGTCAACATTTTTTAATTTATGAAGTGGTATGTGCTCTTTCAAAACCTGACTAAAGTGTAAAGATTTCAATGCAAGCATTGGTTTGTAGAATTTTGTAGGAGCTTATACCACTTCTAAATTCAGTATCCAGTAATTTGGGTGGTGATACACTTACGTCGAAAGTGGACTGACGCTGCCTCAAGAACATTATCCCCCTGATACACATAAGCCAGCCTCACTTCACCTATTTATGTGACACGACTCGTCTGACGATTCATTTCAACATTTTCTACTGTTCGTTAGCTAGAACGATTTCTAGTAGTCAAGCCGGCTTGAGTCGGATTTGTGGGTGATACACATACCAATTACAGGACTGACGCCTCCTTCAAACCACATCCAAACGTGGACTTGTCCAAGCAATCGAGCCGCCTCCAATGCCCTCTTTAGTTCCACTTTCGGTATATGTATATCACGCCCCGAGATAACTGAAAATTTTGCTGAGTGGGTTAAGACCTGGGGCTGTATTCTGAAAATTGTCTCAAGAGAAATATTCTTGTATCTTTAGAGTTAAAATCCGCATTCTGAAAATTCTCTTATCTTTACATGCTGTTAACTTCCTTGCAAAATACAAGAAAATTTACAAGCGGTAGGGGGCTATTGTAACTTAATAATGAATGCGATATTTCTCGGTCAACAATAATAATTTTGGCTGCATCCCGCAAGATCATCATGTTTTAAAAAAGGAGACTGATTTCTTCTTCTTCTTCAGGTTAAATCTGCCTCCTTCAGGATTGAAGATTCTTGCAGATGATTTGTTGACAAAAGGGACATCGATTCAAGAAATTAAGTTCCACCATTTCCTTTATCTGATTGTCGTAAGCCTCGGCATGTTGTGGATTCTTTGCCAGTTTCCGCTCAGTGGCATACAACATCTTTTCAGCTTTGGACCTGTTGTCGGGAAGTTGATTAGGATCCTTACACCATGGATAAGGGACAAGCCATTGATTGCCAACTTTCTTACAAGAATCACTGATCAGCTTACATTCATCTGCTTCCTGTCTGCTAAGACCGCTAAGCTGGCAATTATCAGGACTATAATAGCATACTCCCATAGACTCCGTTGTCCAAAATTCTCTCGGGTCAATGGGATTGGTAAGGACCACGTTCAGAACTGTACTCATGGTAGCCTGATCATTGGTAGCTCCAAAAATCCGCATACATTCGTAATTCCGAAGCTTCGTTATTCCGAAGGTTCGGTTATTCCGAAGGTTCGTATTTCCGAAGGTTCTTAATTCCGAAGGTTCGTAATTCCGAAGGTTCGTTAATCCGAAAACGAAATAAGGTTCGTAATTCCGAAGGTTCGTTAGTCCGAAAACGAAATGTGGTTCGTAATTCCGAAGGTTTGTTAATCCGAAAAACGAAATGAGGTTCGTAATTCCGAAGGTTCGTTAGTCCGAAAACGAAATGATTAACGAACCTTATTTCGTTTTCGGACTAACGAACCTTCGGAACATCGAACCTTATTTTGTTTTCGGATTAACGAACCTTCGGAACAACGAACCTTATTTTGTTTTCGGATTAACGAACCTTCGGAACATCGAACCTTATTTTGTTTTCGGATTATCGAACCTTCGGAATAACGAACCTTCGGAATAATGCCACAAATGTTTGGATTAACGAACCCTTTTACGTTTTCGGATTAACGAACATCGAGGTATAGGCAATTTACGTGTTTTGGAATTACGAACCTTCGGAATAAAGAACCTTCGGAATTACGAAGTGTAACCCAAAAATCACCCATCCAAGAGGTGGATGCCTTGCTACCAGTTTGCCACTCTGTTTAGTTTCTCCAGTATGCATCTTGGCATGGTCTACACCCACTAGTAGATAAATAGCACAGCCACTATTCCGATGAAGAAGTTCCTTCCTTATATTGAATCTCTCAGCTAGATCACCAACGTTCACTTCAGTGATGCCTTCGTTGATACAGTCAATTCCGATTGCATCTACTGCATAGATTCTGTGATCATCAAATGACTGAATCTTTATCCGATACAGCTTGGTTCTAATCTGTTCAGTTACACAGCCAACCTTTGTGAGATTAATGGTGATACATTTACCTCTCAGCTTCTTATCTTCGGCAACAGAGTTCTTTATCAGACTAACTTGCGCTCCCGAATCGAGAAGACAATCCACCAACTTCATCTGGCCATTTGAACTCACCAACTTCACTGTCAAGACAGGTAGTAGTCCAGAATTACCTGTTACACTAGAAACAATATCAGTCCTGGGTTGCATTTCTCGGTGGAGAAGAGGGTGATGAAAAGCAGAGCACTGCTCTCCATTGATCATTGCTGTGCATCTTTTACGCCTCTTGCAGGTTTTCATGTTGTGGTCCTTGCCTGCTCGTTTTAAGCAACTAAAACAAGCACGATTCTCTTTCAACAATTGGAATCTTTCTTGTTGACTCTTCTCCAATACCTTCTTACATTGGTCAACCCAGTGCTCGGATGACTTGCACAGCCAACATCTGAAGTCAGGTTTCTTCTTTGCCTTGTCATCCTCTACAACATTGCTTACTGAAGCTGAAGACCGTCTATCTCTCTGTTGTGCCGAAGAGCGTCCGTCTCTCACTGGAGCAGAAGCCCTGATCCGTGTCTTACGTTCCATCTCCATCCAGTATGGTAAGGCATGGAATGAAGCATCTGTCCTTTCTCGCTCGACAAACCTCAGCCAGAGCTTCCTGTCTTCATTGCTCATCTTTTTCTCTATAAGAGAAATCATATGGTTATTATCCATATCATTGGTTTTGCCTACTTCCTGTAGCGTATTATAGCTCCTTCTGATTAGATGGACTTAGATCGCAAAAGCGACCATCTTCTCCTTGAGTGGGTGGAATTTCCCAAGATCATACACAATAGCATCTGCAACCAGTCTTGGATCTCCATAAATATTATCAAGATGAGTCCAAGTTGCTTCATAATCATTCCCCAAGCCGCGAATAAGGTCAAGAGGCTTTCCCGTGAGGGAGGTTCTAAGAATGGTAATAGCATCTCTCTTTTCATACCTAGATTCAATCAAATGTTTAAAGTCAGACTTGAAAGTTGTATAGTCTCTGACATCACCGCTGAACTGTGGCAGCTTCGGCCTCTCTATCTGCACCTTACATGATGAAGCCCTTTCCGCTCTATCGTTATTCCTTTCAGGAGTAGCATTGCTATGTGAATCTGAATTACCAGTCTTCATCTTACCATAATCCTTGACCTTTTTCCGCATACTGAGGAAGGTAGTCTGACAATGTTCCAACCAGGAATCCTCTTTCATGAATTCTTCGTCATCAGCAATCGTCTCACAATATTGCTTTTGCTTAGCCTCCAGATCCTTATATGCAAGACTCAAGTCCTGTAACATCTGAGTGACCTTGTCGAAATCTCCTTGTCCACCCAGCAAGTTTGTCAAACAATTTGACAACCGAGTCAGCTTAGCTTTTGCTGTCCTCCGTTTGATCTTCAGATCCTTTACTGCTTGTTTGGTAGCCATTACTTCCGGATCCCTTCTATCTCCAAACCCAGGTCAGTCTTAGAAATCGAATTGATGAATTGTTGACAAAAGGGACATCGGTTCAAGAAATTTATTTCCACCGTAATTGAGATACAAATTAAGCCGTAAAGCTTTATTATTTGATCTGCAAAACAGAAAAGAATGAATCATAAATCTCCATGCATTAACTGGAATGCTTGTATTAAATACTTCTTGACAGAACAGATTTGTATTGACTTTAACCTCTTCACGTAATTAACCTCAATCAAAGCCTTAATATTTTTATTCAAATTTACATAATCTCCTTTGACTAATTATCTCAAATATCCAAATTAAGAAAGTGGCATCGACTCACAAAGTACCAAAGTAACTCAATCAGGCTTTAATGCTGTTGAGTGTTCAATCAAATGGACTGTTGAATATAAGTAGAAACAGTCCTATACTTTCACTTGCACCTCTAAATATTAACCTTTCAATTGCATAAAGCCAAAATAAATTCTAAATGATCTCATCTCAATATGACTCTAAGCAAATTGAAATTGCATGTGCTTTGAAATAAATTTGCATATACATAACTTCACTTCAAAGTTGAATTTACTTCAATTATTTTACTCTTTAAACTTCAGCTGATTTTGACACTGAATTAAAATAAATGAGCAACTGAGGCTCGAGTGCTGGAATATTTAGATAAGCTCCAGCTTGTTCTGTTCTTGGGTTAATTCATATCTCAACATAACTATCAAAATTGCTTGATTTGTAGCAATTATAAATTCTGTTTCTCATCACCGATTAGTTGAGATAAATTTCATGTGACCATGTCAACTATACTCCTTTTGCAGTGCAAATTGACTTTCATTTTAACCTAAAATTATATGTAAATTACAGCACTAAATAAACCATTTTCAACTTCTACACTTGAGAAATTAATACTTCCTTAATTAATATCTACTCCAAAACTGCCAAGTAAAATCTCAATGCAAACCACTAGATCATAAACCTGATAAATTATCTGCAAAGTGAATAGAATTTCTAAATTACCCTGGTCCCTGCCATGAATTTTGCAAGACAAACATATTTTCTTGTTCAGTTATCTCAAACCAAACTTTCCTTTGGACATAAATGAAAGCGGTTGCATTCCAAAACAACCTAGTGCACACTCTAGTGCATTTCAATTTTAATGATATTAATATCTGCCAAACTTAGTTACTGACTTTGCAATTCTGTTAAAGTTGTTAACATAGCATCAACATTTAGATGTATCATGAGCAACAAATCCTCGTCTTTACCTCTCCAAAATGTCTTTCAAAATTTGGTACCCTTTTTCCACACAAATTTCATCCCCAAAACAACTGTTGGAATTTGAACCAAACAATCCTAATTTTCATATGCAACACTGATTTAACTACTCATTCGTCCATAACTTTTCCACTTGAACATGACTGGGCGTGGCAAGACTAGCACACGCTGAAATGATTTACATTATTATGCAAATGAGGTTAACTGAGTTCATTCGGGTTTTCTGACTTGGGCCTATATATGCTTGATTTATATTATGAGTTCTAATGTCTCTTTCTTCATCACTTACTTCTGTGGCAGAACTAAAAGTCTTTATTCAGAAATTCTTGTTTGTAGCAAAACAGACGAATTAGCGTCCATATTTCAGCTCCGCAATCTTCCGTAGCCTGCTCGAGTAACGTTCTCAAGGACTAAAACATGGCGAAAAGCGAAAAAACTTTCACTGACTGCGCATGTCCGTTATGGTGCCCTCAAATCAAAGGTTAAAACAAATGTTCATCAAAATTTTCTATCACATGAATTTAAACTAAAATCTCTTCGCTCTGCGAAACAGAGACATTCGAACGACGGATTGGTAGACTTTTCAGCAATTGAAAATTGGCATTTGAGATGATGAATCTTTTCAGAGACTCTGAGAAAAGCCACTTGTATTTTAGCACAGTAGCGTACAAGCATAAGCGTTGGTGGCGCAAAGGAAATTACGCCACGTGTCAACAATGCGCTTAATTATTTTTTTAGAAGAGACGCTTCTATTGGTTGACCGAAACATAAAAAGTTTAATGATTGGTTTTTAATGATAAAATATTAGGCGTGTCAGAGATAAAATAGGGGACGTCCTTACAGAGATGAGACAATTTTCAGAATTCCGAATTAAGAGAATTTTAGCGAGCTGTTACCTTGCTGAGTTACAAGAAAAGTTAAGACAATTTTCAGAATACCACCCCAGTTTCCATATTTACAGCGAGCTCGCTAGTCCTACAATGCACAAACAAACCTGTTAATCATTTGTTTTATAGAACGGTGGAATAATTTGGCAAAAAAAAAAAGTTTTTGCATCCATGCATAAGTATTTATACAGTGCATGGCTAGCCATGCATCCGGTAAATTTCCCATGCATAAGTAATTACCAGACACATAAGTAATTACCAGACCAAAGTTACATAGAGACCCTTTTTTGAGAAGCTGTGATCATGGATTGATCATATCTATGCCAAGTATAGCTTACTTAATAACTTGTAAGCCTGACTACACTTAGATTGCCAGATATATACTTGCCTCGGTTAGGCCTAGGCTAGGGGTGCTATTCCAGGCTAGGGGTGCTATTCCTAGCTGGAACTGCTAGTCCTAGCTGGGACTGTATGCTTCGTGAGTTCTGGGCCCGTATTCCATAAACGAGATAAGCTTTTTGCTTAAGTCTTAGCAATTTGTCTTAGCATTTTGCTTGTCTAAGAAATCTTCCCTAACGATATTCTATAAACTTTAAGACATTTGTCTCAAGTCAGACGATATGGCTAAGCCAAAGTCTCAAAGTCAAATTCTATGACCTTCTAAACTGCTGCAGGGGTGACTGCAACAAAATAGCAAAAATGTCATTGAAGTTGTTTTTTCTTAACAAGTTTGATTTTATTGAAACTAATTACAACTATTGTAGTAAAAGAAGAGCATTCATCACCCATATATGGTAAGAATTCTTTATTCAGAGTATTCTATATTTTGTTAATTACCAAAACATTTCAATCCCAAACCGAGTGACTTGCACAGTTTTTTATGTATCAGTCCCATTCATTACTTTTCATGTATTGTTTGTCAAAATCTAAATGGGATAGGGTGGATTCCTCTCGACATCTTTATTCTACTTCAGTTGAAGTAGACCTAGGGTCTAAGGGAAAACATTTGTAACTTTTGAGACTAGTCTTGGGTCTAACATTAGGCCTAGATCTAGCCTAGGCCCAAGATCTACAACTAATATCCGTCTGTCTGGAGGAGAATTGAACATTGTTTTTACTTTTTACTTTCCTGAAGGCTGAAGCAAAACGTAACTTTGTTAGTCTAGTGCCGTAGTGGAGCAACTGAGACTGAAGCTACATACTAGGCCTAGATCTAACGATAGACCTATATTAGTATTGGTCTAGGCCTAGAACATGCAGGACTTAGCCTGGCTTAGCCTTAAGACAGGGATAGATCTATCTAGATCTACATGTAGGTCTAGAATAGATCTGACTTAGACCAAAAGCTTCAGTCTCCGACTGTATTTTGGTTGTTCCGCTATTTTTTTTAGTATTACGAGTACGACACTAAACAGTCTAACGTTACGTTGGCCTAGTCTCACCAATGTGATATGACAGTAAATGTCAGAAACTTTTAAATAAATCCCCAGAAACGACGGTTATTCCTGTCAACAGTGCTAGATATATCGCTATGCATTGCTTGCCAACTATGCCTAAAGTTAGATCTAGTCCTAGTAGTAGTCTAGACATCTATCTAGATCTACTCCTGCTTTAGGTCCATCTGTTTGTTTGGAGTTTTTATTTTATACATTTTGAGGACTTGTTTAGATCTAGGTTTCCAGGACTAGAAAACAGGCCTAAACCTAGACCAACACTGGCAACAGCTCAGTCTAGACTAGGGCCTAGATTTATATAAGAATTTAGATCTAGGGCCTAGGCGGCCTAGCCTGTGCTTTCTTCTATTCATTCTAGATTTTATTTCTAGCCTATCCGGTAGCCCTAACGTTAGGACTGGCTGATCTAGTCTACTGTTTGATCTAGAAATCTCTAACCTAGGCCTAGATCTAGACTAAATGACTTACTCACTTAGACTAAAAGTTAGACCCTATCTAGATCTAGAACTATACCAATCTAGGTGTACATAGGGTCATAGTAATAGGTGTAGATCTAGAGACTTGTAGACTCTATCTCAATGTAGATTCTAGATCTAAAAATAGTAAATGTAGGCTAGATCTAGTCTAGTTCTACTCATCTAACGTTAGGCCTGAGAAAGGAAGTAGGCTAGGGATCTAGCATTGGGTTATTTATAGGACTAAAGAATCTTGATCTAGGCTTAGATCCAAACTAGGGGCTGTAGTTCGAAATCTTGAGGTCTAGCCCCCCCCCCCCAAAAAAAAAAAAAAAAAAAAAAACTAGAACTAAGCCCTCAGCTACATGTAGTTCTCTATGTAGCCAAACAAAAGTTAGCATTGACCATTGTCTTAATCTTTTTTGGCGTATACATGTTGTTATCATACAAACACATATTTTGATGAATGAGAAAATGTGTCTTGCAGATTATTTTAGCTCAAAACCTACATTTCATGGACATATAGGCCAATGTCATAAAATGAAGAAGTAGTTCAATACACATCATGCTGTTTACACATTTATTGATATGATATGCTGTTACCATGGCAACAAATTTTCAAATATATGTCTTGCAGATCTACACCTCAAAATCAATGTGTGAGCCAACTTTTATAAGAATTGGTAAAACTAATAAAGGGATTCAAACCACAAGATTTTCACCTAATTTCTTTATATAATATGTTGTTACCATAGCAACACGAATTCTGATACAGGCAAAAGTATATCTTAGACATCTTCAACTCAAGACTATTGTGTGCGCCAACATTTTAGGAGAATTGACCAGTTGAAAACTGATAAAGTAATTCAAATTACAAGATTTTCATCTAGTTTTTGTTATTTTATTTGTTGCCATGGCAACGCAATTTTTTATAAAGGCATAAAATATACTTTGCACATCTTCACATCAAGACTAACGTTTGTGCCACATTTCATGAGAATTGATTAAAAACTGAAGTCGTTGGAACTGCAATTTTTACATAATTTTTGCCCTAATATACCGTTACCATGGCAACACAATTTCCGACACATGCGAAAATGTGTCTTGCACATCTTTACCTCAAGACTTATGTCTGTGGCAAACATCATGAGAAGTGGTTGAAATATTGTAAACTTGTTAAAACCACAAATTTTTCACCTAATTTTCGTTATTTAATATGTTGTTACCATGGCAACGCAATTTTTGTATATAGGCATAAAATATGTTTTGCACATCTTCACATCAAATCCAATGTGTGAGCCAACTTTCATGAGAATTGGTAGAAAACCGATGAAGTAATTTAAATTTTAAATTTTGGCCATAATATACTGTTACCATGGCAACACAATTTCTGAAAAAGCAAAAAAAAAATTCTTACACCGCCTTACCTTAAGACCAATATGTGTTCCAAATTTCATGAAAATTGGTTAAAAACTGAGGAAGTAGCTCGAAATGCAATATAGGTATAAATTCTAAAAAAAAATTGGCCATGATTTGTTGGATTTAAACGTTGTCTTAAAGCAATTAAGACAACTCACAACTGTCTTAAAGTTAGGGCAAAATTCTTAGCCATGTAGAATTTATGAAATACAGACTCTGCATATTTAAGAAAAGTTACTTAGCCATTCATCCTAAATCTGTCTTAGTCGCGCAAAAATTCTTAGCCAAATTCTTAGACAAAATTCTTAGCCAATTCTTTATGGAATACGCGTTTTGGCTAAGAATTTTGTCTTAGACAGAAAACTAAGACAAAATGCTTAGATTTTTGACTTAAGCATGCTTATCTCGTTTATGGAATACGGGCCCAGAAGCCTATGCAATGCCATCAACTGGCTAGCTAGCTTTATACAGCTCTTTATTAAAGTTTCTGGTACTAATACATGGTATGAGATGGGTTTAATCACAAATGGGACTGCGGGAATTGACCCAAAAAAAAGTTGATTAAAGGGGTCTGCAAAGTATGAATCAAACCATGTAAGATTTTACAATTAACATGATGACACCACAATGGCCTACTTGCGCGATTACAATTTCTATCATCAAAATATAAGTAATATCTAATAATGTATCTACTATTGTATGTACGGACTTCAGCAAGGCTTTCGACAGAGTCAGCCATACAATCGCAGTCACCAAATTGATCAATCTTGGAGCAAGCCCGTATATTATCCAGTGGGTATGTGACTTCTTGACGAGTCGCATGACGTGTGTCCGTTACCAAGGAAAGCTTTCAGATTGGCAAGTAGTTAAAGCAGGTGTCCCCCAAGGTACACGCCTTGGTCCTTTGATTTTCCTTGCCTTAATCGATGATGTTTTACGCGACCAGCCTGTCGCTCACTGGAAATACGTAGATGACATGACAATAGCAATTTCTCGCAATGTCTTGGATCGTGATGATGTGTTACACGACTCGCTCTCTATCCTTGAGTCATGGTGCCGTGATAACCATCTGCTACTCAATGCGAGGAAATGTTCCACCATGCAGGTATGCTTCAAGAAAAATCTTCCTCCGCCAACTCAAGTGAATCTCAATAATGAGGAGCTGCGTGCCGCAAACGAGATTAAAGTGCTCGGGGTGATCATTCAAGGAAATCTTAAGTGGGACGCTTACATTCGTGACATCGTATCGCGAGCCAACCGTCGAATGTTCATGGTAAGATCTCTTAAACGGTTCGCTCTTCCACTACGAGACTCGATTGTCGTATTCACAGGATTCGTGCGTCCTCTACTTGAATACGCTTGCCCTGTTTGGCACGGTTCGCTGACCTCAGCCCAAAGCCAAAACATCGAAGCTGTGCAGAAGAGAGCCCTCAGAATCATCCTCGGCCCTCAATATCATTCATATGAGAATGCTCTCGAATCAGCACAGCTGCCTACCTTGAGAAGTAGACGTGATCAACTTTGCTTACAGTTTGCTCGGAAAGCTTTTGAATCTGGGTGCCCATGGTTTGATAGGAACACAAATACAAGGACACTAAGAACAAGAAGAATATGCATCGAACCTAGAAGTAGAACTGATCGCTACAGGAACAGCCCAGTCCCCTTCTTTACGAGACTTTTAAACTCCCATGGACTGTGAATAACTATTTCTTCATACCTTTGTTGTTTTATTTGTAGCTTCTCTTAAACTGTAACTGACTTTTGAAATATTTTTCTAATTGTTAATTTCTGCAGTAATCATTCAACTTTCTTTTCCGAAAAATCACTGGCTAATAATGTTATAACCCACTTTACATTTATATTTATATTTTTGTTCAGATCATATTACTTCCACGTCCTCTTATTTTTAATTTAAATTCCTTTCGAGATAATTCATTCATTACTCCGATTCCTCCAACTATTATTATTATCACCAACACAGTGTTTCTTTAGAATCATTATCAAGCATATCGAGAACAATCCCAACCCAGATTACTGTTTCATTTATAATGTTTATACATGTTTTTCTCCTTCAATTTCACCCAAATTAATATCTTTCTTTTTTTTCTTTTCTAAAAAGGAAGCATTATTTCATACAATCCACTCTTTAATCTACATGTATTGTTATCCATTCAAAATTGGTTAAATATATATTTATGTTAAAATGTTCATTATGTTAAAGGTATATACATTTAGTCTACTCCTAACCTTTCCCCATTCCTGCTCTTGACATTACTTCTCCCTCTGTATACTTTTCTCTTCGTATCCCCTTTCCAATATTATACATTAGTAAACTTTATTATCATTTTTTTTTTACTGTTTCGCTTGTTTGTTTACTGAAATTTTACTCTGTACAAATTCATGTAATTCAGCCTTTGGCTGCTAATTGAATTTTTATCACAATAAATACCATTTATCTATCTATCTATCTATCTATCTATCTATCTAATATTGATCATCGATCTGCCCAGTAAAATTTAATGCACAGCAATTATCAATCAGATTCCAGGGATTTTAATACCCATACTACATTGTTTAATAGTGTTTTTTTAGGGCATACATGTTCATATTATCTGGTAATGAATTGGAATGACATGCCCTTTCAGGGATTTACCAAAACTTAAAGACCCAGACCGGAGCTAAAAGGTAGGTTTATGCATTTTTGGTATTCATCACCAGACAGCTGAGTAGTTTGCATTGCTGTTTTTAGTTGTTTGTAAGCCTTTGATTGGTATATGATTTGTTAATTACAGGGTACGGTCTGGGTCTTTTATATAGGCATTTGTAGGCATGGCTACACATTGCTCAGAGTACGGTACCTAACTTCAAGAAATGAAAATAAAACCTCAGTATTATGATCGGCAGGGTATGATTTATTGTGCTTCACATTTTTAAATTTCATATTCATTTGTACTTTGAAATATATAAACATTGCTATATACATTTATTATATATACATTATGTGTACATCAAAATATACAATAAAATATACATTCTACACTATATATGAATAAATATATATTTTTGGTTCAAATACAGTCTGCATAGTTCTTAAGATTTGACTCTCTTCCATTTGTTTTCAATCATGTGCTAAATTGTTTCTAAAGGGGAATCCACCCCCAATTGGAAAGTTCTTGAAAGGAAAAAAAGGAGAAAAATTTGTCAAGCAGATAGATGAAAGTTTGGAGAAATTTATAAAATAATGACCTTTTTCATCTATGTAGAATTCAATACGGATGTACAGGTTGTTTCATTGTGATGAGGATAGAGACACTGCATTAATAAAATGGCACCCTTTTCCTATCTTCAAACTCACAATGATGAGAACATATATGAATACTATCAAGGTTTTGTTTTGATTGATGAGGGTTATTTGTGTTCAGAAGAAATCCAAACATTGCTGATAATCGAGTACATGATGAATAAAAGAATGGCCTCTTCTCCAAGTTGCCAATTTGGGATGTACATTGGCTTAGTGATCTCATTGAGAAACAATCATAATTTTCTTATTCCTGGTATGATCTCTTTCAAACTTTAATCATTTTGCTGATAATTTTCTTCCACAAAAATCAATCATTTTATTGCAAGGTTGAATTCCCCATTTAACTATAAACTGGCCTTTCATAAATAGACTTGATTAAATTTTGATCTGTTGAATCGATTTATTACAGATAAATAGATGGTTTATTTGATAAAAATCATACATCATGGCGAATTGTGTGGTGAATTGTGATGCATTTACATATGAATTAAAGTGAAACAATACATTAAAATGAAATACATAGCATTAAAATGAATAAAAGTAATAATTATCTTTGTATTCAATAATACAATTTCATGACTGATAAAATTATTTTACATGTATACATGTACCTGTAACGTTGTGTGTGAAAATAACTTTAATAATTAAGCTTAATTGCATAAATTTATTTGATATTTGATTTATTGCATAGATATGTCTTGTGAATTCTGTTGAACTACAAATTTCCAAAGAATATTTCTAATAAAATATATTTAATCTGAAAGTGAAGTATACAGGTCTTAATAGATTTTTATTTTCTTGTTTATGCACCATTCATTTTGTGTTAAAGATCTGGGGAGGATAATAATAATAATAATAAGTCAGTTCTTGTATAGCGCATAACACATTATGAATAACGTCTCTATGCGCTACCAAAGGACTTGGATATTATTACCCTGGCTGTAGCTCAAGCAGCTTTTACGCGCTTGGCATTTCAAGGAATAAATTCCTGCCAGGTACCCATTCACCTCACCTGGGTTGAGTGCAGCACAATGTGGATTTATTTCTTACTGAAGGAAACTACGCCATGGCTGGGATTTGAACCCACGACCCTTTGTTTCAAATTCCGGAGACTAATCCACTGGGCCACAACGCTCCACAGATTACTGAAGCATTTGGTCTTGTGATAGTATACAGATATTGCCTACCTAGATTTTGAATATAACATTTCATTTCCCAGACGGAGTTATATTTTTCCCCAAGGGATTTTATTTTGCCCAAAGCACTCGCAGAAAATATTCTCCCGAGGGAAAAGTATACCTTCTGAGGGGAGTTGAAATGTTATATATTGAAAAGATAGACCAGGAAATATCTGTTATATTATACATGTATAGTAGATTTGACATCTGAGACTGCATTCATCATTTGGCTTTATGATTAACTCGAAATGCTTGCTGCAGCTCTGATCCATCTACGTCATAATATATTTTTTTGTGGAAAAATACAGCGAGCGCGTTCTTCATGCAGTTGATGCATAAACACAAGCGCGTACATCAAATAAACTAGCTAATTTTGCAACTTATCTGAAGCAGCGAGTGATGTCACCTTAGTGAATATAATGCCGCAGTTTTCAATACGACCCAGTTATGTTCACGGAGGTGAAATCAAAACCTATAATATAACAAATGCGATCCTTGCAGCTATGGTCACGTGGTGGCGTGTTGACCTATCACTGATTTGAATCTACATAACCTATGTAATATTGACTTTTACTGATCCATGTACTAGTAACTAACAGCTGAGCATTGCTTTACAAAAAGTTTTGATAGATCCAATTAAAGATAAATGGCAGTTGCGGTAACGATGCCAAACAAGGTTCTTACATAATCTGTATGAACAAAAAAATATATTGTTTTCATCATGCCACACAGGATACATTAGATTTGACAAAACACTGTCCCCTGGTAGAAATTTATATAGACATTTAATATAATGCTGTAGCCAGGTGAACATACTCTTAGGGTGCTGTTTTGCAGGGAGCTTGCACACAGTGAGGGCTGCTGCAATGTTTGTACACCATTATTTAGAGCTAATACACTCCACCATCTCCACAGAGTAAGTGGGATACGGTACATTTTCCTCTTTTTTTTTACATAACAGAAGCCTGTCTAGACTTGTGATAGATTCCAATCATACTCAAATGGCGATTTCTTAACTATTAATTTTGATAAATCCCCATTTTGAGATTTAATGGAATCTATTACAACTCTTTGTAAGATGGGGCCTTGCAATCGATATCTATTTATTTTTATCAAATCCAGACAACCCCCCCCCCCCCCCCAAAGTTTGCATTCACACACTTGATGAGAATTTCTGTCTAAAAAGTTTGGATTTCAACTTTAATAATAATATGGTCCATTTACATGTAAATAGCAGAGCTAATACATAATACCCTACCCCGCTTGATACTTGGTATCTTATAGGTGCTAAAGCATTCAAGGAATAAGTACCTCACCTGGGGGTGTTTCACAAAGATTTAAGTATGGCTTAGATCGCACTTAAAAGTCTAGTTGTTCGCTGTATGTAACACATGCCAGTATTGGTCAGATCATGCCAAGAGGGCGCGCACTACTGCGTATTGATGAATAAGATTGCACGTAGCATATCATGTACGCGTCTGCATTTAGATAAATAGATAGATAGATAAAATGGTTTATTAATAAAAATCAAGACATCATCGCGGCTAAGGCCGAATTGCGATGTATTCACAAGGTAATACATGTAAAGACACAAAATATATTCAAACAATAACAAAGATAATTACAAAATGAATAATACGGATAAAGTATGGTATTGAAACTTCTGGTGTTGCGGAATTCTAGAAAGGAAAGAGATGGGGAGGAGAGGCAGATAGAGAAAAAGGGGGTGGAAAGGGATAGAGAAAAAGAGAGGGGGAGTGAAGGGAAGGAGTGGAGCAGAAAGTCAGAAGAAAAGAAGGTACAAACATTATGAAAGAGGTAAATACATGAAGTTGTAAGGCTGCAAAATTTTACGTTAGAATAAACAAAGTTAGAAGAATTTGAAAGTAAAATATTATCCTTAACACATATTGGTATAGTGGTCCAGATTATCATTTACCGGTATATACTTCTTGTACATTAAGAGCAGGTGTCATAAGGGAAAAAAGCAGTAGTATTTACAATTCAAAGAAAGAGAGGAAGAGAGATGGATAAAGAAAGAGAGGGAGAAATATGGATAGAGAAAGACAAACAACAGGAAGAGAGGAGTTGCAAGGAAGGGAAAGGAATACAACACAGATATCATACGAGTTCATCAATTACATTGAAATAAAAGTGTCTAATTTAAGTTATGGATTTATATCCGCACATGTATATATGCGCAAGAAGGATTACCTTTCAAAATTTGTTCAATTCTTGTGTAAGAAGTGCGACTCTAAGTCATACTTAAATCTTTGTGAAACACCTTCCTGGGTAGATGGAAATACTAATTATCAAGAATCTGATTTAGCAAGAAAAAGGACCGCTTGTCTGGTGTAAAGTAATCAGAGCTGCTAACATTTAAAGCTAAACGGTAGGTATCAAGAAGCTCAAAGTCATAATTCTGAGATAAAACTCTTAATTTCATATGTGCCATGTGGCATTATAAATTTCTTCACAGAGGTAATATAGAACAGATGTACAATACGCATAAATGCCAAGTTTCGCCAACCCTACATGATGATTGTCAGGAATATTCATCAAGGGAGCTACATAACTTTTGTGAAGCACTATAGCTTGCCTAGTCAGGCAAGTAAATTTCACCACTGTGCAATGTATTACTATGTGTGTATCAAATGTGTACATACCTATTCTACCTCAAAAGCATAATAATCAAGGTCAAAAGCCTAATGGCGTAATTTGACATGAAAATCGTGAAAATTATGACTTTTTCTTAATAGCTGGCAGCTCTGCATATGCATAACTTGTAAACAACTTCATGACATGCCATCCAGTACACATTCTTAATGTTAGCAATATCATCATCCGTATGCTCTTTATTAGAAATGCATTTGATCCCTAATACTCCACTACAAACTCCTCGTCCGATTCGTCTTCATAGAGGAGATCCGACAGCGACTGAGTGTTGACCATGAAGAAATCACGGCAGGCTGGAGAACAAGAGATAAAGATGAAAGGGACTTGCTTGACCCCGTAGGCCCGGCGACAAGGTCGGATGATGCGCAGCCCCGGGCCATAGAGAGGCCCGCCGCAGCAGTCACAGGTTGTATAGCTGGGGGAAGAAATTATCATACAACTCTGTTAGCTCTTAATGTGCCATTCACTGTAATCAGCAAGTGCCATTTTTCAGAGAGTCTATATTTAATTGTTTTATTTTTATATAAAACGGGAATCACTCCTGAGACAATAATGTTAAACCTCTTGACCATAAGCTGAACTGAACAATGGAATCACTCATGCATGCAATGCACTCCTCAAAACGCAATAGGCATAACAATAGCTGTATGACCATTGCACAAAAGAGACCCACTTTCCTGTTTTCATTTCCATTTCCATGTTCTTCGTTGACAAAACATATGATTACGCAAGAGGAAATAGTGAAAACTTTGTAAAAATATAAGATTCCTTGCAGCTCTGATAAGGCATGCTAAATACTGCAAGCAGCTGGTTTGATGGGCAGATTTTTCACTTTTGCACAGTTTCTATTGAATTTTGTTTTTATTTCCATTTTTTTTCACTGCATTTTTGAGTAATTCAAAAACTTTGGCCTGAAAAACATTGTTTCTTTGAAATTCTGTGTCTTTCTTTAATTCTGTTGATTTTTTCTGAAAACTGGTTACTCTGTTATATACTCTCTTTACTTTTGCTTTTTTCATGGCAATGGAATATACAATACATATGTACATGGGACTCAGGATAGAAACACCAAAGATGTAATCATATGAAAATCAGTTACAATGATAATGAAAAATGCAACATAAACATAGAAGTTAAGACATAGTTTCAAGACTTTATTAAATTACTTTGAACAAAACTATGAGATGAGTCCAAAGCAGGAATTCTAATTCATCAGAATTAATAATAAATAATAATACAACTTTGCTTGTATAGCGCATATCACTGCCCATGGGCGTCTCTATGCGCTTAGTAGGAAAATAGACAAAGAAAGAGAGAGGATTAAAGCAATTATCACAAAACCGCTTATTCTCCTTTTTTGTTTTGGTTAGAAATAAGAGAAAATACAAGATATTCTTGAAAACTGTGTAAAATACACTGTACAATGTTCATACAAGTGAGCTAGCATACCGGTTCCTTCATTACTTTAAATTGTTCATTCTTTGTTTTTACAAAGCCTACTTGACTTGTATACAAGCGAATGCTGAGCCCGTCTCACACTGTGCGATCCAATGCAACGCGATTTAAAAAGAATAAATCACATTTTGTATTAAATGTGACATTTCAAGAAGCAAAATTATCGAAGTTTGGCATAATGTTAGGAATAATTAAATCATAATCTTGCTTTGCGGCAAGCCCTGTGTTTGGAGTAAAGTCCAATTTGGCTTCAAGTCGCAGGTAATGCTGACGTCTTTGAGATTTGGAATTGATTTTGTTTTTATACCTACAGGGAGGCTTGACTGAATTCCAATTTCAGTAGTCCTATCACCATTCTGACTGCTAAGATTTTATTGGTTGGAATGTTCATGTCAAGTGTTATTGCAATTTCTTCAAAATTCGTATCGCAACAAATCGCATAGTGTGAGCCGGGCTTTAGTCTGAACGCGCAACATTCCTACCATCGCACACGTACCAATATAATTTGATTTTACTGCACTAAATGCAGGGAAAATACGCATAGGCCTACTGGCTATATGCGCACTTTAACTACAGATAGGATGTGCACTTGAATCACCTAGGTATGCTGCTAAAGTACTTTGATGTTTGCTTTCTGTAAAGTGTTATAGCACCACCTCTTGGCAAAATAGAAAGACAAGATGCAGGCTAACAGTAAAAATTTGAGAATAGATTAAGCTTCATAATTTACAAACACTACTGTCTGAAAGAGGTGTTTATTTGGAGATATAGGCCCGTATTCTGAAGTCGGGTTAAACTTAGACCATGGTTTAACTCTGCTAAAATAATGGGGAGCCAAAAATTTAAAAATTATGTTTATATTGTATTTTTCTTATGTTTACTTTTTTTTTCCTTTTGATTTCATAATGAAGAAAAATACCTCAGTTATCATTCCCAGACAATTATGAACAATTTGGGTGTCATATGAGTTAATATATTCAATGTGTACTAGCTGTTAGGGATTTGTGCTCCAATAGGCTCTCCATAGTTATACCACAACTTTAAACCCGAGTTTAAGTTAAACCCGACTACAGAATATGGGCCCATAGCAACTACTATACTTTCAATTATTGTTCATTATCATTTTAATGAAATTGATTTATTCATCACAGTACTTTTGCCAACTTCTGAGGCGTTGTACAATATGAATGGCAAATATTCCTATTCATGCAATGGTACAGGGTTACTCATTTGGTGAAAACGATATGCCTCATTGCATGATTAGAGCATCTTTCCTTCACTTTATGTGTAAGGCCCCCATTCCACAGAGGGGAGGACTTTGAAGGACCTTTCAAAGACCAAAAATTTGCAAGGTCTTACAGCGGTCTCCAAGATCACTGAAATTTGTCATCTCTGTAGAACGGCTCAGAAAGACCCCTCAAAGAACTCTGTACGACCGCACTCGTGTCTATTTGTTATTTTTATAACGCTACATGGATTTTATTTCTGTTTTTTGATGCTATTCAGAGTTATTTTAGTGGTTGATGTACAGTTTCCTATGTCACATTTTCCACATCTTATGTGCACTTAATTACATTAAAAAAAACTACAAATTTTCATAGAATTAAAGAGAACTATACCTGTTTAGGTAGACCATCAGTGAATCATGTAGTCCCTCTACACAGTCCAGCCCCTCTTGTTTACAAACCAGGGCTGCCATGTCAGATAACCTCTGTCAAGCAAAACGAGTACATACAAAGTTTTAATCAAAATCTTGATTCACAAAACTTCTTTTTAACAATATAATCTCATGAATTATTATATCACATCTAACTAAATAGACAATTAATGCATTTTTTTTAAGTAATAAAAATATGCAAATCAATCAGATTATATATAGACTTTGGAGCATAATATTCACATGAAATTTTGAAAAGCAACATATATTTTCCCCAAGTAATGCTAGGGAGACCAAGGTTAAATTCAAGGTTAAGACAGTAATGCAATAATCTTTCATCTTAAGGAGCATGCAGTGTCAATTTGTTTTGACACAAAACAAAAACAACCCCCCCAAAAAAAAAAAAAAAAAAAAAACAATCAATCCCACACTCATCAAATGCTTATATTTAAGTTAAAGCAAAGATTTGTCTTCATTCTGTAAAGCATTATATATATTAAGTATTGTTCATTCATTTTTAATCCTTGTCAGGTTAGCACTTAAGCAATAACTAGCATTCTTTCATAGAGGCCTTGAATATAATAACATTAAAATAAAAATGCATTTAATTTTATAAATTAATCATGTTTAGATACAGGAATTATGGTGATTCTGGCTTTCCACAAAGGAAATGAAATAAATCAATTGCAACAGTTTAGAAAACAACAACAAAAAAAACAAAAAAAAAACAAATATTTCGTGAAAGTTGTCAGCTCTGCCAATTCTAGTGAAATATTTTTTTTGTATTGGCCAACAAGCACTGGGACCCGTTTCATGAAGAGTTAGGACTATGGTAACATGGCTCATCAGCCAAACACCATTCAGGTTTCCTCAAGAGTTAGAATAACAGCAAATTGTTCATAGTTTAGGGCTGTCTGAATCAGGCCCCAAGTCTCTGACGTTTCTATACTAACTATAAGGGATTCACAATTTGTCAGTGCTGAAAACTTCTATGAAACAGCACCGGGGGGGGGGGGGGGGGAGCACTTCCATTGACAAGTGGATACCGTGCGTGACCACGGGGTTTCGAAAAGCACCCTAAACTAACATTATCCATGTTCTGAAAAGGCACCCCTTAACAAGTATTGGCATGTGAACCCCTACCCTTAGCAAGTATTGGAAACAAAACGGTATCCTTGACAAGTGTTCCCCGAATTTACCCCCTAGACAAGTACAACGTTAGATATGATCTTTATTGTTATGTCACGGACGTCGGCTTTACCTTTACTTTCATTTGGTTTAGTACCACCCCACACATCTCGCTCAAAGCAGACCCTAAACACGTAGTGTTGGGGCAAAAAGTACATCTTTTATAAAAGTATTTTAGTCTTTTTATACCCTCACATATTGGACCTTAAATGCATAGTTTTCCTACCGAAATATACCCTTTAAAAAATTATTTTAGCATTTTTGACACCCTTATTATGTTACATATGTAACATGCCCTATCTTGAAAAACAGATCCTTTTCACATGTATATTGCCATGCATGGTATCCACT
The DNA here is from genome assembly GCF_037042905.1 of Lytechinus pictus. Lineage (NCBI taxonomy): Eukaryota > Metazoa > Echinodermata > Echinoidea > Temnopleuroida > Toxopneustidae > Lytechinus > Lytechinus pictus. The sequence continues at coordinate 7,596,181 of NC_087260.1, forward strand.
TGTCAATGGAAGTGCCCCCCCCCCCCCCCCCGGGAAACAGCGTCAGGATTAAAATGACAAACCTGAGGGTTGTTCTGGGAGTTTTCTCTCCATAAGAGGGGGTGCATGAAGTTATTGATGACCCTCAGGTAGTGAAGATCTCTCAGTTTGAGCATCCCGCACGGCAGAGCAGGTAGCTGATTACCTTCAAGATTTAGCGCTCGTAATCTCCTGATGAAAATATAACCATCATAAAGAACAAATGAAATTCTATACAACATTCACTGAGAAAGAGTATGAAAACTACTAATGAATTTGAAGTTTGTTGATAAAATACTTGATTTGATATACAGGACTGAGGAGTCTCTTTTCTGAAATGTAGATTCCATGTTTAAAAGTGTTCTAAAGTGTTATCTGGTAACATCTAATGCAATTGAAAATAGTGAAAATTTTAGCAACACATTAAGCTGCACACACATTGCAGTAGGGACCTATAGATAAACTGCAAAAAGCTTTGACCGACAGGTTTTCATCCGATTTATGGTTTGGTTAATTAGATTTCAACAATTTTTCTTTTCATTTTGAAATTCAAGTTTTAGGGTCTGAAAAACTATATTACTGGAAAATTCTGATATTTTTCTCTTCATTTTCTGTATCTCAGAAAAACTGTGGACTTGAGTCTAATACAAGTTGATCTAGCAGTTGTCTGAGGCAATTATCACTTATTCTAATAAGCCGACTCGTGCCCCCCTTTCGAGAGGCACAATTAAAATATTTAATGTAAAAAGGATGTTGAAAGCGAGGACCTTTTTTCCTTTTTTTTTTTGCTTGTCAAATATTTTTGTGGATGAAATGTACCAAATTTTGGGTTGAAAACTAGTTCTTATTTTTTTTTGCTTGTCAAATTTGTCCTCAGGAAAATGTGCCCTCGTGTCGGAAAATCCTGGATCCGCCCCTGCACTGAGCCACAACACCTCTAACACTATTATATGTACTTTGCTGTTTATGTTCATATTTTTTTTTTTTTTTTTTTAAACACAATGCAGGAAAGTTAATGAAATCATAGTATAAGTTGTTTCTCAGTAGCTGGTCTTTTTAAACCCATGTCAAATTATAATTTCTTTTAAGTTGGTTCATAATACGTTGTCGCCTTTGTATCATTATATTAATAATCAATTCTTGTCTGTTAAGAGAACATTGAGATGATTGTTTGCTTTTAAACCAAACCAAGTAAAGTCAATAAGAATCCATGCACCAGGAAATAATTTTCCTGGGCCCCGTCTTACAAAGAGTTACGATTGATCCGATCAATTGCAACTATGGAAAGCCAGCAATGTCAACATATAACATGGATGTGTGTTCAAAAAATGTTCTAGATGTAATGTATATTCATAAATTGATCGATTTCTTGACAATTTGGTGTGTTCTACTTTGTTTTCAAAGGACATTTTGCAAATTTTCTGTAGAAAAATTTATGACAATGATGGATTTCCATAGAGTTACGATTGATTGGATCAATCGTAACTCTTTGTGAGACAGGGCCCAGGTATCTCATTGCGATTTACTCCACATTTTGTTTTATGTCTACTACACAAACATGTCTTTGGTGAAAATATCAATTTTTTTTACACAAGACTGAACAGAACATAGTTGAAAGCTTTTATCTTATAACCAGAAATACTAATCACATTTGAGAAGATACTTATTCCTGGTGCAAGGATTCAATTAAAAACATACAGAAAAAAGGTGATTCAATCATTAGTGCATCATTCATACTAATTATAAGAAGTTTGCATTCCTTGGTAACTAAATTAATTTGTTTAAAAAAATCTTTCCATTAATTGGTCCTTTGGACAATTTTCATTTATCTCTCGGCCATTACTTACTTGAGATGTCTCATTTCATTTGGCAAGAATGTAAGCTTATTGTAGGACAAATCTAGGTACTTCAGAGGCAGTGTGAACAGGCTGCAGACAAGAAGGAAAGAAGAAATGGGAATTATTTTAATTATGCTTTCTATTTCAACTTAGCCTTATGCACACTTTCAAAAATTGAAATATAGATATAACACAAGTCAAAATGAATGTGAATAAAATTTTTGAACCAAAAGCTACCATTTTGAATTTTTGAAGAGTGTTTTTGTTATTTTCGCCATGTTCCAAATTAAGAGTATCATCATATCCAGGAACAACACACACACTCCACTGAAAATGGTTTCATATTTTTCAGTGCATTTTTCTGTTTAAAATCATATTCCATGTGTAATTGTCAGGATTAAGATGAACTGCAAAAGTATATCTCTGTTGGTTAAATTACTGTGCAATTTTTCTCCCCCGATACTTACGGAGGAGGTATTTCCGATAGTATACAGAAGGAAAGGACCAATGTTCTTAATTTGGTAAGCTGACCGATCTCATAGGGAATCTCTCGGATTGGGTTATTCCTCAGCTTCAGTATCTGAAGATTCTCAATGTCAAAGACTATCATCGGTATGGACTGCAAAGAAAGGAGAAGAAAAGGGAAAGTGAGAATCTGCAAAATAATACAAAATAATAATAACAACATAAATTTATAGAGCACAGAAAGTATATGTTCTACTGCACTAATTAGGACTCCTAAAAAACTTGTTAATTAAACTTCCAGGGGTAAGCTATTCCAGAGCTAGGGGGCCGCACAAGCAAATGCTCGATCACCTTGCGTTACTTTAAGGTACTTTAAAGCAACTTTTTTAAAAATCCTAACAAGACGGGGGGTGGCTGATTCAGCCCCCATTGAAGTTTTTGAAGATAAATCCGCCGCGCAAAATTTTTGGACCGTGTCGCTCGCTGACTTTTTACTTTCAAGTCTTGCGCAACGTTCAACATTTCGTAAGTGCATGCAGACCCTAAATTGCTCAAAAACGTAAATTCATGTACAAATCCAATGCAAATAGTGTTTTTAGCCAAAATTAATAAATGTATCATTATACTTCCTTTTACTCATTAAAAACAATAAGTTTCATTTTGTTTATGGTCAAAATAAAGTCCTTGACAATTTTCCATTGAAAAAACAAAACAAAAAGTCAAAACAAAGAAATACATAGGAAATTTATAAAACAATAGAATAGGCCTATATAAGAAAATAAATGTGATATTGAAATTCTTTTAAAGTACATTTGATCAGAAACCTATAAAGAGTCTGTGCACCTAAAATTAGCATTTCACGGGCATTATTTAGTAAATTACAGCAAACTTTTTATTTTATGCATAAATTAGCATAATTAATTAGCAACAAGCTTTTTTTGCAAAATTTGATCGTACCATTTTGTAGGTTATGTCATTGGTAACGCACATGCCAATTTCCCTTGCGATTGCGCAATCGACAGCGGAGATCATAAACCAAACATAGCCCAGTCTTTTTTAGAAGATGAATAAAAGCTATTTTTTACTTACCTTGAAATCATTGAAAGACAAGTTGAGATAAGTCAGGGTTTTCAGGATTGGTTTGAGTTGGGGTAAGGTGGAGATGAAATGCGCCTGAAATAAACATGAGAAAATAAAATTAAAAGGGAAAACATGACAAAAACCTTGTGTCTATACCTGAAACCCGTTTCTGCTTTCCACCACTAAGGGACAACCGAGGTTCAGTAAGCCAAAATTAAACAATGGCATCTCTCCTAGAGAAGGGACTAGGGAAAGGAACAGAGGGAAATGTGCACAGTGCAAGTCAGCGGGTCAGTTTTCAGTAAAAATAATTTATGTTGCCAAATCTGGGTCATTTTTCTTTGTTCAAACTTTCATTTTAGTCTTCATCTAAAATCATGAGTGACTTTTGGACATGAAAGCAAATTATATATTTCCCACTTTTCCTTTCCTTTAAGGCAGAGCCCTAGTAAGAGTTGGCTAACACTATTACATAAGATAATGATAAGTACAGCTGCAATCCAATAACACAATCTCATATTGGAAGCTGCTGGTTGCTAACCACTCTAACGAGGAAAACGAAATCGGGGTCACAACACCCATATGTTATAACGGTGGGGTTCAGTGAACTTAATGGACACATTTTAAGTTATCGCTTGCCTAGAGGCTAAATATACGTATAACATTTCATTCCCCTGATAGAGTTAAAAATCCCCAAAGGATTATATTACGCCCAAAGCGCTCAGTGCTGACAGAAAATATAGAGTTGTAGGGGATATGAAATATGTGGAAAGGGAATCACCTAAGCTATACCACATGAAAGAAGAGGCTGTAAAGCTTTACAATGTAAGGTCATTAGTCTATTCTTTTTCTGATTAAGTAATGTTAAATGAACAATAATTCTTGTTTTTGTTTTTTTGTGGGATGCACTGTATAAAAGGGTTCTGGAAGGACGTCTGTATCTCCTTCCCTGTGACATTTGAAGCCCATATTCCTGTAGCAAATCTTGTTGCAAACCCCAAATCTTACCTTCAAACTGAGTGCTAGTCCTCCGTTGACGAGACATTCTAGGAGAGCAAGCTCCGATGGATTGATCTGGGTTTCAGAATCACTTCCATCTAAATGGAGGATAAAAAGAAAAGATTCAATAAAAATATCTTGCTTTCAAGATCATAAAAAAAACCAACTCTGGCTATTTAAATTGGTCATCAGAAGAGAATAGCCCCTGTTTCACAAAACCTGTTATCAATAACAGATGTTCAAAGTCCAATGATAATACTGTCCCTGGCCAATCAGTAAGCATCTTTACTTGAAGCCTATTATGATAGATGGTAAATGCACATTGATGATAAATGTTAGGACACAGGACAACATTTCTCTCCTGGATAAAAAGAGGTAAATGCAGATTACTATTTTTTAGATATACATGGCATTGGTAAACAATATATCACCATCATCATCACCACCATCGTTACCAACAACAGCATCACCATCATCACCACAATCATCGCTATCAACATCATCACTATCATCATTCATCATCATCATCATCATCATAATCACCACCACCATCATTGATATCAACAACATCATCAATATCATCATTCATCATCATCATCATAATCACCACCACCATCATTGCTATCAACAACATCATCATCATCATCATCATCATCACCATCATCATTCATCATCATTCACCATCTTCATCGTCATCACAGACTTTATAATCATCATCATTACCAACATTTTCAATTATCATATCACAAAATCATTATTTTATCACAGTGGCAAAAATTATACTATACTCACCAAAGGGTTCATTAGATCTCCGAGATCCTTGAAAATATTTTGAAACCGGAGCACTGAATAATGATGAATCCTTGTCTCTGGAAATATGGAAAAATAAAAGCAGTTTAAAATACTTCAATAACAATGATGGCATCGGTATTGATTCTCTTCTTCATAAGAAACATATATACAATATTTAAAAGGAAAAAAAATCATAACAAATTCACATAGAAAACAACAATAAAAGTGATTAGATACAGCATAAGATAAACCATGAATAAATGTTGAATGAGGTGTCAGTAAAAACAGCAATTAAATATATTGAGCTGATCCAAAAATAAAATACATAATGGGTTGGGGTGAATATAGGGGAGGATCCAGAACAATATGTTATTCATTTCTCAATTTATTTGACAGATTCAGTAATGATAGACATGATTATGGACAATTTCTCTCTCAGTGGGTGTACAAGCACTCGTGCCCTCACTTCAAGGTTTCTAAATCAGATTTTTTTTTAAATTACCATCATCTTTAAGGAGCTTATGAGTTATGATGCTCCACTCATGTGTATATACATATTTCTCTACATCTGTGTTTAAGGCATATTTTTTGGGTCTTCTTTTGTTGTTCGTAATGCGCCTTAACGCCCTCTACCTGAAGTCGTCTTTATGTCTATATGTGTATATTGACGGAATAAACCCATTCATAGACTTTGCCCTTTTGTAGGATGTAGGCATCTGATATATATATATATATATACCATGTATATATATAGTAAGAATGATAATACCAATATAAATGTTATGTATATATATATATATATATATATATGATTGTGATGAGCAAGGACCTAAACATTGCGTGGGTGCTTCAGTGAGTAATATATTGGCGAAGAAGCTCAAAAAGCATTGAAGCTAGAGACGTAGCCTGTATTTCTTCAACTTTTATTAGTACAAGCTTTCGGCCATTTAGTTAGGCCTTCTTCAGGTATCTGAAGATGTAAAAGACATAATGGCTTAACAATTACCATGCATATATTTGGATCAATTTACTAAATATAGGAATATCTTAAAAGAAAATGTTTTACATCGGTAATGTTTAATTAGGATTATCCAATAGCTATTAAAATCAATTAAGTTTACGCAGATTTTTATTACAAACATTTTTTTGAAAGTTATGTGTGCTGTATGATACATATATCCCAAAATGTATACTAATACATATTTCTCAAAATAGTATATATCTCAAAAGATAACTAAGTGGCCGAAAGCTTGTACTAATAAAAGTTGAAGAAATACAGGCTAAGTCTCAAGCTTCAATGCTTTTTGAGCTTCTTCGCCAATATATATATATATATATATATATATATTGTGTGAAAGAAATGGATGAAGAGAACAATGGTAGGCGTAGCTTAAATTGATTCTCTTTAAGCTACGCCTACCATTGTTCTCTTCATCCATTTCTTTCACACAATATTTAAATATAAAAGAGTTGCCAAAGCTGTAGTACATGTATAACTTCACACATTTATATATATATATATATATATATATATATATATGAACAAAATCAAATCTATCAATCAATCTCTATCACCATTACACCCACTTTTCAGTGACAAAATTTGCTACAAAGAGGAGCTTGGATTTTGAACGAAGGGTGTACCTTCTGAGCGGAGGCAATGACTTCCCATCGACACTCATTGACCCTGGAGACCCAGGTGTCCTCTTTGACTTTGTGCTCTGAAGCTGACTCTGGACGTCCTCTAACATCAGGTGTCTCATCTGATCTTCAATGGCGCATGCCATCTCCAGTAGGATCTGATGCTGAGGCACTCGGTTCTCAAAGGTCGGGATATCTTCACCTTTAAAGAGTTAAATATGATGAAAATCTCAAATCTCCATTTATAGGGGAGGCTAAAAGTCAAGGTTGCTCGCTTGTCTAGCTTGGCTCCTAGCTGACCAGGCTCCCTTTGGGGATGACAACCCTAGCTTGCATCCGTACGGGCTGTGAAGGGGGAAACCCTGTTTTAGTCCCAGGAGCATGTGGCTTCGACCCCTGGATATATTTGGTTTGGGTTGACTGCCTATTCCATCTAATTACTTTTGTCACATCATTTAATTATGGTTTACTACGTGGCAGTCACGGGCCACTTTTCATCAGCTCATGATGGCAACATCAGGCCCAAAGAACAATGTAAAAGAAAAAAAGTTTCTGCTCTGTATTCTGAGGTTCAGTTTAAAGTGGAAGTCCAACAAAACAATAATTGATTTGAGTAAAAAGATAACAAATCAAATCAAATCAGCATAGTGCGAAAAAATTTCATCGAAATCAGGTGTAAAATAAGAAAATTATGACACTTTGAAATCAATTGTTTACAAAACAATTATGACAGGGTCAATGATATCACTCTTTCACTATTTCTTTGATATTTTATTGTATGAATTGACAAAATAAAGAGATATAATCAATGATTCCTGAACTTTTAAAAAGAAACAGAAGTTATCAAATACGGTATCTGATAAAAGGCAACAAATAATCAAGGTTTGCACCACACAGTAAACACGCCCTTATAAATTAATGAAACTTAAATGTTAGTCTTTGGATCTATATCAAGTGTCTTCAGTCTGAAATTAATTTGAGCATGAAAGAAATTTGATTTGATCTTCTATGCCATCTAAAACTGAAATCACTCAGCAATTCTGACATTAAATAGATGGAAAAGTGATAGAAAATGTTAATAGGAGTGGGCTATACATGGGTCATAAATACTTTTTTGGTCAATTCAATATGACAACAGTTTTTATCTATTCCTTGTAATGTATCTCAACATGAAATGACAATATTTTTTGTCTCGGGTCCGAGAAAAAAGTGTGCCGAGCCAAAATCCAAAATGGCCGCCAAAACCCCCCAAAATTACAGTTTTGGCCACAATTTGTTTATTTGGTGGTCTTTTTCTCTGGTTTTGGTGTCTATTCATATGTTTTGGGGGGCAGGCAATCTGTTTTACCTGAAATTAGTACTTAAAAAACATTATTTGTAGAGTTAAAGGGTGATTTTAACTAAATTTACACATTTTTAGACACATTTTTCAGCCAAAAATTAGGTTTCATTGTCTTGGGGTTCTTAGATATTGGACGATACGAGTTCCACAATAGCAAGTACTTTCATATATAGCTATATTGCTCTTATTCCTCTACTTTGGGTTCTACGGATTTTTTCAAAATATATCTTATTAAATAAAAAAAGTTATTTATCCATACGGGCCATACAGTATACAATGTTTTGTACATAATGCACTGCATACATGTATATCCATCCATTGACCACCATGACAAGGTCTACAGGTAGATCTATATAAACTATAGTGTCATAGAAATGACCTCTTCAATTAGATGCCTCAGAAATTAGATACTGAATGTTTTGTCTCAGAAATTGAAGACGTGTTTTGTCAAATATGCTCATTCAGGGGGCAGAGATGTACATGTACAGTTAACCCCGCATTATGGCATTTACACTGTGGCTATTCTGTTACCATTATGGTAACTTTGCCATTCAATTGTAACTTGCATGGAATCCTTGATTCTGATTGGCCATTGACCAGCATTACCATGGTAGTTAACTGACAACATAAACATAGGGTTAGTCACAACCAGGTAAAAACAAGCCTCCAAATGAAGAAGATATGGCTAAAAATGTGATGTGCGTACATGATGTTTATACACTGTATGTGCAATTTATGTTTATCATCAGGTTACATATTTCTATCATCAGCTAACAAGCAATCAAAATCACAAGTCACAATTTGATTCTAAACCTCTATTAATTCTATGACACTATAGTTTATATACAGGACTTGTTATATGTCATGGTGGTCAATGCATGGATATATATATGCAGTGTAGTATGTATAATACATGGTACTATACTGTATAAATACATAGCCCGTATGGATAAATGACATTTTTCATTTTAATAAGACATATTTCGCAAATATCCGTAAAACACAATTTAGAGGAATAAAAGCAATATAGCTATATGAAGCTGCTTGCTATTTCTCAACTGGTATCGTCTAATATCCAAGCACCACAAGACGATGGAACCTAATTTTTGGCTGAAAAAAGGGTCTAAAAATGGGTAAATTTAAGTCAAATCACTTTTTAACTCTACAAATAATGATTTAAAAGTACTAATTTTAGAGAGAACAAATTGCCTACCCCCCAAAACACATGAATAGACACCAAAACCAGAGAAAAAGACCACCAAATGAAGAAGTTGTGGCCAAAACTGTGATTTTGGGGGACTTTGGCGGCCATTTTGGATTTAGGCCCGGCACACTTTTTTCTCGGACCCGAGACAAAAAATATTATCATTTCATGTTGAGATAAGGTAAAAGGAATACAAAAAAACTGTTGGCACAGTAAAACCCAAAATCACCCATTTATAGCCCACTCCTAATGTTAAATAAGTTTAATACAAGATTAGAATGTTCTTGTCAGTCATTCATAAAACACATTGGAAGAGTCCTTAGCTTTGTACATTTACTTTACTTTAAACATTAAACAATTGACATGAATCATCAATATCACATTATCCTTACCTTTAAGGGTCACAGTGTTCACTCTCTCTTGTCTCTTCTCTTTTGTGAATGACCCAAAAAGTGTTGTCATCTTCTTAAAGTTTTGTTTTGAGAAGACAATATTCTTCACTCTCTCCCTGGGTAAGGCATAGACTCTTGACAGATCATAACAGAAGTCATTGAGAGTGAACTCTGGTATCTCAAAGAACCTCGGGTCATCGACGTCCGCATAGAGGAGTTCTGGACGAATTTCTGATGGTTGCTTTGGTTGCCGAAGCGGAAACGGATCAGGCCCGCGAGGTTTGTACGGTTTGACAAGAGAGTCCGATTCAAGCGTCCTTCCTTGTGCGTTTCCTTTGTTCATGTTATAGCGGGATTCAATGATGAACTTCCAATCTGGAGTTTCGTCGGTGGATTGGAAGGACGGGCTCTCGTTGGAGCGTACCATCTCCTTGGCCCGTGGTGTGTTCTGCGGTGCGTACACATCCTCGTTAAGATCGGATGACACGGACTGGGCATCGCTTGGCAGTGATGGAGCTAGAAGCTGGTGGTGCTCGCTGAATTCCTGACTGAGCTCTAGGAAAGATGGAATACTCTGACTCTGGAATGGCTGGAACAAAGTTGCTCCTGTCTTGGGTTTCTCTGGAAGAACAGGCTTGGGTGGAATTGGTGGGGCGATTGGCCTTCGCAGAAGAACTTGAACGGGCTTAGAAGAATTTTTCTATTGTAAAGAGGAAAAAATTAAATATCAACTAGGCTACTATTAAAATTGTTTTCTTCTGTTAATCATTAACAGGAGAACGAACGAGACAGAACTTTTCCTTTTTTTGAGGGTCCAGTTTGTGCCTCGATGTCAGCAACTGAAATGCACCAAAATGGGGAAAATAAACTTAAAAGGGGAAAAACAGTGACTTAATTCGGCTGTCGCGCAACTTGTTTACTTCCCTGTTTTATTTTTCAGGCCAAAACGGATTATTTATTTTATTTTAGGTAGGGGCCTACAGTTCTTTTTATATATTTTTATGAAATGAAGACAAAAATCGATGAGCCCCATCGGGGGGATTCTGCATTCTTAACCCCTAATGGTGGCTGCACAATAGCGAGCCGCCTGTGTACGAGGAGAAATTTAATTTTAAAAAAATTGAAAATGTTAAAAAAGTCCTTGAAACAGACGGCTGCCAAGTGCCAGCTGTCTACGACTAGGGCCTACGTGACATTAGACCAAAAGCTTCGGTCTCTGTTATGTTGGTTGTTCCGCTGAACTACGTTGGCTCCACTCACCAAATACATAGACCGAAGTTAAACCGTCGTCTGTACAGGGGCTCAATGGCCACCGCTAATTTCTTGTTTTTCTCCTCGATACCGCAATATTTTCCACCAAAAGTTCATACATATGCACCTATAGCTGAAAATGTATAAGTAACGACAGTTTCTTACCCTAAATTCCCGCTTTAAAACTGGCAATCAGGGGATTAACTCTGAAATTGACACTTGCGACTCGGACTAGTGGGCAGCCATCTTGGTAATGAATAATTCATGAAAAAGTGGCCGACGAAAGTCAGACTACGCCCCATGACCTTTACGTCACACATTACAGAAGGGGAAAGAAAGGAGCAGTTAAAGAAACAAAAGAAAAAAGGGGAAATAAAAATTAAAAAGAAAAGTAAAACAAAAAAAGAGAGAAAACGAAAGAGAAAGAGATAATGGAAAATGAAAAAAAAAAACATCTAGAATTTTAGTATTCATAAACCCGACGTAAAAGAGATGATCTGATTGGCCAATGGTTTTGATACGCAGTTGACCCGGAAGTTCTTCCAATGGCATATGTTTGTGTGTTATATCGACTTCGGATGAACGAGTGAACTAGGAGCTACACGACAGCCGAGGTAAGTCGCTGTTTTTTCTCCTTTTAACTTTATTTTTCCCTCGTTTTTGGCAATTAATGCCAAGAGGGAACATTAATTCGCATATTTGTCCATTTATTTTCATATATATTTATGAAATAAAGACAAAAATCGATGAGCCCCGTCGGGGGGAATTTGCATTGTACCTCCCCTAATGGTGGCGACACGCTAGCGAGCCGTCTGTGTATGAGGAGAAATTTAAAAAATAAAAAAATGTTGAAAAACTCCTCGAAACAGACGGCTGCCAGCTGTCTAACGTTAGGGTGTCTGAAGCCACACTGAAAAGTGTCAGCATAAAACAGGCTGATTTAGGGGAAAATATGGCACATTTTTTTGGGGAAGTTCAGGCTACTAGAAAAATGTGATCTGAATTGATAATTAACTTGTGTTTGGCATGTATGGAAAGAGAAAATTCAGGGGCGTCTTTTGACAGTAAGGACAAGTTTATATGATCATTTTAAATAAGGATTTAGAGATAAATTGCAAACCCTTATTTTTGTGTGTGTTGAGATTGCCATTTCTCCATGCGTTTTCTATGGGAAAATGAAATTTCTGTTTTGCACAATTTTTTTCACTTTGTCGCAATTTTTCATTGTGATCTGGTTTCCAAATCTTTATAAAAATCATACCATCAGATAGAGCATAAAAAATCCTATTGGACTCTTTATGGACAAGTTTTTGGCATTAATAATAAATTCATAACAGCTCTCGGAAGCTAAAAATTTGGATTTGTGTGTGTCCATTTCTTAACTACACAGTCTATGGCAGAGAAATGCTGAAAATTGACCTAATTTCATTCTTCTTTTTTGCAGCCAATAATTGGATTTTTTTCAAAAATGTTACATTTCTGTCAATCTGAAGGTACCGTATGGGTACTAGTATTCAACCCGGCATAATTCAAAGATTTTGACATATTCCCCAAAATATCTAGAAATAGGGAATTTATCTTAATTTCATACCTTTGTTATTTCCAGGGTAATCTGTTGTCAGTATTTTCTTTATCAATCTGTCGACTGTGTGCGCAGAGGATCGAATTATGCGGCGATGGCCTTTTGCACTGAATGGTACTAGTATTCAACCTAGTGAGGATTGATAGCAAATCTTAAAAAGGTCTAGATTGCTAAATTAGATCTAGATCTATGTAAGTCTCTGGCTTTGATTAATTCCCTGTTTGGTCTCATCTCAAATGGTCTAGTCCATAGTCGGATGGGACAAGGGCAGATTGAGAGACAGGACCATCTTTCATCACTAGGTTGAATACTAGTACCGACGGATTGAATACTAGTACCAAAAACCGTCGCCGTAAAATTCGATCGCCCGCGCACGCAGTTGACGGGTTGAAGAAAAAAATAACGGGAAAAGAATGACCAGCATTTGCTCTTTGAAATAAGACAGGTCTGAAATTCAGGTAAATTCCATATTTCTGTATATTTGAAGAAACTCTCCAAACAGGTTGAATACTAGTACCCTTACGGTAATTTCTCTTCAAATTCACAAAGAAAATGTGATATTTTCTTGAAATAAGAAAACTAATTTTTTTCTCCAGACACCCTACTAACGTGACATAAGCCTAGTAGTAGGCCTAGGCCTAATCAATAATAATATAGGGGCTTACTAATTTTCATGTTGTTTTAGGTTTTTTGGATAATTTTCATTTATTATTTATAGCAAATTAAGAGTTGACATTGCTGTGCACAATACGTTGCGTGCGCGAGGTTTGTCTGTAATTAAACGAACCTACCATTAGGGTGACCTACATAATATTCAATACATGGGACTTCGGGTAGGCCCTGGGCCTGGCTAAGTAATTCGAGAATAACAAGATGTACATTAGACGTCACAAACTCGGTGAGAAACATTTTATCCAGTTTTGTAGACTTACCGTCATGTTGGACTGGGTTTTAGTTGTCATCGTAATATACCAGTTTCCTAATATTTGACTTCATAGTTCAATTAATGACATTTCTATTATTCGTTTATGCTCGTCTCCGTGGTTACTCGCTTGAGCTTCGTCGAAATCTCGTACGAAGCAAGTCGAGCTAGCTGAAATAAGCGATGAGTTTCCTGACCCCCCCCCCCCCCCTTCGAAACTGATCGATCGACGCTCGGCTGGGAGGGAGGATTGTCATTCAAGAAATGGGAGTTCGAATTTATTCTGGGAGGCCATAATCCAACGGTTCCAACGACCGTTTCTTCTTCCCCCTCTCTCTTCCCCTCTTCTTCTTTTGACCGAATCACCGCGTGGTTTAGTGGTTAGATCATTAATTGGACTCATAATGGCAAGGTTGTGAGTTTGATTCCCCACCAGCTCTGCCATTGTCTCCACTTTGATAAAATGGCCCGAGAGTATAATGTCTGTCGTCACTATGACTGAAAGCATGGAGCTATCCGTAGTAGCTCCGAATAAACAAATGTTTCCTGTGTAATCAGATATATACTGTCTTTACATTTACCATCACTTAAAAAATACAGGGGTATATGTTTTTGGTTTTATTTTTTGTATATATTATATATAAATATATATATATATATTGGTGTAATCATTCTTATTATATATATGAGTAGAGTATCATAAACTCATTTAATAAGATAATATATATATATATATATATATATATATATATATATATATATATATATATATATATATATATATACATATATATATATATATACATATATATATATATATATATATATATATATATATATATATATATATATACATATATATATATATATATATATATATATATATATATATATATATATTATCTTTGTTAAGTATTGACAAATTATAACCTTTTAAGCTTGTAGGCCTATCGTCGGGGGATTCATCGTTAGACCGGCGTTCAAGTACATGTACGGTACGTCAAGAGAAGACAAAAAGAATATGATCTGCAAATAGAGTAGAATTTTACAGATGAGTTTTTGCAGAATATATTCTTTAAAACATTGCGTTATTTTTTTTGCTTATAGATTCGCAAAGTTGACAAAGATCATATAAAAAGTGTGTGATCCGATGGATTACATTTGTAAAGTAAAACATAAAAAATCCTATATAGCACTTTTTCCTTTCCCGGCTATATTTAATTGTGTTTGCAAACACTCGCATACTAAAATTATAAAGTGAGAAAAAAAAAACAGAATACGAGAATGAAGAATGAGCTTGTTGATGATTCAAATGTTCTTGAAGTTGTTTTGCATATACACGACGAGGTTTCCATGACAATTCTATTACTTATATATCTGATAAAATATACATTTTCAAAAGCATCAGTATGTCAAGTATATACTATTTATATTGTTACTCAATAATTCTAGTTTCAAATCTAGTAAGTTGGTTTACATTCATGATAAAAGAAAGCATTTCAATCTTAACCAAAACCTATATTGAATTTCATGGTTAGAAACTGAGTCAATATTTCTATACAAAAATGAAAGAAAAAGAATTTTTTTTTCATCAGAAAGAAAAAGGTCTTTTGAGAAGGGCAACCTGTTATTAGAATTATTTTTGTTATTCATTATCTACCTTAGATTACACGAGCAGCTATTAGATGCATTGCTCCCATGTTAGTAAGCGCCGTAATAAAGTTATATAAGGCGCCGCGAGCGCTAGCCTACATCTCAACAATGCAACAACACCATGAGAGTTTGTTTTTTGGGGGGCTCACTGTGAGTTGTTTTGCCCCCCCCCCCACTATTGGCGGCGCAAAAAAGGGGGAAATTAAAAAAAAGGAAGGAAAGGAAGAAAAAGGAAAAAAATGATGTGTTATCACCTGGTCCAATTTCTTCATCCTGCTACGCTTACGCAATACCTTGCTTTGACATCTGCCTATCATGGTGAAAGAAATTAAATGACCAAAATTGTCCATGAAATAACTACGAACTGGACTATTGGATGAAAATAAGATCATTATACATGTAAAAATTGAGCTCCCGCTTCGCGCTCACATTGCCTTTTACGAGAGATGGTAATCTGCTCAACAAGATCAACAGGTAGGGGCTTATTCTATTTTCAAGTCGTCATGCACAAATTATTCTGCTCGCCATTCGAATTTGTTTCAACGAGTAAGGACTTGCGAGATGATTCTCCTCGTGAATTTCCTTCTCAAACAAAAGTCCCATTCATTCTTAGGTGAGTAGATCGAATATTTTCATATCTTTGCCCCGGGGGGGGGGGGGGGGCACTTCCATTGACGAGTGGATACCACGCGCGACCATGGGGTCTCGAAAACTTGCAGGCGCGTAGCCAGGGGGGGCGGTGGGGGCGGTCGCCCCCCCCCCCCAAAAAAAAAAAAAACGTCCCCAAAAAGAAAAAAAGAAGGGAAAAAGAGAGGAGAAAAGGAAAAGCGAAGGGAGGAAAGGGAAGAAAGGTAGTTTTGTGGGTTTTCTTTTTATTTTTTCTCAAAAGAGAAACTATTCACTCTTGCTCTATAAATTTATATGAATTTTTCTTCCGCACTGCGTGCGGTTAAATGATAATATTGCAGTTCTCCTTTGTATCCCCTCACCCTTTCTCTAACCCTGTTTTTCCACCTCAGCTATATGTGTTTCTTGCCAGTTAAAGTTCAAATGTATACATTAGGGCATGGAATTAGAGTAAGGTTATAGTCCAAAGTATATGAAGTTATCTTTTTTTTCAAATTGATTGCGCAACTTCTGGTCGGGTCGACTCCGGGCGGGTAAAATCTTTATATCAATTTCTGCCGTCACCTCCATATAGGCAACTTCTCCCGCTTTTCAGCTCATTACTAAACAACCATAATTTGGGGGCAAACAGGTACCTATTTTAAAAGAGGAAGGTATACAATTCGTGTCGTATTAAATAAAAAAAAGTAACATATTTTTTTATCAAATTCTATTAAACTTCATGTCCCTGCACATTCATCTCCTGTCCTGTTTTGCGCCCACATTTTGAAATTTTGAATGACACTTAAGTTTCTTTATCATTCAAAATGAAGCGCTTCAGGATAATAGTCAAAGAAATCATAATTTTTTATATGATTTAAATAAATCACAGAAGTTTCAACTTTTTGTGCACTATTTTCCTTGTAATGAAGTTCAATAATCTTAGAAAATCAATTGAATTGGAGCCGATGGGGTATTAGAGATATCTGCATTTGATGAAACGTCCGCCCTTTGAAATTTCAGAGTTTCATATTGCTCAGGGCGGGGAGGAATTATATCTTCCTCCCGGCATATACCCTTTTTCTCCTCTGTTTTGCGAGTTAAAGATATAATTGTTTGTAATCAAATCTGATCTTTCCAAGGGACGCATTCATTTTAACTTAGAGAACCCTTATCTCGGGCACTGGCGTAAATCTGTGTTGATGGGTGGGGGGGATGACTGAAATATTTTGGCATTTTTTTGCAATCATGTTTTTAGATATGCAAGGAATTGTCATTGATATGTTCACAGTGGCGTACCGTGGGTCACGGCATGGGGGGGGGGGCACCAGCAAATTTTTTGAATGACTGAGTGAGTGACCTAATAGAGACATTTTAAGGACAATGTCATTAAACGGATATGTATCTCACTCATCAAATAATGCAAGCGCGAAGCGCGAGCTGAAATTTTTTTATATTCACACCTAATAAGGGACATTATAATCAAATTTGTGTAATCATGATAGGTACCTGTCTCGCTTAACAATGCGAGCGCGAAGCGCGAGCTGAAAACTTAGATAATTCAGACCTGAAGTGGGGCATTCTAAGTTTTCTTTGTAGGAATTAACCAGGACCATACGTATTTCATTAACCAAATGATGCGAGCGCGAAGCGCGAGCTGAAAATTTTTGATATTCAGATCAGAAGAAGGGACATTTTAAGGACTGATTTTAGGAATTCATGAAAAGTAGACATATCTCACCAATCCATGAAAAATGCGAACGTAATCACGGACAGGAAACGTTTCATATATACGAAGACCTTAACATGGGGCAATCACTTTTGAGTCATGAAAAAAAAGCATATGTCACTACATAAAACAATGATAACTCAAGTGCTAGGAAATATATTTGGTTTATATTGACTTGAAAACGGGATGTTTTGGTACAACAGGATTATATATCTCGTTAAACAGACGATGCGAGCACCAGGAACAATTGAGACGTAGGCCCTGGGCAAATTATGTTTCATAAAGTTATGATAAAAATGTTTCTTATGTAATGTAACTTAACATAATTATAATATAATATAACATTATAATGAATAATATTTTCTTCTTTCCCACTACGTTTCTCTTCCTTTCTCCCTCTTCTCTCCTTTCCCTCCCCTTTCCCCGTTTTTTTTTGGTCAGCCGATGGGGGGGATGTGCCCCCCATGTCCCCCGTAGTTACGCCACTGTATGTCCATATGGCAAATACCCTCCAATATTATTATCTTTTTTACCCCATGATGGTTTAATGGTTTATTAGAGATTACATTAAAAAAAATTTGACATTCCATCTTAATCCCATCCCAAAGACCCCAACATTGATGAATTGGAAGTATTTTGTTTGGAAATGGTGAACTGGCTCTTTATTTGCATTTTATAATTCAATAATATTATTTTATTTGTTAAGCGGTATTTTTGGAAGAATTTTCACCAATAAAACAATTATCTTTTGTGATTTTTTTTTCATTTCTTTCGTAAAAAGTGGGGGGGATGTTTGTACAGGCCATCCCCCCTCCTCGAAAAGTGGGGGGGGGGATATATCCCCCCCATCCCCCCCGGGATTTACGCCAGTGAATTCTCGGGACCCTTTTCTTAAGAAAAAAAAACTTGATAAAACGCTTTAGCTTCCGCGCCTTGCGCGGGGTAATTATTATTTTAATTTCTTCCATTTTATCCCTTTTTTGTGCGTTCACAATCACTTTTGAAAACAAGGTTCAAAATCACAATATAGTCAACTGAACTGGAGCTGATATAGGTACTAGAGACAAGAGAGACGGCTCCTTTTCATTTTAATTTATGAAACACCGAAAAATTCGCGCTTCGCGCGGGAGGGGGAAACTCCCCCTCCCTGCACCCACCCCCTAGGGAGCGCGCTTCGCGCGCTCTGTAAGTGTTGGCACGCTTCGCGTGCATTTACCGCCCCCTCCAAAATGAAATCCTGGCTACGCGGTTGTCGAAAAGCACCCTAAACACGTATTTTCTATATTCTGAAAATGCACCCCTTAACAAGTATTGGCGTGTGAAACCCTACCCTTAACAAGTATTGGAAACAAAACGATACTCATGGCAAGAATTCCCTGAATTGAACCCCTAAACAAGTAATTGTTATGTCACGGACGTTGGTCGTCGGTTTTTTTTTATATCTATTGGGTTTAGTAGTCCCCCGGGAGTAGTCCTTAGTAAATAGTAATAGTACGGCCCCACCTCCCACACCTCGCGCAAATCGTACTCTAAACACGAAGTGTTGACTGTTGGGGCAAAAAGTACATCCTTTATAAAACATTTAAATTTAGTCTTAATTTTTTATACCCTCGCAAATCTGACCCTAAACACGTAGCTTTCCTAGCGAAATAGATACCCTTTTTTCATTATTTTAGTGTTTTTGACACCCTTATTACGTTACGTACGTAACGTGCCCTATCTTGAAAAAGACATCCTTTTTACGTGTTTTTTGGTCGCGCATGGTATCCATTCGTCAATGTAAGTGGCCCCCCGGGTCCTTCGCATATAAGCGATACGCATCGTTAAAGGTAGCTAGCCTAATTAGAATGTCCCGTTTGGGGTATATAAATTGTAAAAAAAAAAAAAAAATCAGCTCGCGCTTAATCAGCACTGCATCACTTACAGTGATTATCCTCTTCATAATGTTTCTACATGATTATTAAACAGTGTTAAACATTTTCCCTTTCGGGTCAGTGTATGACAAAATTTCAGCTCCCGCTTCTGACTCATGTTACATGAGATACTGTTCTGTATTTAAAAACGTGCTTAAAATGTCCAGTTTTTTTCAGATCGGTATATTAAAAAATTTCAGGTCAATCTTCGCGCTCGCGTTGTTTCTAAGAAAGATACCCATTCATTTCTTGATAAAAGCAAGTGAAAAGAAAATCGCTTTTGAAGTTCTGAATCCCGGTCTGAATCTCCCAAAATTTCAGCCCGTGCTTCGCGATCGTAATAATTGTTTACTGAGATATATATCTAATTGTTCTTTATTAAAAACGTGCTTATAAAGGGTCAGTTTTTCAGGTCAGATCATCAAAAATTTGTTTAATATAGATATCCATCTTGCTCAAGATTTCAGAAAGTGCTTAGAATAAAATGTTTCAGGTATAAATCGACAACAAGAATTTGCGCTTTGTGCTCGTTTTCTTTATTCTTTATTTCAAAAGTGCTTAAACTGTCTAATTTTCAGGACGGAAGAGGACTTTTTTTATATGTCAAGTCTTCAGCTCTGATCAACAAAAAAATTTGGCTCATGCTTCGTGCTCGCATTATTTGTATTCATCCACAGTGTGCTGCACTCGACCCAGTTGTTATTACGACCGTTAAGCTAAAGCCGGTGAAATAATATCCAAGTCTCCAGCTGGAAGCGAATAGAGACGATTATGATGTGATATGCGCTATACAAGATATGTTTATCATTATCATTATCATCTTCATCAGTCACTGCAAATAGTCCCTAAGGCGTGTGCAAATGCTTCCTTTTTATCATTATCAGAATTTTTAAAGGACAAGTCCACCCCAACAAAAATTTGATTTGAATAGAAAGAGAAAAATCTAATAAGCATAAAACTGAAAATTTCATCAAAATCGGAGAGTTATGACATTTTGAAGTTTCGCTTAATTTCACAAAACAGTACGTTATATGCACATAACGGCAGTGGCGTAGCTACGGGGGGGGGGGGGGTTGGGGGGGGACACGTGCCCCCCCCCCCTGAAATTTGGTGTGCCCCCCAGGTGCCCCCCCCCCTGAAAAAAATTGGCAGAGCAAAAAAAAAGGAGAAAGAAGAAAAAAAAAGGAAAAAAAGAAGAAAGACAGAAGAAAAAAAGAAGAGGAAAATAAGAGGAGGAAGACGAGTGAATGAAATAATGTGAAGGGAAGACTTGCAAAAAAACCCAAATCTTTCATGTTACTATATAAAACTTTTGCTTGCGCTTCGCGCCAGAATTGCCTGTTCGATGAAATTCATATCTTGCTCAATAGGCTGATATGGAGCAAGTTTTGAAGTCAATATACAAAATATATTTTAGCTCGGACATCGAGCTCTCATCATTTTTTTTTCATTAACAAATTTAAGTGTTCTAGCTGTAAAATTTCCCTTTTATAGTCTACATATCAGCATTTTTAAGCTCACGCTGCGTGGTCAAATTGTTTGATTTGCCAAGTTCCTATTGTCTACGTGTATTTCATAATGTTCCATTAAACAAATGTATTTAGACTGCCCAGATTCTAGGTCTAAATCTAAAACATGCGCGATAGCCTGCATGTTCTTTATATTAAATGTACTTAAATTATCCAGTTTCACATCAGAATATCAATAATTGTCTGCTCACGCTTCACGATCGCATTATTAATGATACCCAATTAACTATATCCTATTTATGATTTACAAAATATGAATAGAGTGTCCCGCTTTTAGGTCTAAAATCTCAATTTTCTTCCTCTCGCGCTTCGCGCTCGCATCAATTGTTTAGTTACATACCTATCCCATTTATTAATACAAAAAGTGCTTAGAATGACAATTTTTTAGGTCGGAATGTAAAAAAAAATTGCTCGCGCTTCGCGCTCGCATTATTGAAATATATACCGTCTTCGTGGGTAACTGTAAGCAGTCCTTAACAGGTCCCTTTTCGATAATGTTAGAACAGTTAATAAAAATTTCTGCTCGCGCTTGGCGTTCGCAGTAACCATCTAGTTACATACGAATCTTGTTTAGGATCACACATAACATTGCCCAGAATATTACATTTTCAGGACAAAATACATGAAAGTAACAACAACAAATATCGCTCGCGGTTCGCGCTCTCACTTTTCATAAGGCTTATGAGATTATTTCATGTTTATGTTGTTTATGTTGTTTTTTATATAAGAATAATAATGTGTGATAAATATATCTTTCGTTGTTGTAATTTTTAATTGACGGAAAATAAATACAATACAATACAATATTAATACAATACAATAAAACTAAGAAGTGACTGATCGGGGGAAATATATATAGGTGAAGATAATTTCGGGCCCCGTCCCCTATTGGCGAAAGTCGGATCCGCCCTTGTGACACATACACACACAACGGAAAAAATGGTGCCCCCCCCCCTGAAAAAGCAAGGACCCCCAGTCCCCCCCCCCCAGGAAAAAAATCCTAGCTACGCTACTGCATCACGGTCGGTATGCAAATGAGGAAACTGTGATGACATCACTCACTATTTATTTTTATTTTATGACATATATGAAATATTATAATTTTCTCCTTATTGTCCTGTGAAAAAAAGTTTTATTTCTTCCTGAACATGTTGAATTACCATTGCTTAACATTTAATGGTTCGGTCAAGTTGGTCCTAAATGTCAAATCTGCAAAAATTTAAACATGCAACTCGAAAAAATAAACAACAAAAGAAATACTAGTAGTGAGTGAGGGACATCATCGATTCTCTCATTTGCATGTGACTAAATTGTGCATATAATTATATTTTGTGAAAAATAAGCGAAACTTTAAAATATCATAACTTTCTTATTTTACATCCGATTTTGATGAAATCTTCAGCATTATGCTTGTCTGATTTTATACTCTATTGATTCAAATCAACATTTTTATGAGGTGGATTTGATCTTTAAGCTCAAACTGCATCTTGATCATGATTATAAATATTTCTTATAGAATGTCCGATTTCTTTAGGGTTTGAATATATCCAAAAATTTGAGCTTCGCCCTCGCATAATTAATAGGTTTTATGATGTAACTCATCTTGTGTGTAAAATAGGATGTATGCCAACATGAAAAACTTCAGTCTTAGTATATAAGGACTGACATTATAATTGAGAAAAAAACACATGACAAAAACCAACTTTTGGCGGCCACTCTCGGAAATTTGTGGTGAAAATATTTCTCCGCCCCCTGAAAGCTGGATCTGCCTCTATAATTATAGTGGAGTTGGTAATGTTTGTCTTTTTTCTCCCCCCAAAAAGCACCCCCCCTTGCCCCCTTGAAAAAAGCCGGTGACGGCACTGAAATAGAGTATGTAATTTGCACCGACTGCGACCGATTCACCCTGGCTCGATCGAATTACCAAATATCAACTGTACCAAACACAGGAAAATACAAAAAACCAGTGGCGGATCGGGAAGGGGGGGAGGGCACACCTGGTCCGTGCCGCCCCCATAAAGAGCGATAGCAAAAATTTGTAAGGGAATGTGTCGTTATTATGCGTTTATACTCAAGTGAGTATTTTTTTGTTATAGCTTGTCAAAAAAATTTCCTGGCATATATTATAATCACCTGATCCAATAAACTCATCATATAATGTTTAGTGCTTGCAGCAGTTGCCCCCATGTCGTCGCTCCCAGTCATGAGACCCCCGTGCGCGTGCACAAAGAAAACTTTTTTTTTCAATGAAAATGTTGACTTCGCTGAGCGCTCGATCGATCTTAATAATATGATCCTGCAAACAGTTTTCTTGTGTTTTCGCGGTGTATAGAGAGGAACGCGAATAAAGTTTTAAAAACGTCGAAATTAATCATTAAAAGGACAAGTCCACCTCAACCAAAGTTTATTTCAATAAAAAGAGAGAAATCCAACAAGCATAACTTAAAATTTCATCAAAATCTGATGTAAAAATAAAAAAGTTATGACATTTTAGAAATTCGTTTGGCACCGTATATACAGTTGTTATATATGCATATCCTGATCGGTATATGCAAATTAGGAGACTGATGACGTAATCCATTCACTATTTGTTTTGTATTTTATTATATGAAATATTCTAATTTTCTCATTGTCATGTGAAACAACGATTAATTCCTCCCTGATGTGGAATTAGCATTGTTTAGAGGGATGATCCGGACTAAATAAATAGAGTAAAATTCACAAAGCAAAATGATGAAAATTTCATTAAAATCGGATACCAAATAACGAAGTTATTGAATTTTAAAGTTTATCAATATTTTGTGAAAACAGTTATAATATGCACATCGTCATGAATATTCATTAAGTGGGCTGTTGATCTCAAATCCCCACTTTCCTTTTTCTTATCTTATTTAATGAAATCATGAATGTAACATTTTTTCATATACATGAACTGATGAGTCTCCATTATGATGAAATAAGTTGCGGCAAAATGCACTTAATCAGTTGTAAATCCAATTGTGTTAGTTCTTGGTAAAAACTGTTGAATAAACCTAATTTCACATAATAAAATACAAAAGAGCAAGTGGGGATATGACATCATCAGCCCATCTAATGAATATTCATAAAGACATGCCTAGAACTGCTTCACCAGAATAATGCAAATCTTTAAAATTCAATAATTTCGTTATTTGTGGTCCGATTTTGATCAAATTTTCAGCATTTTGCTTTTGTGAATTTTACTCTAATGAATATAATTATTTCCAACCTGGACCATTTAATACTATACGTGTATGTTTCAGTCAAGTTGGTCCTTAAGTTGCATGCATTGTCATATCTGTATAAAAAAGAATGAAATATTGTATAATTCAAACGATAAAAATAAAAAGAAATAGTTAAGTCAGGGACATCATCAATTACTAGTATCTTGTCACTGAGTGGTGCATATATATTATTAAGTGAAAAATAAGCGAAACTCTAAAGTCATAACTTTCTTATTTTGTATCCGATTTTGACGACATTTTCAGCGTTATGCTAGTGTGATTTTTACTTTGATTTATTCAAATCAACATTTTAGGGTGGGTGTAACTTATAATGAAATCCCTGTTTAAAGTGCGCAAATCTGTGACATCTGCACAAAGAGTAATCGTTTAGAGTGTCTAGTGGCTTCCTGAGTGGCCTGTGAATCCTTATTCAGAGTAAAGTGAATGGGTGGGCAGACATGAGACACTATTTTTTGTTGTTTAATCTGTCAATGTCTTGCCAATGTTTTTTTTTCCAAGAAAATCATATTATTTCTCTCAAAATTTTATGAGATTCTTAATCGGTACACTTTCTCATTATGATATAAGAAACATTATTTTGTGGAAATAAAAAAATTATGATACATCCTTAGTTGTTTTTTAAGGTGCGCAGACATATTTGGGCTCCCTTTCATACTTTTTTCAGGACGATTTTCGCGGATGCTATCCGCTCTCGATCACCGTGTCGGGACGGAATTCTTTTTTTTTTGTCTTCGCTTCAGGGAAAAATGCAGAACGATGATCGCTAACTTCAGTATGTATCGCGATAAACGAGAATTTGAGTAATGCGCGAGATGTATGAATGTTGGCGCGACCTTGCCGTTAATTCAAACTGTTCAGTTTCAGGTAAGGTAGATGTAGTGTTTTTGTGTTTATTCGTGTTCTTTTAAAAACAAAGATCTTTGATATTAAGATGAAAGTATAAGTGAAGTGATTTTGTTCATTAAAAGTGTTGTAAGATAAGCGTGATCGTGTGTTTGCTAGGTGAAGTTTGATTGTCAATGATCTAGCCTAGGCCTGACACAATATGAAGCGTGTGGGACATCGGGAATTTGTTGAAGCCCTGGCCTAGCGCTGGGCGCCGGGCATCGCCGCCGGGCAGGGCCAGGACAGCTGGGAGAGTTGACGGGAAGCGGAGTCAGCGGACACTCGCACTAATGACTGTGACTTTGTAAATGTAAGGTTCGTATAAAGATGAACCTTGCACTGGGATTGGGAATGTGCCGTGACGGTTGATTTTTTAGATAGAGGCGCTTATGCAAAGGCCTAGGCCTACAGCATTTTGGCCCATCCCCATAGTCCATAGACTATACTGTGTGGGCTAGTGGCTGAAAATGGGCATTTTAAGTTTTTATGCTGACCTAGACTTTTTGAGCCTCTGTGAGCTGCCATGGAAACATTGATTATTGATAGATAATCAACTTGGCTATCAGAAAATGTACATTGTTCACTCAAAATATAGAATGAAAATTTGAGGCAAATTCACCCATTGACTTTTTTGACACATGTCTACAGCACAAATCTGGTGCCATTGCCCACCCTACCAATTGGAATGTTAATTCCAGGACCAGGGACTGTCTCAGTTATCAAAGATTTCTCCACACAAGAAATCCATGAAATCTAGGATTCAAAGTTCATTCACCAATCAAGTGCGCTAGTCAATGTAAGGTTTCATAACATGAGTATTGGAAGACGGCAAGTCGTGAATAATAGACTGAACTCAACTGGGGGGAATTTAGGTCACTGACACTGTGTAGTGTGAATCTATTTTTATCACTCTCAATCCCTGTAATTGCTGTCTACTGTCCCGCAGGTGTAAGTGGAAAAAAAAACTGTCCATAAACAAGGACAATTTCAATTTAACAAGGCATGATTTGTCTTGGTTTATGAGGATATCCTTGTTTTCTGGGACAATCCAAATATTTGGACCAGCACCTCTACTGATCAGTGTTTCCACTTCCAGTTCCACAGATCCAAATCAAATTTCCCAAAACTGAATCTCAAATTTCCAGATATTCATAGACGTTTCCTGGAATTTTCAAATTTCATTATTTAACAAAAATCATTAATTGGACAATAAGAAAGCGAGTCTAAACTTGGTCTAAGTGACCAAAATCAAGGAATTCAACCTTTTTTATGCACTTATTAAAAATAGCAACAAAATTACAAAACTTTGTAACCAGAAAAAGTCATTCCCATACAGTTGCAATTTATTTGGGGATCTTTTTTGTATTCATCACTCATCAGAATGCTAAAAAACTTGAATTTGGGGCACATTTTTGTGTAGGCCCTCTATTGGTGGAAAGTAAACTTGCATTGCAAGAAAAGTTTCATTAAAAAATCTCTAATTTTAGAAAAAATGAGAAAAAAAAAATCAATTTACTTTAAGAGCCAAGTTATATGAAGAGTAATGGAAACTGACAGTGTCAAAAAAACATTTGTCCCCAAGAACAAGAGAAAATAAGCCAAACATTGCCAACCTTATTTCACCACACAGGGAGTAGTAACAGAGATCTTATATCGTAACCGTGGTCATTGAATGTGTGGATCTCGATCTATATCTAATTGATTTTTAAATATCTTTTTAAATAAAGATCAAAAGAATTTGTTGAATTACTGTCATAACTTTGAAAGTTTATTGGTCTTATTTCATAAAAGTTGGACATAAGAGAAATCAAGTATCACTGAACATCCTGTGCGAATTTCAGTTCACATGACCAACATCAAAGGTCAATGAACTTTGGCCATAATGGGGGTATCTGTTGAATTACCATCATAACTTCGAAAGTTTATGGATCTGATTCATGAAACTTGGACATAAGAGTAATCAAGTATCTTTGAACATCCCGTCCGAGTTTCAGGTCACATGACCAAGGTCAAAGGTCATTTAAGCTCAATGAATTTTGGCCATGATGGGGGCATTTGTTGAATTACCATCATAACTCTGTAAGTACATGTATATTGGTCTAGTTCATAAAACTTGGACATAAGAGTCATCAAGTATCACTGAACATCTCATGCGAGTTTCAGGTCACATGACGAAAGTCAAAGGTCATTTAAGGTCATTGAACTTTGGCCATTTTAGAGGTCATTATTAGATTGCTGTCATAACTTTCAAAGTCTATAGATATATTGTGTAAAATGTGGATATAGGGGTAATCAAGTATCACTGACAAGTTTTAGGTCACATGATCAAGGTCAAATATCAATGAACGTAGTATTGTATCATTATATGAATGGTGTTTTTTGTGAATAATTATTTTATAGTAGTTTTCAAAGTCCGCACTGCTGCTATATTGAATTGCGTGATGCAGGTGAGACCGCCAGAGGCATTCCACTTGTTAAACTTAGTAGTTTGCTTTTGTCCAAATTCATCATATGCGCCACTTGCTCTCTTCGACCACCTGGAACACCTACCTACTCATCTAATATACAAGGTTTTAATGTAACCTCGTCCTTTGGATAGAACATTCTGTGTGGTGAAATAAGGTTGACAATGTTTGGCTCATTGCCTCTTGTTTTGGGGGTTAAATGCTAGTTTTTTTGACACTCAGTTTCTCTTACAGATATTCATCATATAACTTGGCTCTGAAGTGAATTGAATTCTTCCAATTATTTTTTTCTTAATTAAAAAG
Organism: Lytechinus pictus; assembly: GCF_037042905.1. Classification (NCBI taxonomy): domain Eukaryota; kingdom Metazoa; phylum Echinodermata; class Echinoidea; order Temnopleuroida; family Toxopneustidae; genus Lytechinus; species Lytechinus pictus. The sequence goes on from NC_087260.1 coordinate 7,624,053, forward strand.
AGAGTTTGTGATTTTCCAATCCTGACTTTCACCAATAGTCATTTTAATTCATATTTCCAGACTAGGCTCTCTTTTATTGATATACCAATGAAAGGTCTCCTTAAATACAGAACACTCTCATTTTAAATAATGCCAGTCTGAAACAGGAGCTGTAAATTTAGTCTTTTTCCAGTTTCCTGCATCAATTCTGAAAACGGAACAAATTAAGAAAATATATTTGATCTTCATTTATTGAAATACATGAATTTATGAAATTCATATCATGATGAAATGTTCAGGGTAGGATAAAGACAATATTTTTGCTGATCAATATCACATGATGTCCCTGACTTGGATTGGATGACAAATTGCCTTCGTGAAATGGAAAGCGCTGATTAACATTTTGGTGCATTTGCATCTGCAAGCTCACAATAATTTCAGTCATTATTTTCACCCTTTGTTTTTTCTTTGTTTTCAGAAAGAGTTTGAGAATTGCCGATGAAGATGACAGTAAATTTTTTCCTGAGCATCGACCGCATCCAATGAGCAACCCAAAATGGCTGCCAAGTCAGCGCAAAGTGGTACCCCTCACAACTCCGTGGTGACATCCCCGAGGAAGAAGGATAAAGAGCTTTCAAAACAACTTGAAGATGCCATTAAATTCTTTAAAGATCGTAAGTATACAGAAAGGGATTCAATTATAGTGGTGAATATTCCGTTCCTTTTCATGTTTTGGCTCGCCTGAACGAAGTTCAGCAGAGACCTAGTGTCACTTTTCCTGTTAGTGTTAGTCTGTTACAAAAATGTTTCAATTTTTGTTCATCTTATTCTTACTTATTTCAGCATCAATTAAGTTAATACTTTTTGGACATATGATCCTTGCGTAATACCACAAATGATTTGAGGTCATTTCTATCCTTTTTATCAAGTATTTGTTCACCTTGCTCTCATTTCCTTATTTCTGCATCAATTTGGTTCAAATACTTGTTTAATACCACATGTATGTTTAGGATGGTGGAGTTAAAGGTCATCTAATGGCCAAAAGGTCAAGTTTTTGTTCAAATTGCTCTCATTACTTAATTTCTGCATCAATTGAGCTTATACTTGGTACAAATGATCCTTGGGTAGTAACACAAATGTGTTGAAAATGATGGGGTCAAAGGTCATCTAGGGGTCAAAAGGTCAAGTTTTTGTTTGAATTGCTCTCATTTCATTATTTCTACATTATATGTGTTTACAATTGGTACAAATAACCATTGGGTAATACCACGTGTGTGTTTGTGAGGAAGATATAAAGGTAAAAGGTCATTGATGGGTCAAAAGATCCACTGTCTGGTGTATTATCGTAATATATTTGACAGGTTTGGTGTGTAGTATGTACAGTGCCATTTTAAAGATTCTACAAAGGTACTACATGTAAGCGCATTATTTTCTATATTTTATCGATATTTTATTGATCATGATATCAGGCGAGACTTGTAGTTCATGAACTACCGTGTTTTGAAAATAAATCAAATATTTCATTTCCTCTCAGTAATATTCTATATTATCAAGATCTCTCATCCATTTTGAATGTGAATTCAATAATCTTACTTTTACCGGGTCTTAGTCGAAACATTTGAATACTGTTCAAATGACCCCTAATTGTACCATTTACAGCCTTTTTTAACCATTTTGCCAAGATTTTGTTGGCTTCACCAGAATGTGGCATTCGTGTTCCATATATTCACATTTCCAAGTAGTCAATCTAGATGTCAATTCTCTCCCCTCAGGCTGAGGATTTTCACTCTTTTTGTTGCTTTTATTAAAACCAACTTCACACCAAGGTGAACTTTCCATGTCATATCTTCTTTTCCAACAGCTGCAAGCGACACTAGAGTTCGGGCCAACATCAAGCTGAGCAATGCCCTAGATGCCATCACCAAAGAAGCTCAAAGAAACGGCTTGAGTGAGGGGATCATCCAAGATCTTGTTGATATAGCAGCGTCAGGAAAGTTTGGTTAGTAAATCTTGCAAGTATGCTGTAGATTTATGTGCAAAGTTTCTCGAATATGAAAAAAAAACCATTAGAAATCACCCAAATATTGATTCAGGAAAATTTTTTAAATGAAGATCATGGAATTTAATGCAAAATTTAGTAAAAAAAAAACTGTACCTTATTCTGCAAAGTACTTTGATGTTTTTCTAATTGTCACTATTCATTATTGTCTCAACTGCATAGCAGATCGAGACTATAGGCACCGCTCTTCTGGTTGCCGCATGGTCAACATTGTAATCTTAACCAATGTTAAGATTTTGAAATATCATAATTTTGAAGTATATGACCTATTGACCTATTTCATGAAACTTGGACTCTAGGGTAATCAAGTATCACATTTCATCTTGCATGAGTTTCAGGTCACATGACCAAGATTAAAGGTTATTGAGGGTCAATGAACTTTCACCATGTTGTATCAACATTGAAATCTTTACCAAGATTTAGTTTTTGAAATGTCATAATTTATTAGAAAGTATATGGATATATTTCATGAACTTGGGTGTAAGGGTAATCAAGTATCACTGATTATCTGGCATCAGTTGCATGTCACATGATCAAGGTCAAATGTTATTGAGGGTCAATGAACTTTCTCCTTGTAACAACATTGAAATCTTTTTAACCAAGGTTCAGTTTTTGAAATGTTTTCATAGCTTTGAATCTAATAGGGTCTATTGCATGAAACTTGATCCCATTTTCTCCTTCAAACCAAATGATTTTCAAAATCATGTCCTGTGGCTGTGATTAATATATAGAAATGATGCACCTAACCGTGTGCATTCAGGGTCAAATAATGAACCATGTGCGAGAAGAACCATTGGATATACCGAACCAAGGTCCGCAGGATTGAGTGTGGTATATCCATTTGGCAAGTCGAGCAGAGAGTTAATTATTTAGGTCCTCTATGCACAAGAATGCGTGTATTGTTTGTCTTATACATCCCCCGCTCTCATCCATGTTACTGAGTTGCCCCGAATGCTATATTTGATCTGAATTCTTGATAATTCCAGAACTCGCACTATCCTGCACTCTGACGTCAGAGTGCAAGATAGTGCATTTTGGATGCAACAGTGCAATTCGCTGAATATCATGTGATCCAATTTGGACCAATCAGATTACAGAACATTCTTGGGAGTTGTATAAAAGAGACTATTGGTGATCAATATCACCAGTTTGTTATATATTTATTTATACTTGCCTTTCCAGCTGACTCAACCAGTTCCCGTCTGATCAAACACCTACTTCCATCGGATAGCATCCCTGAGGATGCAGCCATACAGAGCATATCATGGATGTGCACCAATAAACCTTCTCATGAAATTCAGGTAGGATCAATTAATCCGATTCCACACCCAGTGTCCCATTGTCGCAGAGATGTATAAAGTTCAGCTATGTTTTACTATGATATCTCTATTTGTAATAATTATAATAATATAATAATAATAATAATGATGATGAAGTTTATGATGATGATAGTGGTGGTGATGATGATGAATGATGATAATGATAATGACATTGATTTTGATAATAAAATTGATGATAATCATTACAAATAATCATAATCGTCATCATTGTAATCATCTTCATCACCATCATCATCATCATCATCATCATCATCATCATCATCAACATTATCATCAACAACATCAACATCATCATCATCACCACCACCGTCACCACCATCATCACCATCGTCATCATCACCACCACCATCATCATCATCACCACCACCACCATCATTATTGTCGCCATCATCATCATCACCATCAATATCATCTTTATCATCATCACCCAACTGGGCATTGTGGCGTGCGCCTGTAATCCAAGCTATGTGGGGAAGTTACAAATTGATGCAGAGGTTCGAGCCCTGGTCACGTCTTTCGGATGGTGACGTTTAAGGTCGGTCCCAGACGTAAAGAATCATATCTGATTGATACACGTCTGACAAAACTCAAGTACACACACGCACACCCTCCTCATCGTCACCATCATCATCGTTGTCATTATCATCATCACCATCATCATCGTTGTCATTATCATCATCACCATCATCATCGTTGTCATTATCATCATCACCATCATCATCGTTGTCATTATCATCATCACCATCATCAGTTGTGGTATAGTGCAAATCACATTTTATCTAAAAATGTCTCTATGCTCTTTGAAAGAGACTTTGGATATTATGAAAAAAAGATCAAAAATGAAAATCCATAATTTATTGTTTGAAATAGACAGAAAATGAAATACTTTGTTTTGCCCAATTTATCCTTGGTCCCGGCAGCCGCTGTGCAGCGCCAGATTGACGATGCTCTATCCCTTTAATCGTTGAATGCCAAACAGGGTAGCAGCAACTCCCATCTTTTAACGTCTTTTGGTCTGACGCGGCCGGGGTTTGAACCCCCGACCTCCCGGTTGTGAGACCCCGACCTCCCGGTTGTGAGACGGACGCTCTACCAACTGAGCCAACACACCGGTCATTATCATTATAGTGCTTCCAAATCTTAACTCCTCTCCTGTAGAAAATTTTCAAAAAACTATCTTCCATTCTTAAATTATCGTGTGAATCTTCATACCATGTGTTGAAATAAAGTTTTTTTTTGCAATTTCATTTTATTTTTTTACAGGCATTGCTCCTGAAGTGGATTATATTGACCTTTGACCTTTTAGATGGAACAGAAAAGCTACATGCCTTATATGGCATGATCTTTTACTTCATTGAGAATGATACATTGGTAAGTTTCTGTTATTTCTTTGAACATTTCATAGTACATCCACTACCAACAATCATTATCAGGGGGGCGTTTCATGAAAGGACTTGTCAGACGTTTTATCCGACAAGTCCCATTTTATCCGACAGTTACCATAGGAACAGTGCCTCTCTGCCAATCAAAATCATGGAAAGATGTCAGATCTGACAACTTGTCGGATGAAAATATTGATGAAACGCTCCCCTGGAGAGGCCTTGTGTTGCGATTTACTTTTCCCTATAGCCCTATGGATACCTGGTATGAATTTATTCCTTGAAATGCAGCGCGCGTAACAGCTGCTCTGCTCAAGCTAGGGTGATAATGTTGCATTACTGTAGAGTGCTATGAGACTTCTGATAAATTAAGTGAAGCGCTATTATATAAGCAATTATTATTATTATTATAGCATGCTCTATGAGTAAGAATTGATTACTGGTAATTACAAATTTTTCAACTGAATGAACAATCAGAAACGTATTAGCGAGATCTCGGGAAAACTATAGTGTTTAAATGTGGTTTGTAATCAGTTTGAAAGAGAAACACTGGTTAATTGATGGTGTTTGGTGCACTGTTTTTGTTTTGACCAATCTCTCATGTTTATTAACAGTGATGTCAAATGAAGGGAGTTGCTCACATGTATTACGAAACACACAAATTGTACCCATTTGCAGTCAGTAACGATAAAAGTATGACGGTTGATGGATGTAAGGTACTGTGTTATTTAAGTTGGTTTTGCTGCATGTGTCTAATCAAGCTGTGTATCAGAGGTCACTATTACTTTGAGCCCTGGGCCCTGTCTCACAAAGAGTTCCGATTGATCCAATCAATTGTAACTCTATGGAAATCCACCAGGCTCATAATTTTTTCCACAGGAAATTTGCACAATGTCCTTTGTAACCAAAGAGAAGCACTGAATTTTCAAGAAAACGATGAATGCATGAATATTACATCATAGCTAGAAAATATTTTGAACAAACATGCATAATAAATAGATGTTGCCGTTGCTGGCCGTCCATAGTTGTGATTGTTTGGATCAAGCGCAATTCTTTGAAAAAAAGGGCCCTGGGTTGTATTTTTTGATGCTTAAGGTTGGTCCAGACCATAAATAATTATATCTCTTGTACATGCATGTCTCTGAAAACCCAATAACGTACACACCTTCTAACTCAGAAAATAAATACATTTTCCAGTTTAAAAGCTTTAAAGTGATACATGTATACTTTTTGAATGATTGTGTGATCTGCATTATGCTATTTGTCTACTTGTTGTTTTTCTGTTTAATATATTTTACATGCACATTTTCTAAATGGTTTGGAAACGCATAGTATCGGGTATTAATCACCTTTAGTGATATTTTCTAGTTTCTTTCTTATTATGTAGCAATAATGTTTATGTAGTATGCAATTTTATGTATTTTTGTTTTTTAATGGATGTGAATAGAGTGAATTTGATTCTGCAAATTGGATCCTGAAAAACTCATTTTGGTTTGTCTTATTTTCAGTGTCCGCATGCTTGCCATCTGTTGTATCTTTTGACAAGAAAAGAAGATGTGATTGATTATCGAGTAAGGAAACTCCTCAGTGTACAAAGGAGAGCGGTAAGTTGTCATTACCAGGGACACATTGGGTGATTTCAAGTTCAGTGTTGACCTTTTGGTGTTGGGTTTTAGGTCAAGTTTTACATGGGTATTACACCAAACATTAAATGAAGATGGTCCCGAAAAGTCAATCACTAGTTGTTGAGATGTCAATAATGTGATCTGGATCAGTTTTACAACCTCTGGATAAGTTTTGGAGCTAGGGGAAGCAATCCAAATTTCAACACCAACACCAAGGCCAACACCAGACTTGAAATCACCCATTGCTGAAAGAGAAACAGAACTCAAGAAATCAATTGCAAGTCCCCAATACTCGTGTTTCACCGGTTGAAATCAAGTTAACTTTGATTTTTTTAGTTGAGTTTTATCAAAAATATTTCTGCAAGGATCCATGGTCCCATAACACAAAGGTTAGCGATTGATCTGCGCTTGATTTTCAGGATTGATTGAAAGTAACTCACTTTAATTATTGTTGCAAGGAATGTATTAAATGTCTATTGCGAATCTATTTAGGGTCCCCAATCAAACATATTTTTGGTGATTTTACGAACCGGCTCAAACCTAATTTTCGGTCAAATTTTCCATATTTCTTTTTTTGCATGTTCTGAAAGCCCGTGATTCACTCTATTGATTTGCCAAATTTCAGATCAAAATTCGTATTATTTAGAGAACAAGAGCTTATTTAAATTTTTTACGAATTGGCTCAACCCCCTCCTTTGATTTTACAAACTGGCTCAAACCATATCATGTGTACTATAAAATCTCTGGAATGGCACACAGTTCAAAGACCCGACTTAGATGCTGCTTGTATGGGGCGCGTATGTGGTTTGCGCAGGGTTTGTGCCTCTAAAAAAATCATGCGCGTGGCATGAATGATTTTACAAACTGGCTCAAACAGTGGTTTGTGGTGCTAAAAACAGTGCGCATGGTGCGAGTGATTTTGCAAAGTGACTCAATCCCCTTGTTTTGGGTAAAAATTAACAGTTTTCTGAAATGCATACATGCGCTTCATTTCAAATCATGGAGAGAATAAAATCAGAATTGCGGACAAAATTGTGTATAATATAAAAGAATAGAATGTATGCTTTAAATTGGTATAAATAATTGATCTGGTTTCTTTCAAAGGGCACAGTTATGAGGGTCTGAAAAACATTCAAACTTTAAACGTGATTATTGTACCTAAATTAGAGTTTTTCATCCTATATTGTGGTCTGTTTCAGGGTTTTTGAGGACAAATACAGGCACTCATACACATGTTGCATCTCAGTTTGAGAATGTTTTGAATCAGCTGTTCACAAAGTGAAAAGATCCCTTTAATTGCCATCATATTAATGTAGATCTAGATTTGGTACATTAACATGAACCTAACTTGGTTAGGTTTTCCTCTGCTTATTTTGCTAATTTCACAGCAATTTCAAAATTTCTTTCAGAATCTTTTGGCACATATTTTTTGTTTTTAGTTATACATACCAACACTCGGATTGTCATTTTATTTGAGATCATTTAACATAAAAAAACTCATTTTGAGATCGGAAGCACAGCTGGCTTTTATCTCTTACTATTTTCCTGTCAATTTCAGGGTACCCAACCTCACATAACAGGTCTTCTATCAATCTACAAGGTCTTCGCTCCTCATCTAGTTTCACTGTCCCTGCCGTCAACCCAGAGGGCGTACTTCAGGTTGACGGATCGCAACTGGACGTCGGAGGTTCGCAAGGCGAGAGAGAGGATCCAAGAGAGGAGACCTGCAAATACGAGCATGCACAGGGATACAGCGCACAGGACTATTACAGATACAACAATGGTATTGTTTAATAAACCAGTTCGTAGTTCCACTCTGCGCACATGATCAGAGGAAGGTCATTTGTACTAAAGTGACACGGTGGTTTAAAATCTAATGAGATAAGCTCCAACTTTGGTGTCTTGATTATTCATATATTCTTTTCAATTGTGTTTTTCTTTTACATCCACGAAGAACCAAAAATGCGTACACGAACGGCTGGTATTTCACAGTTTGCCAAGTCCATTGTACAGCATGCTATAATATGCATTCAAAGTAAAAAAGCAACAAATACCTTCATGGAGTCTTCGTTGGTGTGTTTTTCTAGTCACCCTGCTATGTAAGGCATGCATGTGTTTTATCTTGCTCTGAAATCTGCCCATCATAATGAGAGAAATGAAAGGTCATTTGACCAAAATTGTCCACGATGTAACTACGAACTGGTCTATATACAAAACATGTAAAGCATTTGACCCGGAGGGAGGGGGGGTGTACTAAAGTGTAAGTACTGCTGTATGATTCTGAAATAAATGCACAGACATGCCAACCGTTCCCTTTTTAGAGTATTTGCTCCTCTTTTTGGCTATGAATACGCCAATAATTTTTAGTATGATTTGTTACTTTTTTTTTAAATTTCCGATCATGGAGTATGTATTTTACACAGCCCTCGACACTAGCGACGGTCCCAGACCAGTAAAAATCTCTGTCGGGCCAGTAACTTGTTGCGTGAAAAAAACAAGTAAATTCTTGCCTACGAGCGCATGTTTAAAATGGTGAATTATCAAGTTTTCAAGCAGAGTCATTTCACACGTTTTTTCACCGATCTCACTACAACAGGCTGGCGATTGTTACGTTGAGACACATTTTAAAAAATACTCTGGTTTGTCAAAAAATAACTTTTTTTTCCTTATAAGAATACTTTTTTTGTAGAAGGTTGGCAGGCCTGAATGCACTGGTTGTGTGGTATGTTTGGAATTTTTCTCACAACTATTACATCATATTAAAAGCTATGTTCTTGTAGTGCAGGTGCAGTTAAGTAAAAACTTTCTTGTGTGTGGTGTTTTACTTCTGCATCCCACTCAAGAAGGCCTTGAAGGCATCAACAGAGGGGTAAAGGGCTGGATCCTGTTGGAGGTTGTTCCAGTCCTTACAGGTTCTTGGGACGAAAAAAGAACATAGGGCCGACTGCTGCTGTAGGGTGTCCTAAATCCGTATCCCCTAGTTGTTGATAGTTAACTCAGTAAATGCTGCCAGGTTACAATGTTCAAGTGGATATGATACAGTACAATTACAGTATCTGTACTGTTTTCTGAAATAAGATTTTATTTGATTTTAATTCATTATGCTAATTTATTGATGAGAGATCATTATACTTTACTCTCAGGTGCGGAAGAGAAGGAAGCTGAACCCTGTACCCGACCTGCGCTCTGCTTACACGACCCTTGACCCCAGGGCAGAGGTCATGACCAAAGTACCCTTGGAGCAGGTCAAGTCTTTTGAAGAATTTCTAGACAACTTTGATCATCTTGAGGTGAGGGACACATGCTTATCTCTTTTGTCTATATATTCTGGGGGGTGTTTCACAAAGATTTAAAGGAGAATGAAACCCTTGGAGCAAGTTAGCTTTTGTGAAAGCAGAAAAATCAAAGAATAAGATCAACAAAAGTTTGAGTAAAATAGGACTAGCAATAGAAGAGTTATGAGCATTTGAATGTCGAGATCACTAATGCTATGGAGATCCTCCCATTGGCAATGCGACCAAGATCTATGATGTCACAGATGAACAACTCTCCCCTTTTGGACACTGAAAATATACCCCAAAACATCTCTTTTTGCTCATTCTAATCATATGACAAACGATTCATCAATGATATAATGTTGTGAAACCTATGTACTTGTCCTCTCATATAAAGAGAACACCTCACCTTGTGATAGACTCTATAAAAGTGAGAATATAAGTGAAATAAGTACTAAAGTAATGAGGGAGTTGTACGTGTGTGACATCACAGATCTTGGTCGCATTGCCAATGGGAAGATCTACATGGCATTAGTGATCTCAATATTCAAATGCTCATAACTTTCTTATTATTCATTCAATCTTCCTCAAACTTTCAACAATATGTTTCTTTGATTTTTCTCTTTGATATGGATTCAGCTGGTTTCAAGGGTTTCATTCTCCTTTAAGTATCACTTAAAGGGATGGTCCAGGCTGGAAATATTTATATCTCAATAAATAGAGTAAAATTCACAAAGCAAAATGCTGAAATATTGATCAAAATCGGATATCAAATAACAAAGTTATTGAATTTTAAAGATTTGCATTATTCTGGTGAAACACTTCTGGGCATGTCTCTATGAATATTCATTAGGTGGGCTGATGATGTCATATCTCCACTTGTTCTTTTGTATTTTATTATATGACATTAGGTTTATTCAAAAATTTTCTACCAAGAACTAAAACAATTGGATTGACAACTGACTAAGTGCATTAGTCTTTTATTGCCGCAACTTATTTCTTTATAATCGAGACACATCATTTACACATGTATGAAAAAATGAAACATTTATGATTTCATGTAATAACATAAAAAAGGGAAAATGGGGATGTGACATCATCAGCCTAACTATGAATATTCATGACGATGTGCATATAACTGTTTTCACAAAATATTGATAAACTTTAAAACTCAATAACGTTATTTGTTATCCAATTTTAATGAAATTTTCAGCATTTTGCTCTGTGAATTTTATTCTATTTATTTAGATATGAATATTTTCAGCCAGGACCATCCAATTAAGTTGCACTTAAAAACAGACGCGTACATGATATGCAACGAGCGATCTTATTGATAGATACGTAGTAGTGCTTGTCCTTGTGACACAATCTGACCAGTGTGGTCAAGCCTTTCATACCGTACGCAACTCTGTATTTAAGTGTGACTCTAAGTCATACTTAAATCTTTGTGAAACACCCCCTGGTCAGTGTTCTAGCCAGAGACTTTTGATTGGTGGTCACAATTTCACAGCAAAACAAAGTTTTTGTAGGCTGAGTTAGTGGTCTTAAAGCCAAAGTGAATTAACATCATGTAATGGCACCCTTACATTAGCAGATCTGTGAAAATTAGTTTAATGTTTATCAATGATAAGATTCAAAGTAAATTATGCAAATAGAACAAGTTTAAAGGTGGAATTAACGCAAGTTAAATTTCTTCTTTGCAAGGATGCACTTTTGATGCACTTTCATTTGAAATTAGTGGTTGTCGGACATTGTGTTTTTCATGGTGATTGGTGGTCAGAAATCTTCTGTGTTATTTGGGCTGACCACTTAATCTGATATTTATGACAATGGTGAATACTCTCTCTTTTATAACATAAACATGGTGGTTGTTGATATTCTAATTCAGTCAAGATCAATATTCAATTCCAATAAAACATACAAGTATCATACAATTGTGACAGAAATTTTGTAAATTTGAGCAATTAACAATGTAAGTATACCATTACAATAATTATGATACAAAATAAAAGATACAAGATAGGAAAGAACAACTCAGTATTGGAATTGGGCAGTCATAAAATCCAAGATTGGCTGTCAAAATAACCACCCTTGATTAACAAAATATATTCCATTTTACCTTAAAGGGGAATCCAGCCTTGGCCATAAAATGTTGTGTTGGGAAGAAGAAAAAAAATTAAACAGAATGGTGAGAGTTTGAAAGAAATTGGACAAGCAATAAGAAAGTTATAGCTGCTTTAAAATTGAGATCACTAATACTATGTAGATTTCAAATTGGCAACTGGGTAAGTAAATTATGACAAGGGGCAAGGACAACGTTCCCATAGGCCATGTACTTTATTATCAGGGATTTGTGATTTTCTCCTAAGTACCCATTCCCCTGGGGCAGTAATCTAAATATAACCCAGGTAGTATATTGTTTTATGTCCTCATGAAAGAAAAATATAATTTGAAATAAAACTTTTGGGAAAAATGACATTTAAGCCATAATATGTATTAGAGTACATGGAAGAGTAGTCCTTGCCTTACATCACTATGACATCCCATATGCGGCCAATTTGAAGTATCCATGGGTATAGTGATTACCAATATCGTGTTGCTTGTCCAATATTGTTCAAACTTTCACCTATCAACTTGTCTGATTTTTCTTTTCCTTATAAAAACAAGTTTTTATTTGGGTTGGATTCCCCTTTAAAATATAGAAGTGTAAATTTTCATTCTCACACTGATCATAATCTCAATGCAAACTCTCAGTAAAGATTTTTCTCTCATGATCAAACAGAAAAAAATTATGAATGATCAAATCAGATACTAAATAGAATATTCAGCACAATTGCTAACAAAACAACTAGTTACTATGGTAACCACCAAATCATGGGCGTTGCCATCTTGAATTTATCTATTTACAATACCAGACGGTCCTACAATGTACTGATAATCAATAGTGAACCATTGGAAGGTTTTGGCAGTTACATTTTCTTGTACAGGACTTATGTTTAAAATTAATTCCATGTATGTGGTAAATCTAACCTATCCCTTATGAAAAATTATCAGAAATATAAGGAACTACATCAGTTACAAAGATGAGTATCTGATTCTGTGAAGAGGATCATCACACGTCCATGGTGGAGTTGGAAGTGGATGGAACGATGTTGTCATGATCAGGGGCCCGTTTCGTAAAGGACTTACAACTGTTGTAACTTTGCCATTATGGCAACCTCCATGGTAACCTTGATTTTGCCATTCTTCATCGTTGGTTGTGGTGTTGCCTCTTTCAAATATTGCTGATGGTACTAACTTAGCGATCGGATATTGATTCGCGAAATGGGCTGGTTTTACTTAATTGAAGGAGTGCAGTTATCTGGGAAATCTATTTGTGATTCTGACTGTCTCCTCTATCTATCTATCTATCTATCTGTCTGTCTGTCTGTCTGTCTGTCTGTCTGTCTGTCTGTCTGTCTGTCTGTCTGTCTGTCTGTCTGTCCGTCCGTCCGTCTGTCCGTCCGTCCGTCCATCCATCCATTTCTCTTTCTTGATTAATCTACTATAAAAGTAATGCCACGTTTCTTAGACATGCGGATGGTATCAATAACTTAGTGGATCTCTAATCTTTGACCCAGCTCCCAAGCCAGGCTGCAGCTGTGTTAAGGTCGCCAGTCTTACAATATCTTCTTTCTTGTCGAAGGGATCAAGCCACTACCCAAAGACTCAATTTCTGGCTCTCTCAGAAGTTACAAACAGGTACATATAATAACTCTTGAAATATTTGCTTTGTATTGCATGTTAGATAATTGTTACACGGGACACAGACAATATATGTTGTAAGTATATTTTTGAAATATATTATCCAGCATAATTTATATTTTTATTGAAGAAGGACTTTTTTAGAGTCACCATATTGGCTAAAGAAGAATTCTCAAAGGCATCAATAATTATGTGGGATTAAATCAGAAGATTAAAACTGTTTTTGATGAAGAGTATTAATATAACGTGATTAATACCTTATTGATTTGTACTACACTGAAGTTTACTGCTCAAGAAAATTTTCAGATGCGAATATCTTTGCTTTGATTTGTACTAGACTTAAGTTTATTACTCAAGGTGATTTTCAGATCTTTTTGCCTTTCATCCTTATTTTTATCTCTTGCAATCAATCATTCAAAAATTATATATTAAAGGTCAAGTCCACCCCAGGAAAATGCTGACTTGAATAAATAGAGAAAAATCAAACTAGCATAGTGCTGAAAATTTCATCAAAATCGGATGTAAAATAAGAAAGTTATGACATTTTAAAGTTTCGCTTATTTTTCACAAAACAGTGATATGCACAACTAGGTGAGTCAGTCGATGATGTCCATCAGTCACTATTTCTTTTGTTTTTTATTGTTTGAATTATACAATATTTCATTTTTTATAGATTTGACAATAAGGACCAACTTGACTGAACCATATAGTATTAAACAATGCTAATTCCACATGTTCAGGGGGAATTAATCGTTATATCACTTGACAATGAGGAGAAAATTAGAATATTTCATATAAAATGCAAAAGAAATAGTGAGTGGATGACGTCATAGTCTCCTCACTTGCATACCAGCCAGAATGTGCATATAACTGTTTTGTGAAATTAAGGGAAACTTTCAAATGTCATAACTTTCTTATTTTATATCCGATTTTGATGAAATTTTCAGTGTTATGCTTGTTGGATTTTTCTCTTTTTATTCAAATCAACTTTTTGTTGGGGTGGACTTGTCCTTTAAGCTATGGAATACAGAATCTGAACTTTTAGGTAACTTGATGTACATGTATGTCAAATGAAATTTCAATGTATTCAAACCAATCAATCAGGTGGTACATTACAATTTTTTACATAAAGAAATATAATATGACAAGTTTGAGCTGAGAATAGCTTATAGAATATATTTAATTTGGCAAAGAATAGCATGTTTTTTTATGTTTTTTTTTTAATTTTCCCATAGAACTTCTGGATTCTGGAGGTTGCAATGAGAGAACAGAGCAGCTCCTCCAGCTCCTCATCAATTTCATGGATTTTATTCAGGTATCATAATTCATTTATGACCCCCCCAAAGAAATAATGATATTGTATTTATTGACTGTGTCATTACATCAATCATTACTTCAGACTGAAAATGGAACATGATATGATGTGAACAGACAAGGTATAAAAATCAGACAAAAAAAACCATACTTTTTTGTCGCAATCGCACAAGGAATAAAATAGTAAGGGCATTTTACAGTTTGCCTTATTTAGGTAAAATGTATATCGCAGATGCATATCTTCATGTACTGTATAAAATGCTCTGTAAATTAACTTCTCATTTATTAGGTGCTGAAGACGTTGCCGAATAGTCTTGTTTAATCACAGTCATAGAATATATGATTTGAATTTTTAAGCTGAATCTGACACAGTACACCGAAGTTGGTTTCAAGAAGGGGCTGATAACTGGAGCAGCCTTTATTGACCTCTGTAGCTTATGACACGGTAAATCATCGGTTACTTACGAAAAAAGTCTTCGAGATGCAAAGAAATTGCAGGTGCAAAGCATACACTTATTCATGAATGAATATTGTTGACCTTGACTTTTCATAGCATGGCATCGAGTTGGAGATATCATGCTTTGATAAAATAGCCCCCTGATTATCTCACTTGTCTGTTGTTCCTCTAGGAGAGTGTCCCAGTTTGTGAACAGTTCTTGACAAGGTATCTACTGACTTGGAATGGTCAAGATTACAGGCCTTACATTCTCAAGATGATCAGCAGATTTAGGATATATCCTTTCCACGGTAAGCTGTTTATCAGGATATGAATATGAGAATTTGTTAGTGTGGGTGAGTCATAGGGGGTGTTGCAAGAAAATATTTGCGATCAATTGCAAATATTCTGTTGCAATTTTACAACTGATAGATCAACGTTAGCTGTAGCAAATCAGATTTAACTTCTTGTTTCAAGGAGCAAATTAGCAATCAATCACTAATTTGCACTTAACTGCAAGACATATTGATTTAGGAACCAAAAATTGACTTGCAATTGATCGCAAGTTTCTTGCAACACCCCAATAAACTTGTATTCTGAAGTCAGGTTTCACTTAGACCATGGTCTAAATCTGTGTTAAAATTATGGAAAGCCAAAAATGTCAAAATATTACTGACTTTGCATGTTTCTTACAGTTACTGTGCTCTTTCCTAACTCGCGAATTGTAAAGAAAGGTATCCTATTTATCCTTGAGAGAAAAATGAGCTGTACATTGAAAGTCTACTGTTATAGATTCACGCCACTTTTGGCTCTCCATAGTTAAAGGTCCTATGACACAAAGGCCATCTTATTCTAGATACATATCTATTATTAGGTAGTTTTACTTGAAAAATACGAATATGCCATCGGTTTCTGTGTACTACGAACCGGTGTTGAGTTATTCCATGGAAATGAACTTCAACGGGAACGCCCACTAAAATTTTCGAAAAAGTCGGCCGATCGATCTGTCAATCATTGTGACGTCATCGAAGGAAGGCTTTCTCAGCTGTGCAGCCGGACCCCTAGTTTCTCGTGTAGATGCTGTTTCGACAGAGCTCATCCTTAACAGATTTTTACGAGATTTTTATCATGGCTGCAGCATCATCATCAGCTGCGTCTGATTCTTCAGACTGTGAAGATTCAGGTTCTGAATACTATTCCAGCAATTCAATTTATTTACTTTGAATCCACACGTGCAACCACAGTAGGAACTTCACGCTCCAAACGTCAAAAACACTCAGCAGCTTCCTTCCCTGACGTCAATAAATGGTCACGTGATATACGAAACCTAATCGGGCTGAATTTTTGTGGGCGGAGTGAATTTAGCTCAATTTTCAATATAAAATTGCCTTTGAACCTGATGTGGGATGTTTTTCGGGTAAAATTTTGATGGAATCGTAATTAGTAACCACTAATCTAACGAATAAATCAGCATCTTTGCTGTATTTCATGGGACGTTTAAACCAAAACTTTAAACCAGAGTTTGAATTAAACCCGACTTCAGAATATGGGCCATTGAATCCTAAATAGTTTTTCTTTTAAAGACTAAACACAAATAATTTTCTAAAACCCGAGTTTAAAAGATAAAACAAATGCTTTTTAAGACCATTAAAACAATTAGAAAATTCATTTTCACAGACAGAGTACAACAATCAATATAACAAACCATGTCACAAAATAACAGTGAATTATATAGCTAAGTGAAATGTGACGTTATGCTTAGCAGGCTGTCATGCACAGTTTGTACATTTCAGTAACAAATGAAAGTAATTTTTTGAAAATAGTTGTATACAAGTATCGTTGGTATTTGACAGTAGCCCAAACAATATCCAATATTATATGCCAAAAGCAGACAATGAAATAATCCACATTTGATCAGGCCTACGTTCCATGTTCTCCAGTATATACCATGTCTTTCTTAGAATTTCAATGCCTCGTAATGGTATTCACAAAAGCTTAATATGCAACTTCTTCATTTGCCTTTAATAAGCAAAGAGTTAAGGCTTATTCTAATGGAAAATGGGAAAAGTCAAGTTGCTCTAGAGCTAACTGCGAACTTTGTGTTGCTATCTTGGTGTTGCCTCATGGGGGCGACATTGTCTACTGGTTACGACATGTCTTTCAATCAGTTTTCCTGTAGTAAGAAATATACCCACATTGTGCGGCACTCAACTCAGGTGGGTGTTTCATAAAGCTTTTAATAAGTTAAGAGTGACTTTAAGAACGACTGGTGATCTTTTCCTGTGGTAAATGGTGGTAAATGGTACATACACTGGCAATGGTTTAGTTCGTAAGAAAGGATCACCAATCGCTCTTAACCTATGAACAGCTTTATGAAATGGCCCCCAGGTGAGGTGAATGGGTAACCCGGCAGGATTGGTGATTTGAATGCAACAAGCGTCCAGTTATCAATGACCTGGTCCTTGAACCTCCAAAGCCAGGGTAATATATAGTGCGCTGTTGAATAGGCAGCTAGATAATCGCGCGCCCCATAAATGCTATATATGATTATTATTATCTTTCACTCCAGTTATCAATGACCTGGTCCTTGAACCTCCAAATCCAGGGTAATATATAGTGCGCTGTTGAATAGGCAACTAGATAATCGGGCGCCCCATAAATGCTATATATGATTATTATCTTTCTCTCCAGTTATCAATGACCTGGTCCTTGAACCGCTAAAGCCAGGGTCATATTTAGTGCGCCATTCGATAGGCAACTAGATAATCGGTGCCTCGTAAATGCTATATATGATCATTATTATCTTTCACTCCAGTTATCAATGACCTGGTCCTTGAACCTCCAAAGCCAGGGTAATATATAGTGCGCCGTTGAATAGGCAACTAGATAATCGGGCGCCCCATAAATGCTATATATGATTATTATTATCTTTCACTCCAGTTATCAATGACCTGGTCCTTGAACCTCCAAAGCCAGGGTAATATATAGTGCGCTGTTGAATAGGCAGCTAGATAATCGCGCGCCCCATAAATGCTATATATGATTATTATTATCTTTCACTCCAGTTATCAATGACCTGGTCCTTGAACCTCCAAAGCCAGGGTAATATAAAGTGCGCTGTTGATTAGGCAGCTAGATAATCGGCGCCTCATAAATGCTATATATGATCATTATTATCTTTCACTCCAGTTATCAATGACCTGGTCCTTGAACCTCCAAAGCCAGGGTAATATATAGTGCGCTGTTGAATAGGCAGTTAGATAATCGGCGCCTCATAAATGCTATATATGATTATTATTATCTTTCACTCCAGTTATCAATGACCTAGTTCTTGAACCTCCAAATCCAGGGTAATATATAGTGCGCCATTGAATAGGCAGCTAGATAATCGGCGCCCCATAAATGCTATATATGATTATTATCTTTCACTCCAGTTATCAATGACCTAGTTCTTGAACCTCCAAAGCCAGGGTAATATATAGTGCGCCATTGAATAGGCAACTAGATAATCGGCGCCCCATAAATGCTATGTGTGATTATTATCTTTCACTCCAGTTATCAATGACCTGGTCCTTGAACCTCCAAAGCCAGGGTAATATATAGTGCGCTGTTGAATAGGCAGCTAGATAATCGCGCGCCCCATAAATGCTATATATGATTATTATTATCTTTCACTCCAGTTATCAATGATCTGGTCCTTGAACCGCTAAAGCCAGGGTCATATTAAGTGCGCCATTGAATAGGCAACTAGATAATCGGCGCCCCATAAATGCTATATATGATTATTATCTTTCACTCCAGTTATCAATGACCTAGTTCTTGAACCTCCAAAGCCAGGGTAATATATAGTGCGCCATTGAATAGGCAACTAAATGCTATATATGATTATTATTATCTTTCACTCCAGTTATCAATGACCTAGTTCTTGAACCTCCAAATCCAGGGTAATATATAGTGCGCCATTGAATAGGCAGCTAGATAATCGGCGCCCCATAAATGCTATATATGATTATTATCTTTCACTCCAGTTATCAATGACCTAGTTCTTGAACCTCCAAAGCCAGGGTAATATATAGTGCGCCATTGAATAGGCAACTAGATAATCGGCGCCCCATAAATGCTATGTGTGATTATTATCTTTCACTCCAGTTATCAATGACCTGGTCCTTGAACCGCTAAAGCCAGGGTAATATATAGTGCGCCATTGAATAGGCAACTAGATGATCGGCGCCCCATAAATGCTATGTGTGATTATTATCTTTCACTCCAGTTATCAATGACCTGGTCCTTGAACCTCCAAAGCCAGGGTAATATATAGTGCGCTGTTGAATAGGCAGCTAGATAATCGCGCGCCCCATAAATGCTATATATGATTATTATTATCTTTCACTCCAGTTATCAATGACCTGGTCCTTGAACCTCCAAATCCAGGGTAATATATAGTGCGCTGTTGAATAGGCAACTAGATAATCGGGCGCCCCATAAATGCTATATATGATTATTATCTTTCTCTCCAGTTATTAATGACCTGGTCCTTGAACCGCTAAAGCCAGGGTCATATTTAGTGCGCCATTCGATAGGCAACTAGATAATCGGTGCCTCGTAAATGCTATATATGATCATTATTATCTTTCACTCCAGTTATCAATGACCTGGTCCTTGAACCTCCAAAGCCAGGGTAATATATAGTGCGCCGTTGAATAGGCAACTAGATAATCGGGCGCCCCATAAATGCTATATATGATTATTATTATCTTTCACTCCAGTTATCAATGACCTGGTCCTTGAACCTCCAAAGCCAGGGTAATATATAGTGCGCTGTTGAATAGGCAGCTAGATAATCGCGCGCCCCATAAATGCTATATATGATTATTATTATCTTTCACTCCAGTTATCAATGACCTGGTCCTTGAACCTCCAAAGCCAGGGTAATATAAAGTGCGCTGTTGAATAGGCAGCTAGATAATCAGCGCCTCATAAATGCTATATATGATCATTATTATCTTTCACTCCAGTTATCAATGACCTGGTCCTTGAACCTCCAAAGCCAGGGTAATATATAGTGCGCTGTTGAATAGGCAGCTAGATAATCGGCGCCTCATAAATGCTATATATGATTATTATTATCTTTCACTCCAGTTATCAATGACCTAGTTCTTGAACCTCCAAATCCAGGGTAATATATAGTGCGCCATTGAATAGGCAGCTAGATAATCGGCGCCCCATAAATGCTATATATGATTATTATCTTTCACTCCAGTTATCAATGACCTAGTTCTTGAACCTCCAAAGCCAGGGTAATATATAGTGCGCCATTGAATAGGCAACTAGATAATCGGCGCCCCATAAATGCTATGTGTGATTATTATCTTTCACTCCAGTTATCAATGACCTGGTCCTTGAACCGCTAAAGCCAGGGTCATATTAAGTGCGCCATTGAATAGGCAACTAGATAATCGGCGCCCCATAAATGCTATATATGATTATTATCTTTCACTCCAGTTATCAATGACCTAGTTCTTGAACCTCCAAAGCCAGGGTAATATATAGTGCGCCATTGAATAGGCAACTAGATAATCGGCGCCCCATAAATGCTATGTGTGATTATTATCTTTCACTCCAGTTATCAATGACCTGGTCCTTGAACCGCTAAAGCCAGGGTCATATTAAGTGCGCCATTGAATAGGCAACTAGGTAATCGGCGCCTCATAAATGCTGTATATTATTATGATATTATCTTTTACTCCAGTTATCAATGACCTGGTCCTTGAACCTCTCAGGACACTGTTCTTCAGTTCTTCCGTCTACTTCAAATGCCAGATCCTTCACACCTTGACAGAACTGCTGAGGAATTATGTAACCCATGAGATGAGCCGATACCAGGAGACGGCACAGAGACAGAAGGTCCAGGAGACGGAGAAGGTCTTGTTGGACGATGAAGTAGATGCAACCTCTCTTCATTCAAGGTACGTATTTAGACTTGGAACCACAACAAAATAAGGATAAGTGGTCTTTGCTTTCAAAAATGCCAATTTCTCGTTCTTCGATGATGTACAAAATATTTGTAGATAGCAAACAATTTCCAAAATAAGTTTCCAATTTATATGAATGAACACAATGGCCCATATTCTGAAGTCGGGTTTACCTTATAAAACTCAGGTTTAAAGTTGTAGTTTAAGTATGGATAGCCAATTGGTACATAAATCACTAACAGTGGAGATACCGTATTTCAGCTCATTTGGCTCTCAAATCATTCATAATTGTCTAGGAAGTATAAAAAGATGATTGTCTTCACCATCGATGTATCAGGAAAGAGCAAGCAAACATAAGAAACATACAACTTAAATTTTTTTTGACAAATTTGGCTTCCCATAATTTCAGGACAGAGTAAGGCCATGGTTTAAGTTAAACCTGACTTCAGTATATGGGCCATAGTGAACACTGAATAGCATGAATAAAATTTGATTTGCAGATTTTCCACTGATGCTAAAACTGCAATGAAGGAGCCCATATTCTGAACTCTAGTTCATGGTCTTAGTCTGGACTTAAATTTTGGGAGGACTGTTAACAAATATTGCATTTGTATATATATGATGTTCTATGTAATTTGATATAATGATGTATTTTGAAGTGCTGAATAAATGATAAAAAGATAAAGAAATGAACCTCCAAATGTCAGATATTTTGTTACCATTAAAGGGGAATCCAACCCAAATAAAAACTTGTTTTTATAAGGAAAAGAAAAATCAGACAAGTTGATAGGTGAAAGTTTGAACAATATTGGACAAACAATAAGAAAGTTATGAATTTTTAAAAGTTATAAATATTGGTAATCACTATACCAATGGAGACTTCAAATTGGCCGCATATGGGAAGTCATAGTGATGTAAGGCAAGGACTACTCTTCCATGTACTCCAATACATATTATGGCTAAAATGTCATTTTCCCCAAAAGTTTTATTTCAAATTATATTTTTCTTTCATGAGGACATAAAACAATATACTACCTGGGTTATATTTAGATTACTGCCCCAGGGGAATGGGTACTTAGGAGAAAACCACAAATCCCTGATAATAAAGTACATGGCCTATGGGAAAGTTGTCCTTGCCCCTTGTCATAATTTACTCACTCAGTTGCCAATTTGAAATCTACATAGTATTAGTGATCTGTATTTTAAAGCAGCTATAACTTTCTTATTGCTTGTCCGATTTCTTTCAAACTTTCACCATTCTGTTTAATTTATTTTTCTCCTTCCCAACACAACATTTTATAGCCAAGGCTGGATTCCCCTTTAATGTTTCTTGTGAGTTTACTGGGATCTTCCTGTGAATCAATAATGAAGAAAACTATTGTATTTATCATTTTAAAATGGTTTGTAATGCTTTGAGTGGAGAATGTGATGATACTTTGTGATTGTCTAGGTATAGTATTATATGTGGTTACCCATAGATAACCACAACTTTAGACCATGTTTTAAAGGTCAAGTCCACCCCAGAAAAATGTCAATTTGAATCAATATCGAAAAATCTAACAAGCACAATGCTGAAAATTTCATCAAAATTGGATGTAAAATGAGAGTTACGACCTTTAAGTTTCGCTTATTTTTCTCAAAACAGAACTATGCATAACTCAGTAATATGCAAATGAGAGAGTCGATGATGTCCATCACTCACTATTTCTTTTGTTTTTTTATTGTTTGAAGTACACAATATTTCATGTTTTACAGAATTGACAATAATGTAAAACTTGACTGATCTACATAATGTTAAACGATTTCAAATATTCAAATGAAACATTTATTTTCTTCCATTTCATTACATATTTTTCTTGTAAACATAAATTCATACATAAATCAATTTGTTAAGATTTTAAGATTGTTAAGATGTTAATTCCATATGTTCAGGGAGGAATAAAACTAGATTTCACATGACAAGGGGGAAAAAATCAGAATATTTGATATTTCATATAATACAATACAATAGTGAGTGTGTGATGTCATCAGTCCACTCATTTCAAAACCGACCAGGATGTGCATATAACTGTTGGGTGAAATTAAGCGAAATTTCGAAATGACATAACTTTTATTTTACATCCGATTTTGATGAAATTTTCAGTGTTATGCTGTTGAATTTTTCTCTTTTTATTCAAATCAAATTTTTGTTGGGGTGGACTTGTCCTTTAATAAGTTAAAATCGGAATTCAGAATACAGGTCAATGTCATTAACAGATTTGAGACTGAGAATGTTTTCACTATAACACATGTTTTCTATAAACACCAGCCCACATAAATGAAGGTTCAGTCTACAATTGGTTTAATAAAACAAGACTAATATTGGCTATGTAACCTTTTAATCCATGTAGTTCATCTGTGTTCTCTGTTCGAGTGGCGTATTTTGACCCAGTTATCACGGTGAAGAAGCTCGTAGAGTTTGTCGATGGACTCTGCTCTGTAGCCCTTCAGATTCATCACCATCATTCTCTTCTATTACATCATACTCTCACCTTCTTTGAACTAGTGAGTATTAAACAGAAATGCCAGTAGTGGTAATAATCTTAAACTGAGTTCCAAAAATTAGTATGTTTTCCTCTGTTTTTTTTGTCTCGCTTGCACAGTAGAGCAAGACTATAGGCGCCACTTTTCCAAAGTCGGTGGCGGCGTCGTCAGCATTGAAATCTTGACCAAGGTTAAGTTTTTGAAATGTCATCATAACTCAGAAAGTGTATGGACCTAGTTCATAAAACTTAGATATAAGGGTAATCAAGTATTACTGAACATTTTGCTTGAGTTTCAGGTCACATGATTAAGGTCAAAGGTCATTTAGGTCAATGAACTTCGACCATGTTGGGGGAATCAATATCGAAATCTTAACCAAGGTTAAGTGTTTGAAATGTCATCATAACTTAGAAAATATATGGACCTAGTTCATGAAACTTAGATATAAGGGTAATAGTGTATCACTGAAGATCCTGCCTGTGTTTCAGGTCACATGACCAAGGTCAAAGGTCACTTAGGGTAAACAAACTTTGGCCATGTTGGTGGTATTTGTGGAATTGTCATCATAACTTTGAAATTTTATGGATCTAGTTCATGACACTTAGACATAAGAGCAATCAAGTATTCCTGAACATCCTGTGCGTATTTCAGGTCACATGACCAAGGTCAAAGGTCATTTAAGGTCAATGACGTTGATAATGTTGGGGGTATCTGTGGAATTGTCAGTTTATAGATATAGTTCACGAAACCTGGAAATAAGAGTAAGCGTGTATCCCTGGACATCCTGTGCGCGTTTCAGGTCACATGACCAAGATCAAAGGTCATTTAACCCTAAGAAGACGGGGGGGGGGGCTGATTCAGCCCCCCCCCCCTCGACATTTTTCGCAATAAATCCGCCGTTTGAAATTGTTTGACCGCGTCGCTCGCTGACTTTTTACTTTCAAGTCTCGCGCAACTTTTGAGACCATAATTATGACCCCCGGTTACGCGGTTCCGAAATTACGCAACATTTTGGAAGTGCATGCAGACCCAAAATTACTCAAAAACTTGAATTTGTGTACAAATCCAATGCAAATAGTGTTATTAGCCAAAATTTATAAATGTATCATTATTTTTCCTTTTACTGCTTAAAATCAATTAATTTTATCGTTTTATGGTCAAATTAAAGTCCCCGACAATTTCCATTGAAAAAACAATAAAAAACAAAAAGTCGAAAAACAAAGAAATACATAAGAAATTTAGAAAACAATAGAATACATAAGAAAAAACATGTGATGTTGACATTTTTTTTAAAGTAAATTTGATCAGATGCCTATCTAGAGTTTGTGAAACAAAAATTAGCATTTTAGGGGCATTATTTTATTAATTAGAGCAAACTTATGATTTTACGCATAAATTAGCATAATTAATGAGCAATGAGATTTTTCGCAGAATTTGATATTGTAGTTTTGTAGATAATGCCATGGGTAAGGCGCGTGCCAATTTTCGTCGCGATCGCGCGATCGACGGCCGAGATCATAAGGGGGGGCTGATTCAGCCCCCCCCCCCAGTCTTCTTAGGCGTCGAAATAGCCCAGTCTATTTAGGGTTAAAGCAATTGTTTTTTTTTTTTTTTTTTTTGGGGGGGGCAAATTTATTGCAGGACTATTTTCATGAATATGGTGAGATCGTTTTATACACACAATCTTGTTTTGAAGCATTTGCAGTGGGTCTGACATGCAGGTACAAAATGTTGCATGTTTTAAGATTAAAATGTAAATCAACATACCTTCTCTAAGATTTAGACAATATGAGTAAGAAAGCTGTCTGTAAATTTGAACATATTGTCAAATTCTGAATGTCTCATTGTTATAGTATCTTTATGACCCCTGTGCCACAGAAATGCAAACGTTATCTCAAATTATCTCAAATTAAAGTCTTGATACCTTTGCCATTAAAACTATACTCGGGAGCATTTCATGAACAGGATTATCGGTGATTTTCACTAACTCATTCACTCTGGACCAATCATATTCAAGGAATTCAGTAGCTCATAATGCTCCCTTGTACTGTCCTTGATTGTAATTCAGTCTAAATTCTTTTTCATTTCTTAGGTGTCATCTGTCTACACGAAGCATGGTGTCGTCTTTTCCCAGATTCCATCCAAGATAATCTTCTATTGGGCCATGTTTGGTATTGACCCAACAGCATGCTCCAGAATATGCCAAATAATCTGCGAGTAAGTTTAATTTCTGCATTTTCCTTTTGAAGATTAGTGTATTCAAAATAGATATGTATAGCGATGCTGCCAACTACTACTTATTCTAGTATTTAGTACTGAAAAATGAGAATACTGAAAATTTCATACAAAATACTGCTTTGTTAAGTTTCAGTTTTATGTGTTGTCCTATGTTATTTCTTGGAAAATACTTATTTCCTCACCAAAATACTGGTTTCAGTTTTTAAAATACTGAAATGTTCTTTTACAGGGTGGCTTACCGAGAAAGTAAATTTTGCATGGAAAACAAAGTTCCACGTTTCCAATGTACTGGCAATTCAAAGATTTTTATAGATTTGTTTTGTCTTATTTTTTTATATTTCTTTATCTAGTTACAAGGCAGTATTCACTGCATTGCATGCAGATGATGATGTCCATCAGCAGTGGGTAAGCGCACGAAGACTTCTTTGAAATTCTCTGTGTAATGTCCTAAATTGTAGGTCTTCTTTCAATAGCTTTGATGTAAAATTAAAAGCCCTTTCAAGCTACTGAAATGGTGCTATTTGACTTTTCGAATAAATTCCTCTGCAACTAAAGCTTGCCTCAAACTACGTAATCCGCTGTGATCCGATTTTGGAACTAAAATGCAAAAGTCTGCATTTCATATTTCATATTTCCTCATAGGGCGAGATTAAGAAGGGCATCAACGAATTGAACAGCATCATCCTCACGCTCTGTAACTGTTTATGGAGGACCAAGGCCTTTGAAACCAACACGGATCATGGCGTTACCATGGAGACCATAGAAGCCACTGGGTTACCCTATCCCAATAAGATATTCTCCATGCAAGGCAGCTTGGCCCTGGTGTGCTTCTGTAAGAAGTTTTTTGAGGAGGTGAGTCAGCTGACCTGGAAAGAGATTCACAATGAAGTGTTTCATGAAACAAAAAGTGATTTTCACAGTTGAAGGATTTGTTGTGAGCCAATCAGGAGCAAGGGTTGTGGTAGCTTTTTTATTTATTTTTTATTTGTTTGTCTTATTTACCCAGGGTAGCCTGTTCTGTGATTGAAATTCTGTTCTCAATCAGGGCCCTGCACAAATACATAAAGACATAGAACAAACATAATACAGTATATAAAAGAGCATGTGAAAAAGACATCATTACATTACAATAGATTACAATATAATTGCAATAGAGTGAAATAGTATGAGTAAATTGATAAAAAGAACAGTAAGAAATCATGAAAACAAAATAGAAATGTAAATTATTTATATTTAATTGAGTGATGATGCAGGAGGAATTTAGAATTGATATATTAAACAAGAACTGAATTGAAAGATCCTCTATACTTATTTTATCCATAAATCATTATTTGCTTGTACGTGAAAACAAGATATAGAATTATAATAGATAGTGGATGTTATTCATTATTCATTGGACTTGATATTAATATTCTAGTTAATACGTAACAATTATGTTCATTTATTTTACCTCTATCTTAACTAAACATAATAAATAGCATATAACAGTAGTCATTGAAAACCACTGACCGTTTATTTGATAGAATATTCTCATGGCTATGGTAGTGATGGTAGTGGTAATGGTAGTGGTAGTGGTAATGGTAGTGGTAATGGTAGTGGTCATAATAGTAGTAATGGTAGTGGTAGTGGTAATGGTAGTGGTCATAATAGTAGTAATGGTAGTGGTAGTGGTAATGGTAGTGGTCATAATAGTAGTAATGGTAGTGGTAGTGGTAATGGTAGTGGTCATAATAGTAGTAATGATAGTGGTAGTGGTCATAATAGTAGTAATGGTAAAGGTAGTGGTAATGGTAGTGGTCATAATAGTAGTAATGGTAGTGGTAGTGGTAATGGTAGTGGTAATAAAAGTGGTAATGGTAGTGGTAGTGGTCATAATAATGGTAATGGTAAAGGAAGTGGTAATGGTAGTGGTCATAATAGTGGTAATGGTATTGGTAGTGGTCATAATAGTGGTAATGGTAGTGGTAATGGTAATGGTCATAATAGTGGCAATGGTAAAGGTAGTGGTCATAATATTGGTAATGGTATAGGTAGTGGTAATGGTAATGGTAGTGGTCATAATAGTGGTAATGGTAGTGGTAATGGTAATGGTAGTGGTCATAATAGTGGTAATAGTAAATGTAATGGTAATGGTAGAGGTAATGGTAAAGGTAGTGGTAATGGTAAAGGTAGTGGGAATGGTAATGGTAATGGTAGTGGTAATGGTAGTAGTAATGGTAGTGGTAATGGTAGTAGTAATGGTAGTGGTAATGGTAATAGTGGTCATAGTAGTGGTAATGGTAAAGGTAGTGGTAATGGTAAAGATAGTGGTAATGTTAGTGGTGTGGTTACAGTGGAAGCCTTGGTAGAAGAGATGGAATTGGTGGTACATGTTTAAATATTGATCACGTTGCTGGTTTTGACATAACTATTAATAATACTGTGGTAATAATAGGGTTTAGAATTATTGCAATTGCAATTACAAGAATATGTAATATTGGGGTGATGATGACTGTGCTAGTGATGGTGTTGAATGATGACAGTGGTGTTGCTGGATGGTAGATGGTGGTAGTGGTGGTGGTCGTGGGATGCGGAAAAAAACACTGGCACTCCACAATGTCCAACTGAACTATTTAAGGGGATGATGTGCATAAATTTTTGTGTAATCAGTGTAATTCTTAAAAAGTATTTAGATATTTTTGTTTTATAGATGTATAAATTCTCATGTTCTATTTCCCTTCTCTTGCAGACTCAACCAGAAGGTAAGAAGGTAGACCCTAAGATGATCAAGAGTGCTCACAAATCAGTCTACATGGAATTCTTACAAAGAGAGAGGATGGATGGGATTGTCAACTTCATCCAGACGTTCATCCGACGGACAGGAGGAAGTCAGACAACAATCAGTAATCTTGATCAATCTAGCATGCAAGGTTAACGAGAACTTAAGAAGAGTGGACAGTATCGAGACGTTCCTCTGACGGACAGGAGGAAGTCAGACAACAATCAGTAATCTTGATCAATCTAGCATGCAAGGTTAACGAGAACTTAAGAAGAGTGGACAGTATCGAGACGTTCCTCTGACGGACAGGAGGACGTCAGACCACATTCAGTAAACTTGATCAATCTAGCATGCAAGGTTAACGAGAACTTAAGAAGAGTGGACAGTATCGAGACGTTCCTCTGACGGACAGGAGGAAGTCAGACAACAATCAGTAATCTTGATCAATCTAGCATGCAAGGTTAACGAGAACTTAAGAAGAGTGGACAGTATCGAGACGTTCCTCTGACGGACAGGAGGATGTCAGACCACATTCAGTAAGCTTGATCAATCTAGCATGCAAGGTTAACAAGAACTTAAGAAGAGTGGACAGTATCGTGACGTTCCTCTGACGGACAGGAGGAAGTCAGACCACATTCAGTAAACTTGATCAATCTAGCATGCAAGGTTAACAAGAACTTAAGAAGAGTGGACAGTATCGAGACGTTCCTCCGACGGACAGGAGGAAGTCAGACCACATTCAGTAAACTTGATCAATCTAGCATGCAAGGTTAACAAGAACTTAAGAAGAGTGGACAGTATCGAGACGTTCAGCCGACGGACAGTAGGAAGTCATACCACATTCAGTAATCGTGATCAATCTAGCATGCAAGGTTAACAAGAACTTAAGAAGAGTGGACAGTATCGAGACGTTCCTCCGACGGACAGGAGGAAGTCAGACCACATTCAGTAAACTTGATCAATCTAGCATGCAAGGTTAACAAGAACTTAAGAAGAGTGGACAGTATCGAGACGTTCCTCCGACGGACAGGAGGAAGTCAGACCACATTCAGTAATTGTGATCAATCGAGACGTTCATCCAACGGACTAGAGGAAGTCAGACCACATTCAGTAAACTTGATCAATGTAGCATGCAAGGTAAACAAGACCTTAAGAGGAGTGGACAGTATCAAGACATTCATCCGACGGACAGGAGGAAGTCAGACCACATTCAGTAATTTTGATCATCTAGCACGCAAGGTTAACATGAACTAAGGGAGAATGATCAAGATCATTGACTTCCTCCCAAGGATTAGAGCTTGATAGGATTGACTGAAGTGTTTGGTAATCTTGATCAAGCTTGCAAGGTTAACGAGAAATACGGAAGAGTGGACTGAATCAACTTCATCCAGAAGTTTACATGACGAATTGGAGGGACTCTGACTCTGACCTAAGTTCTTGCAATGCTCAGCTGAATGGTTCACTTGTTAAGAACTATACTATTTTATATCTATTCTTGTCATTCAACTTTTAAAAATAATTTGAGTCTTCTATCTGATTGTATACCAAATTATGCTGGATGGTATCATGAATGACATATTTGATATCTGTACAGGGATTATACAGTAAATCTAGATAGTCAATTTTGTCTTGCTTGCATAGCGCAGGGACTATACATGTAGCAACAGCTGTGTTGTCAACATTGACATTTTAACCAAAGGTTAAGATTTTGAAATGTCATCATAACTTAAAAAGAAAATGTACCTTATTTAATGAAACTTGGACATAAGCTTAATGAAGTATTGCTAAATATCCTACCTGAGTTTCATGTCACATTACCAAGGTCATTTAAGGTCAACAATCTTTGACCATGTCTGGGGTATTTGTTGAATTACCATGAACTTTGAAAGTTCATGGATCTAGTTCATGAAACATGGACATTGTCTCGCACAAGTCTTAGGTCACATGATCAAGGTCATTTAGGGTCAGTGAACATAGTATTTTACTATATCATATGAATGGTGTTTTTAGTGAATTATTAGTCAATAGTTGATTTTAAAGTCAACACTTCTGCTACATTGATTCACGTGATGCAGGCAGGACTGCAAGAGGCGTTCCACTGAATAATCAATAATGTTTCACAGCTTTTTTCTTCCAAATCTGAAACTTTTGCAACCTCTTGGTACATGAGTCTTATTTAAGTTTTGCAACATTTTGTCAGACCCGAACTAGCCCTAATACGTGATTTCATGTACAAGTCTAGATGGCAAATTCTGTTCATAGCCAAAAGTCATTTATGCATAATTTTTTTGCTTTTAGTGATTATATTATAACAATGAATTTTGTTTTGTGTATGATCAGAATGGTGTTGCTGACAATGAATTGCCATCAAAGAAACGCACAAGAAATTTAAAGAAATGAGAAATTTAAATTACATCAAGACACACAGAATATTTTATATTACCTCTTTTTTAATGTACCCTTTATAGAATTGACCGGGAGAGTCCAAGTCATATCTAGCCAAATGCTAGTTTTATTCGTAAATTAGCATAGTAAATATAGGAACAATTATATTACCGGTATATTGGATGGCTCGGAAGTTAATAAGAGAAATATTCCAAGAGTTTGGGAATATTGGCCCTAACAAGTGGAATATTTCTGATATTTCATAAAATAAAGCCATCCAATATAATTATTATCATCTATCCCAACCTGGCAACCTCCCCCCAAAAAAGAGGGAGAAATTTGATTTAACAAGTCATATCACTTATCTTTTATATGGCATCATCACTTCATATGATCAATTTAGTTCGTTGACATGCGACTTCCATGTAGTTCATTATGACGTCATTGAGCATAATTGTGATATATGCTGTGCATTGCTTTGATTATTTCACGCATTCGCGCTTGACTGTTGAATATGGTCTCGTACTCAAATCGTACGGCAAATTTTGTACAGGAGCCTATGTGATATTCTTCGGATTTCAGTCCTTTTTAGGGATACGCTCTGATAATGCACGGGCAATTGATGCAGACAAAAATACGCGTTTTTAATGTATCGCTAAAACACTCTCTATTATACATTGTAGGTGATGTAAATGCTGATTTAGAGAAAAGGGGATATTGTATTATAGTTAAAAAGTTTATTTTCTCAATTCTGTAATTAGTTGAACATACCATTTATGTGAAAAACACTCCGAGTACCTGAAAGTTTGCGATGATATGTCTGTTTTCAGAACTTGATTTCTTGTTGGTTTTTTGTGGGTGATCCATCTTGCCTTATTGTGGACATATCGAGTGTTTCATAAAGCTTTTATGAAAATATTTTTGGTGAATACTGCAGGTCACTATTTTCATTATTGTTGATTTCAGTTAAAAAGTAATAAAACTTACAGGTCTTTTTAATGAGTGTTTTGCTTAGGATATATATGTATGGGAATTCATGAGATAATTATGTTCCATATTGTACATTAGGCCTATACGATGTGATGTCAAGATATTTTATTCATTTACGTTTTTTTTTATATTATATTTCTTTGTATATTCATTGTAAGTATTGTGAATATGTATATACATCAATAAAATTAATATCTTTATTATGCTTTTTAACAGACATATATTTTACCCTGTAGTGTTTTTTTTTATAGGTAAATTGCCCCCTTATATACTAAACATTTGGTCTAATTGTCATTTAACCCCTACTCTAATTTCCAGTAAGGCTATACAAAATAAGTCTCATATCCACTCTGTCCATCTTTCACTTGACATTTTAAAAATAATGAATAGAAGCGGAAATTATACAATCTGGGCATTAGACTGTAAACTCAACTGATGGTTGGACCAAATGGCTATTAGACTAAATTGATAATAGACCAAGATGATTTTTTGCTGTAATGGTGTTAGATAATCTGAGAATTGGGCCATCTGCTAGTAAGATAGATGCCAAAGGATTCTTAGTAAATAATTTCCTCAAAATAACCAGAACGTGAAAAGAACGTTACCAGACCATTTTATTGAAATTGTTTTTGTGACAATCCTATTGATCATTGAAAACCAGAATAAATGATTGAGTTTCATAAACAACTCAAAATCATGGGAACTTTGCCATTATAATATGTTAAATACCATGGTAACAGGTTCCATGGTAGATGTAATAATGTCAAAGTTACCTTGATATTATGGTTTTACCATAATTGTCTATATTAAACAGACCCCTGAATAATAACGTAATCCTAAAAAAAAACAGTTTGTAGTGATACCTAAAAACAGAGAAAAAAATCATCCAGAATTTAGGAAGTGCACAGAATTTTACAGGAGAATCAAAGCAAAACAATATTTGTGGTCACCAAGTTGATGATAATGTTCCAAATCAGTGGCGTAATGAGCCCAAAATTTTATTAAAAAATTGTGAGCGAGCTAAGGAAGCGAGCAAAAATTTATACACTTTTTTACAAAAAATCAAATTTTGTGATAGATTTTAACAAAATATTCAGAAAAGAAAACACATTTCTCCCTCCTCTCTTTTTTTCTTGCTCTTTATTTTTTTTTTTTTTTTTGGGGGGGGTGGCAAGAGCCCCCCCCCTCAAGCTCCCCATCTGTACGCCACTGTAAAGTAGGCCTATAACTGCTTTATTGATCTGTTTTCTCTCTATACTTGGAAATCATATATAACATTGCATACCTTTCAGTTTATAAATATTTGAAAATAAATTGGGCCAAGTGAAGAAAATGAGACTTCGGCAAAATTTTTAGCTCTAACAACTCATAACTGTCTTCAGTTGATGTGACATCTGAGACCTCGATCCGACCGGAAAAAGGATGCAAAGGGAGAGATAAAGCCAGAAGCTTTTAAGGTATACTTGGGCCTGTTGCATGAAAGGGTATTCGGTAGAAACTCATTGCATTATTTTACCTTTTTCCTCATCATTACCTGCCTTTTACACACTTTTTCACAGCAACCACCCTGCCTGCAGGGAATCTACATTTAAAAAATTCATTAAAATACCACTTTTGTAACCCAAAATACTCATTTTCGTACAGTTGCAATTTATTTTTCACTATTAACTTGGGGATCATTTTTGTATTCACTAGAGCGCTCAAAAACTTGAATTTTGTGTATATTTTGGGGTAGGCCCTTTATTGGTGGAAAATAAAAGTGTAAGAAAATTGTCGTTCAACAATCTTTATTTTTAAAAGGGAATCAGCCTTGGTCATAAAATGTGTGCAGAGGAGAACAATAAATAAAACAGAATGGTGAAAGTTTGAAAGAAATTGGACAAGCATTAAGAAAGTTATGGCTGCTTTAAAATCGAGATCCCTATGAGATTTCAAATTGGCAACTGGGTTAGTAATATGACAAGGGACAACTCTCCCATATAGGCCTGCAGGGATTTGTGGTTTTCTCTGAAGTAACCATTCACCTGGGGCAGTAATCAGATTGTTTTATGTCCTCATGAAAGAAAAAATATAGTTTAAAGTAAAACTTTTGAAAAATGACATTTTAGCCAATTTATGTATTAGAGTACTTTGAAGAGTAGTCCTTGGCTTACATCACTATGACATCACATATGCGGCCAATTTGAATTTTCCATATCGATTTCCAATATTTACAACTTGTAAAAATTCATAACTTTCTTATTGTTTGTTTTGATATTGTTCAAACTTTTACTTATCAACTCCGTCTGATTTTTCCTTTTCCTTTAAAATCAAGTTTTTATTTGGGTTGAGTGGATTCCCCTTTAATTTAGAAAAAATAATTAAAAGAATTCAATTTACTTAAGCAAATTATATTATGAATAGTTGTAATGGAAACAGTTAAAAAAAATCAAGCATTTGTCTCCAAGAACAAGAGAGAATAAGCCAAACATTGCCAACCTTATTTCCCCCACACATGGAGTCACAGCTAGAGAACAAGGTTTGTAACCTTGCACATTGAATGAGTGTTTTTACCCCGGGGGGGGGGGGGGGGGGGGGCCACTTACATTGACGAGTGGATACCATGCGCGACCAAAAAAACACGTAAAAAGGATGTCTTTTTCAAGATAAGGCACGTTACGTACGTAACGTGATAAGGGTGTCAAAAACACAAAAATATTGAAAAAAGTGTATCTATTTCGCTCGGAAAAATATACGTGTTTAGGGTCAAATATGCGGAGATGATAAAACAAAATCAAAATGTTTTATAAAGGATGTCTTTTTTGCCCCAACACTACGTGTTTAGAGTCCGATTTGCGCGAGGTGTAGAAATAATGGTGTGTAAAGGTAAAACCGACGACCGACGGACCCGTGACATAACAATAAAATATCGCTGTACTTGTTTAGGGGTTCATTTCAGGGAATACTTGCCAAGAGTACCGTTTTGTTTCCAATACTTGTTAAGGGGTGCATTTTCAGAATATGGAAAATACATCGCTGTACTTAATTGTTTAGGGGCTCAATTCTGTGAATACTTGCCAATAGTATTTATTTTCAATACTTGTTAAGGGTAGGGTTTCACACGCCAATACTTGTTAAGGGGTGCATTTTCAGAATATGGAAAATACGTGTTTAGGGTGCTTTTCAAGACCCCGTGGTCGCGCATGGTATCCACTCGTCAATGGAAGTGGCCCCTCCGGGGTTTTTACCCTTCTTTTCTTAAAGGTCAAGTCCATTTCAGAAGAAGTTTATTTGAATCAATATAGAGAAAAATCAGAGACGCATTATGTTGAAAATTTCATCAAAATCGGATGAAAAATAAGAAAGTTATGACATTTTAAAGTTTCGCTTATTTTTTACAAAATAGTTACTTGCACAATTTAGTCACATGCAAATGAGAGAATCGATGGTCGATGTCTCTCATTCACTATTTTTTTTGGTTTTTTATTGTTTGAATTATACAACATTTCAATTTTTACAGATTTGACAATAAGGACCAACTTTATTGAACCATAAAGTGTTAAACAATGGTAATTCCACATGTTCAGGGCAAAATAAAACTTTGTTTAACGGGACAATGAGGAGAAAATTCGAATATTTCATATTTCATATAATAAAATACAAAAGAAATAGTGAATGCCGGTGATGTCATCCTTTCCCTCATTTGCATACCGACCGGGATGTGGGCTTAACTATTTTGTAAAATTAAGCGAAACTTAAAAATTTCATAATTGTCTTATTTTAGATCCGATTTCGATAATATTTTCAGTGTTGTGCTTGTTGGATTTTTCTCTTTCTATTCAAATCAACTTTTTGTTGACGGGACTTGTCCTTTATGTTGCTTTCTTTCTTGTAAAATTGCGACAGTGGCTACTTGGGGAAAGCTGATTTGACACAAATTTCAAATTTGAAAATGTAAGGCCTCATCAACCAAGGGAAAATAAGGGTAATTGGTTTGTGAAAAGAATTTTGAAAGAAGGTTATATTCCCAACAAAATATCTATTACTATTTAGTAATATCTGAGATTTTCCCTTTTTTATTTGTCTTGTCAACGCAACTGTTTGTTTACTTTTTTAGGCAAAACTCTTGAATCGACGATCGAATTTCGCTGAAAATAACATTTGCGGGTGTATTGCTTTGCTCAGGTATGTTGGAATCATTATTGACTGTTGTATTTTATAATTTATTGCCATTTAGTTGCCATTAGCTATTAGTAGAGCCCTCGTTTTCATTGTAATGAATGACATAAAATCGCATAATATTACATTGTTGTAGTTCGGTCCCATTCGCGTGTTATTGTGTGGTGTTTTATTGACTTGTTTGTATTTTTTTTCGTGATGACTCATTCTGTCCAGTAGTAATTGGCTTTGATTGGACTTCCTAGTTTTGCCCCTTTCTGGCAGGGCACTGAAGACTATAGTGATCACAGACGTGTGAAAGGAACTCTGGAACAGGGTGACCAGACATCCTTTATTTCCTTGGATTCTTTTGGAATATCCCGTATTTTGTTCCTTTGGCTTTGTCCCGGCGTTCTGACAATTTAACTTAAAAATTCTAAGTTTTGACAAACTCTTCTCGGGATGCCAAGTAATATTTATTTTTACCGTGTATCAGAATATTGAACAAAATATAATAAACAATACTAAAAAATTTAGTTAAAAAATAAAGGTGAACAATTTTCATCAAATTACCAACAGATGATGGAACAGAATCAACAATAAAATTGATTTGGTTTTTTACTGTAAACTTTTGCAAGTTCTGCGGTGATTTTCTTCCTCCTCAATAATATTGCAAATGAATACAGTGTAGTTAACACACAGGCATGTAGTTTCTCAATGTGCAAACAATCTCACATGATAAACAAGCTCATATGATAAGCAGTTTTTCCACCAAAATAATCACAAAACTGGTGGGAAATTTTTATAATTATATTAATATTATGGATTCTCAGATACTGATTTGGTGATGTAATCGGAGGAGCAAATTATTGAGTTTTCAGCTTTGGTTTTGAATCTTGTTGTGATCAATGGGACGTTGTAATGGGATGAGAGATGCCTGTGAGTGATGCCACAATGTTTCATCTAATTTTTAAGTTTTACAATGTTTCACTTTTGAAATTTTATTCATTTCTAAAACATTTTAGTTTTCTAACAATTCTTAAAATATATATAAAAATAACCAAATATTAATATTTTTGTTAGATGATTGGTTTTTTTGTTTGCTTGAAGTTTGAACTTTTTCCTCTTTCTCTCTTTCTTTCTTTTTTTCTTTCTTTTCTACCCTTTCTTTCTTCATCCTTAATTCTATCCGTCCTGCTTGCTTTTTTTTGCCATCTATCTTTATCTCCAATCTTTCCTAACATTCTTTCCTGAAGTTCCTGAACCTTTCTCTGTTCATTTTTCTTTCTTTCTGTCTCGGGAAATACAAACACGAATTAAATAAGTCTGTAGATTTGTTTAGTGATTATGAACTAGGTAAAATCATTTACCTTCTTTATTACTCTTTGGAGAAATAATAGAATATGCCTGGTGAATTTGAACAAAACAAACAAATCTTGATAATTCACAATAGTTCCATTCAACATTAAGGTTCACCTTTAAAAAATGATTTGGATTCACAAAGATTGCAATGATTCAAACATATGACCTTTGGAATTCGTTGCAATTTCTTTGTAGAAAAGAAAATATATATACAATTTATGATGAACTCCTTTTGAAGTATGATCCTTGATAAACTAATAGCAGTATTAAAGAGTCACATTCGTGATAAATACATACAGGTTAGCAGTCTGTGGATGAATTGATATTATCTTTGAGCTGTTGGCATGACGTCAATCTTGTCAAGCTCATCATGGGCTATGACGTCTTCAAGGGGTGGTCGAATTAACTAACTCGCAGAGCCGAGGAAGATGTCCTCCAGTCATTGATCATGCAGGCATTTTATGAATAGGTAATGGGCATATAATTGTACAATGAAAACAAAGCAGAATACAACAAAATACAAAGTCCGCACAAACTCAACCCATGTGCAACAATTCCATGGGATAATACGTAATGGGACTAACTAAAATTAATTAAAATAGAATAAACAGTTTCTATGTCACTTGAATCCAATTTTCCCCATTATGCTTAAGTGTCCGATATTTGGGCACTTTACTCTATATTAAAATTTTACACATTGATATTCAATAAAAAATAGCAAAATCGCTTGGAAATAATTTAGACTTTTAGATCTATCTTAATTTATCATTATTAGATCAGACTCTCTGAATTTTAATTACATATTAATTTTGTTTATTTATTTCATTTTTTGTCTCGCCTGCATAGCAGAGCGAGACTATAGGCGCCGCTTTTCCGACGGCGGCGGCATCAAATCTTAACCTAAGGTAAAGTTTTTTAAATGACATCATAACTTAGAAAGTATATGGACCTAGTTCATGAAACTTGGGCATAGGGTTAATCAAGTATTAGTAAACATCCTGCTTGAGTTTCAGGTCACATGATCAAGGTCAAAGGTCATTTAGGGTCAATTAACTTGGCCAAGTTGGGGGTATTTGTTGAATTACTATCATAACTTTGAAAATTTATGGATCTAGTTCATGAAACTTGGACATAAGGTTAATCAAGTATTAGTGAACATCCTGCTCGAGTTTCAGGTCACATGACCATGGTCAAAGGTCATTTAAGGTCAATGAACTTTGGCCGTGTTGGGGGTATTTGTTGAATTACCATCCTACATGTAACTCTGAAAGTTTATGGATCTTTTTCATAAAACTTGGGATATAAGAGTAATCAGGTATCACTGAACATCCCCTGTGAGTTTCAGGTCACAAAACCCAGGTCAAAGGTCAGTTAAGGTCAATAAACTTAGGCCATGTTGGGGTAATTGTTGAATTGCCATCATAACTTTGAAAGTTTATGGATAGAGTGAATGAAATGTGGACATGGGTGTAGTTGACAAGTCTTAAGTCACCGTTCAAATGTCATCTATGGTCAATGAATGTGGTATTATGTCATCATATGAATGGTGTTTTTGTGAATGATTATTTTATAGTAGTTTTCAAAGTTAGCACTGCTGCTATATTAAATAACGTAATGCAGGCGAGACTGCCAGAGGTGTTCCACTTGTATTTATTTTTGTTCTCATTTTTTTATTTTGAGGGGGGAGGGGGGGGGGGTTCTTAAAAATGAAAAATAAATAAGCCCATGTGTTTGTGTTGTTGGAAATGGGTGTGTAAGGGAGTGAGGATGTCAAAATACACATGATCAACATACACATACACATCAGCTTCCACTCAAGCAACCCGTGGCCTGTGGCCATCCTTACAAGCTTTTTCTGAAAACGAGTAGGTTGAGTGTGAGGCAAAACACCTTCAGTGTTAGAGTGGTGAGCGACTGGAATTCTTTGCCTGCTGAAGTATAGTCACAGCATCAACAGTCAATCACTTCAAAACAAAACTATACAAGTTTTGGTCTGCATGGCATTATGTTCACGCATGGGAGTATTAGTCACTGCATTGGCACAGCAAAGCACAAATAGCACAGATAGCAATTTATCCAAGCTAGGAAGACAACGTACAGTACAAGATAGACCTGGAAACTTGACCGCAGACACAACTGTATTTTTCCAGTAGATGCAGTATAAAGGCATATGATGGTGTGTTTTAATTTGTCAATAGTTAATGACCTTTATTATAAAAAAAAAAACTGGTAATATTGGGCTCCAAAGTCTATACAATGAAAAGACTGGACTAAATGGCTATTGGACCAGCTGGTTATTAGACAAAATGGCAAGTGGACCATGTGGATATTGGACGAACTGACAGTAGACCGAATGATAGTAGACGAGTCGCTAATTGGAGGAATTGGCATTCGACCAATTGAATTTATAAGCCGTGTGAAGTGCTTCTATTCCAGTCCTGCATAGATCTACATGTAGATTCACCATAGGCAGGGTTTTAACAGAGATCTTATATTATGCTTGCCGGTCACACATTGTACCTCACTAAATATATGAGAGTTGATTTGACACCAGACATCCCAGACATGTGTAACTTGTGTTGTAAAGGGTTAGGGACATCGGACATGCCTAAATCCTGGTACTACATGTATTTTCATTGCTTTAAAAGAAGGACAAAAGTAAGAAGAAAAAAAAAATATGGAAAAAACAGTTGCAAGAGGTACAATTTCAGCATTAGTTTTGTTATCAGATATTGGACAGCTAGGGCACAATTGGTTGCCCAAGGTGCTGTTTATACTCCATACTCATTCGAATCTAGATAAGATTTGCACATGTAGGCATCATAGACAGAATAACGTGAATGCGGTACCTAGATAACTGTTCAATTTTTGTTGATACCCCTTCAAGTTCTCCTATCCAAGAATGATAAGGAACTGGAACAACCTACCCAGCTCAGCTGTAAATACCAAAGGAATGTCCAGTTTTAAAGAGGCTGCTCTCCCTGCCATCAGAATGATGCAGCCTCCTGTTGGATCCCAAATGATTTAAAGTCAATAGATTGGACTTCACTTGCACTCAGCATAGCATGTTTTACTAAATAACAGTCAATTGCTATGTCTATCAATCACTATTTCTGCACTTCATGACACTCCTTCCAGTGGCTCACTTTATTCATCATCCCAGTATACATGTAGCTTCCTGCATGAGGAAGCTGCCTAAGGGATTATTTAATCAAGTATCAAGTTTTGAGGATCATATTCAATCTCTTAGACAACGTTTCTTTTTTTTTTCAAATAGATACTAACAGTCGGACATTCCCATGATGACCAACGTTTACGATGTTGCCAAGTGGCCCATATTTTCTTTACTTGCTGACGATCTTCTGGTGAGCGGCATAAGGCTTGCGTGTGTCTACGGGAGCGCAGGCAACGAGGCCATCTATGTCACCAAGGATGATGAGGTTTTTGCCTTTGGCAACAATCACAATGCGTGTCTTGGCCTCGGTGATGTCCAGTCCAGCTTGGCACCACGGAAGATAGAGTCCCTTTGCAAGAAGGGTGTGAATTCCCTAGCGTTTGGAAGTGGACCGCATGTTGTTGCTGCCACTGAGAATGGGGAGATTTATAGGTAGGTGTCGTTGAACAAGTGGGGAGGGTGTTTCACAAAGATTAAAGTGACATAGGTCGCACTTAAATGCTGACACGTACATGATATGCAACGTGCAATCTTATTGATCAATATGCAACAGTGCACGTCCTCTTGGCATGATATGACCAATACTGTCATGCCTTTTATACAGCACGCAACTAGACATTTAAAGTGCGACTCTTTTAAGTCATATTTGTGAAACACCCCCCAGGACTTGTTTCTATATCTATCATATGTGAGTAACAAAAAAACAACAACCTCACACCTAAAAAATTGATCAAAGTCCTTGCCAAGAACACACATCTATTACAGGTCATATGTGTTTTTCCCAACTAATTTACATTTTCATGTGGTGTATGTTTACACTTAGCTAATCTGGAGGTATGGTATTTGTTTTTGCGATGTTAAACTTTATTTGTGCCGAAGTAAGGTACTTAAATAATGCCGCAATGAATTAATTCAGATGTCCATGAAGTCATAATCCTATGTATGTACAAGAGTCGCAGTAAACCCAATTGCAAAATACAGTTTATGTGAATTAAAACGGGAAATAAAACAATTTAAATACTTGTCAATTCAATCAAGGTAATTTGCTTTAAAAAAATTTTTATGATGAGTTCTTTTCATCAATTTATTATTTCTTACATGTCAGTGGAAGGTGTTTTTTTGTTTATTCACTTGGTATATTGACACCCTAGAGTCACAGTCAAAGGGATGCTGTTTGCTGTTAACTTTTACAACAGAGACCTGCTAAAGGATCACTATTAAGAAATATCAACTTCTTATAAATTTATACAAATCATTCTGTTTTCCAAGACAAATATCGCAGCTAGAATTATGAATCGTTATAGTCGTTTATGAAATTGGATGCAAAGTTTTTTTAGAATAGAGAAAAAACTGATAAATTGATGAGAAAAAAAGTGAATATAAATTCACAAGATCACTAAATATTGGATGAAATTTCATATAAAAATGATAAGGATGCAAATATATCCTCTTCAACAGCAGCAATCATGATTTTTTGCTTTTAAGCAAACTCCCATCATTTGTTGTTTTAGAGATAATCATACACACAATGAAAAGTGTGTAAAATTGTGCCGTGTAACGTCAGTTACCATGAAAATGCCCTTCATCATTATAATCATCATCATCCTCATCATCATGATCATCATCATCACCATCATGATCATGATCATGATATGATGATGATGATGATGATCATCATCATCATCATCATTGCCATCATCACCACCACCGTCACCTTGATAATCCCTGCTATTATTGAAATAATCACCAAACATGGCATGAACCTCTCTCCTTTGTTGATAGCTGGGGTCACAACGGATACTGTCAGCTCGGCAACGGTAGCACAAGCCAAGGACTGGTACCACATCGCATCTCAACCAACCTTGGTACATGTAAGGTCTGTCATATAGCCTGCGGAAGTCACCACAGTCTTGTCCTCACTGTTAAAGGAGAGGTAAAATGTTTCACTTGAACAAAACAACCTTTAAAATAATTTATCTAACTTAATGGATCATCTTTTTCCATGTTTAAATGTTTTAATTAACCACTGGAAGTGGGAAAGAAGGTATATTGCCACAGTTATTGAGTTAGCTATTTCTGCCCCCTGGCATTCAAGTGGTTAATTTCTATTCCTATAATTGTTCATTCTTTGATACTTGAATTGTACGTATTCTTTATGTAATTTTAATTTTACCGCATAAACAATAATAAAAAAAAAAATCAGTTCTTTGCCTCACCTATTTTCAATATAATGATTACTGGTATGTACATGTACATACCCATGACAAAGCATACGTTGCAGTGAAATATAATGTGTTCTATGAGAATTTCTAATCTGTTTTTTAATTTCTATGTATCTGTATTAACTTTATTTTGTATGAAAGACTTTAGGTCTAAAAAGAGAGATTATTCCAGAGTGACTCTGTCAGACCAGTGTAGATAAATTTCAAATTTTTCATACAGTTTGCAAAAATTGTTACAATTTAGGCTACAGTTTTACTTTTTTTGCTGTTCAAATCTATTTTCTGACTGTAAAGCACATTGAGACTGCCTACAGATGAGTATTTGCACATTATTTAGACTTCCTCACTAAATTTAGAGCATTAACACAAAATTGTCATGTTTTCACTTGGATCATCATTTACTGATTCATATATTTTCTGGGTGACCCAACCCTACAAGCATACTGCTTCCATGGGCATCCAATTTTCCTATTTTATATGTATATATAAAACAAAGTATTTTGCATTTATTTTTAATTATGATACGTCATTTGTATAATGTCTCATTTCTATACTTTGTAATGTTTGTATATTCTTGATTTTGCATGTTTTTTAATGGAAAATAAATGAATTCAATAGCTTATACTTAATTGATTTCAAACAGGTGTTTGCCTGGGGTTACAATAACTGTGGTCAGGTTGGTTCTGGTGCCACTGCTAATATCAATACTCCTAGGAAAGTTGCTTCCGTATTGAGTAAGTACAAATTAGAGTTTGGGTTTTTTACAGCTTGGTGCACCCTACATGATGGGTTGCCATTTTGATTTAAAAAAAAAATAGTAGTAGACCATTCCAACCTATAAAATTTGAATGAGAAGTGTACATGAAATAAAAATTCCAGTGTATTGAAAACCAATGCCAATCGCAATGATATCAGCTGTGGCTTGAGGCCTATTTGGATATTATTGAGACTTCAAGGCTTGCAGCAAATTAGAATTCTAATCTCAGTATTTCTAGCATTATGCTGAACTTCAAATAAAATAATTTGACTTCATGGAACTGTCATATTAAAGGACAAGTCCACCCCAACAAAAAGTTGACTTGAATAAAAAGAGAAAAATCCAACAAACATAACACTGAAAATTTCATCAAAATCGGATGTAAAATAAGACAGTAATGATATTTTAAAATTTCGCTTAATTTCACAAAACAGTTATATGCACATCCTGGTCGGTATGCAAATGAGGAGACTGATGACGTCATTTCTTTTATTTTATTATGTGAAATATGAAATATTTTAATTTTCTCTATATTGTCAAGGGAAACAACTATTAATTCCTCCCTGAATATGTGGAATTGGCATTGTTTAATACTATATGGTTCAGTCAAGGTGGTCCT
This sequence comes from Lytechinus pictus, assembly GCF_037042905.1. NCBI lineage: Eukaryota > Metazoa > Echinodermata > Echinoidea > Temnopleuroida > Toxopneustidae > Lytechinus > Lytechinus pictus. The sequence goes on from NC_087260.1 coordinate 7,668,342, forward strand.
TATTGTCAAATATGTAAAAAATGAAAACAATAAAAAACAAAAGAAATAGTGAGTGACGGACATCATCGACTGACCCAGTTGCATGTCACTGAGTTGTGCATATCACTGTTTTGTGAAAAATAAGCGAAACTTCAAAATGCCATAACTTTTTTATTTTACATCCGATTTTGATGAAATTTTGAGCATTGTTTGTTTGATTTTTCCCTATTTATTCAAATCAACATTTTACTGGGGTGGACTTGACCTTTAAATGCAAAATGTGACTTGTTAATGCATGGTGTCGATGCGATATCTTGTAATATGTGGCAAGCTTGTAGATGTCCGTACATAGAGTTGATGCTTGGAAACCTTTTCTGATTAAGTTTTGTTTTGTGGAGATTGAAGGGATCGTTTCACTTTCTGAGCAGCTGATTTGAAAAATTCTCAAACAAAGACAAAATATGTGTATGAGTGCTTGTATTTGTCCTAAAAAACCCGAAACAGACCACAGTACAGGATGAAAAACTCTAATTTAGACACAAGAAGCAATTTATTAGCCTGATTTTGAGATATATATATATATATATATATATATATTCTGTTGCAATTTTACAACTGATAGATCAATGTTAACTGTAGCAAATCAGCAATCGTGTCGTCCAGTGGTTAGAGCATTGGACTCATAATCGGAAGGTTGTTAGTTCGAATCCCCACTCTGCCATTGACTCCACTTTTGATAAAAAGGCCCAAGAGTAATATCTGTTGTCTATATTGTCAGCCCCTATGACTGATTAACCTAGACGTAAAATGTTTCCTAGGTAATTGGTAATATACCAGCTTGGCGTTTACCAGCAAAAAAATTGCTGTCCTGCCAAGTTCCTACGGTAGTTACCATGAACAGAAACAGCAGTCGATCACTAATTTGCAATTAAACTGCAAGACATATGATTAAGGGACCAAAAATAGACTTGCGATTGATTGCAAGTTTCTTGCAACACCCCACAAGAGTCTGTTTATATGTATACAAAACTCTAAATCAATTGGCACCTGAATGTCTTAATAATACCATCAAATTATACACACCCTCTCGTAATCTTCGTTCAATCACTGACACATGCAGACTTTGCATTCCCTTGTCAAAACTCTCCTCTGCCGAAAAAAACGTTTTGCTGTAGCAGCTGCCAAGACTTGGAATGCTATCCCTCTTTCAATAAGAAATGCTTCCAGTGTTCTTGGCTTCAAATCTTCCCTTAAGACATACCTTTTTCCTCAATAATTCATTTCCCTTTTTATCTTGAATATTGTAGTTGTTAAATTATTATTCATGTTAAATTATTATTCGTACATTGTACGCGCTATGGTACTTTTTGTTTTTAGCGCCTCTAAATATCCATTATTATTATTATAAGACGCATTCAGCATATGCCAAGTTTTCTCAAATTCAAAAAGTCTGTTGGGTGTGTCGACTGCCTTCTCCTACTGTATGCACACAGTATAGCTCCACTGTATAACTTTCTTATTTTACATCCGATTTTGATGAAATTTTCAGTGTTATGCTGATTGGATTTTTCTCTTTTTATTCAAATCAACTTTTTGTTGGAGTGGACTTGTCCTTTAAATCTTATCTTGCCAGATAAATTGCTGCTCTAAGTTTATTGTTTAGTGCAAATTGGTAACAGCACCACATTAAGGATTAATACATGTATGATATGATTTTGAACTAGCATGTAATGAATATGTTTTTGTTGATATGTCAGGTGGAAAACGTGTTGTCTCAATTGCCTGTGGACAGACATCATCCCTAGCTGTTATCGACAGTGGAGAGGTGAGAGAAAAAAAACCAAACATTACTTTCCTCTATAAATAAGCATCATTGTATTGGTTTGAATTCCCTTGGTCAAAGTTTGAATTTTATTTCCACATTTCCAGAAAAGCAAAATATTGACAAATTGTAAGATATGTATATGAAATAAAAACAAGCAGTGTAAATACTGAGATGAGGATTATAATCATGTGAATAAATGATGTTTTAATTACCCCTACCCCCCAAATAAAAAATCCAGAAAGTCATGAGCAAACATAAATTTTTACCTTGCTGTCTCACCTGCATAGCAGTGTGAGACTGTAGGCACTGCTTTTCCTCCGGTGCCAGCGTCAACATCAAATCTTAATAATAATAATAATAATATAGGGTATTTATATTGCGCATATATATCCACCTTGTTAGGTGCTCAAGGCGCTCCTATATTACCCGGCTAAGCTAGGCATTCAGAGCGCACACAGCTTTTTAAGGAATTACTTCCTACCGGTACCCATTTACCTCACCTGGGTTGAGTGCAGCACACTGTGGATCAGTTTCTTGCTGAAGGAAATTACGCCATGGCTGGGATTCGAACCCACGACCCTCTGTTTCAAAGTCCGAAGACTAATCCACTGGGCCACAACGCTCCACACTTAATTGAAGGTTAAGTTTTTGAAATGACAGCATAACTTAGAAAGTATATGGACCTAAGGACCTAAGGTTAATCAAGTAATACTGAACATCCTGCCTGAGTTTCAGGTCACATGACCAAGATCAAAGGTCATTTAAGGTCAATGAACTTTGACCATGTTGGGGGTATTTGTTGAATCACCATCATAACTCTGAAAATGTATTGTTCTAGTTAATAAAACTTGGACATAAGAGTAATCAAGTATCACTGAACGTCCTGTGCGAGTTTCAGGACAAATGACCAAGGTCAAAGGTCATTTAAGGTCAATGAACTTTGGCCATGTGGGGGGGGGTATTTGTTGAGTAACCATCATAACTCTGAAAGTGTATGGATCTAGTTCATCAAACTTGAGGATCTGCGTTTATATGTGACTAGGGTTTTGAGTGATTTCCATATCTTCTGATCATTTCCAAGTGATATTCCTTGGTCTTCAACCTTCTCAGGCCCATATTCACCAATGTGGTTTTGAATCCGTGGATTGAAAACTTGGTTAATGCAGATTTCATCTTTAACTACGTTTATTTCAGCATGTGTATTGAACGCATTAATCACAGGGCGCTATGTAAATTGACGCTTTTTCTCAGGTTAAAGCATTTATGAGGCCACAATTTTTAATAATGAGTCCACTGTTATGTTTGATTTATCCGTACAATGGGCTCATTTATACAATTACTTTAGCACCCTATTGTAAATTCATACATTCATTATTAGATGTTATCTCAATATATGTGCTTAATTGAGAATGAAATCTGCAATAAACTATGGTTTCAACTTTCAAACCACACATTCAAAACTAAAATGTGAATTTTGGCCAATGTCTTGCTTTCCCGCTATGAAAATGAAAAGTATGTTGATACATGCATGTTCATTTCTGTGTATGTTTCAGTTTCAGTTTAGTTTATTTCACTTCCATTTTCTGATAATAAACATATAACAAACATATACATATGTATGAATGTAAATAACAGAATATGTTTCTCTTTGTATATTTCATCAAGGTCTATGGGTGGGGCTACAATGGAAATGGTCAACTTGGTCTTGGGAACAATGTCAATCAACCCAGTCCATGCAAAGTATCTAGTCTGAATAACTTAATCATTGCTCAGGTAAGCAACCACCAATGCTTGTATTCTATTCACAGTAATGATTACTTAGCATTTTACTTGGCTAAGCTATATTCAAATAACTTTAGTATTTCACTTTATCAAGTCAAATATAAGCAAACTACTACTAATTTTATTATTATTATAATAATAATAATTATTATTATTTTTTTTATTATGATTATTATTATCATTATAATAATAATAATTATTATTATTATAATTATAATAATAATAATAATAATAATAATAATAATAATAATAATAATAAAATTAGTAGTAGTTTGCTTATATTTGGCTTGATAAAGTGAAATACTAAAGTTATTTGAATTATTATTATTATTTGTTTTGGCCTGGGAGGAGAAAAGCAAACTGAATCACAATGATCTGCAGGTCTCTCGTCCAGATATAACTGATTGGGGGAATGCAGGTGGACCTCTACACGGGGGTTTCCCCCTACTCTTATACGAATAGTGTAGTGGGTTCTTAACGTGCAAAGGTGGTCCCTCTCCTCTACATGAGGCGTCCAGTTACGTCTTATCTGAGGGACAGTGTTTTCCACTGCAACATAGCCTGCATCTTTGGAATGTTTACACACAACGCAGGCTTCAGTCATCTGCCTGGGGTGGACTCGAACCCATGACCTTCGGTTCTACAGGCAGGCACTTTACCGACTGAGCCAGCTTCGCTCTCAATTAGCCCTGGAATGTTACTTATAAGTAATGATTTTAAAGTTTAACTTGGGTTAAGGTTTAACTTGCACCACGGTCTAACTCTGTGCTAAAATTGCTTCTGTGTTGAAAAATTGAAAAATTCTATTTATATTGTATATCTATTATGTTTACCCTTTTGTTTCATGATGCTTTCACAATGAGGACAAATACTTCAGTTATCATTCCCAGACAATTGTGGACAATTTGAGTGTCACACGAGTTGATAAATTGGATTGTGTACTGTTAGGGATTTGTGCCCCGATTGGCTCTCCATAGTTAAACCACAACTTTAAACCAGGGTTTAATTTAAACACGACTTCAGAATATGGGCCATAAAGTCTAAGCCAAATAAATCGCAATGTATCCATCTGTGTGCACCATGTACATATATGACTAGCGCTGCAAGTCAGGCACCATGATCAGGTTTGGTTCGGTTCGGGGTTTTGGCAATGTATGACTTCATAAATTCAAATTATAAAATAGTTGTATTATTTTAAGCTTCGCGATTGGCCAATACGCGTCACATGACATCCAACTTTTTTTGTGCATGCACGGTAGTGCAAAATGTGCGCAACGAAAATTGACATTGCACGCTCAAGTAGACCAGTGCGGTAGAAGTCCCGGGAGAAGTCAAAGAAAACTGTACTGTAACTTTTCAAGAATTTGTTTCTGTGTTGCTTTTTTATAAAACAAATAATGCACTTGCTCTGTCGTGCGTTAAAGTAAATGCAGAGAAAGCTTGGTTTCTTCAGATGGTGCAGACTGGGCACTTGCCGCCAGCGGTTCGTGCACAGTGTGGCACCTTTCTAAAGAAACCTCGCGTGCTCTGCATTTTCATTAATGCACTCTGCTGCATGCATTATTTGTATAATATTTAATAAATGATTTTTAATTAATTTTTCTCCTGGTCCTCGTGTATATCTCTTCCAGGTCGCATGTGGGTATGCCCATTCCATGGCCCTGTCTGACGAAGGGAATATCTATACTTGGGGTGCTAACTCATATGGTCAGCTTGGAACAGGGAACAAGGCCAATCTCTGTGGGGCTACCAAAATAGGAGAGAGTATAGGAAGGTGAATATTGTATCTATCTAATCTTGATGATATAAAGAAAATAAATCTTATTTACCGGTATATTTACAATTCGTCTAATGCCAATTGTTAACTCGTCTACTATCATTTGGTCTACCATCAGTTCGTCCACTTACCATATGGTCTACTTTCATTTAGTCTAATGCCATTATGTCTAATAAACAGTTGGTCCAATAGCCATTTAGTCCATATACTATACCATTTGGTCTTATTAAACTAAAGTGTTAATTGTGCGAAATGAAGGAAAAGAAAATGGGTATTAGACCAACTGGTTATTAGACGAAATAGTAATAGTTTTGGTTGATCGGATCAATCGCAACTCTTTGTAAGACGGGGCCCCGGAAACCGTTAGATGATGGCCTACTAAGGTCTCTTTCCTCTCTGTATCAGGTTCATAGATATCGCAGCCACCCATTATGCTCATATCTCAGCGGCCATGACGCAGACAGGAAAGATCTATATGTGGGGTCAATGTCGAGGTCAGTCTATCACCTCCCCCATGGAGACTCGTTTTACGTGCCTGGATGACGTCTTTGCGTGCTTCGCTTCTCCTGCTGTCACCTACAGACCACTCACCTTTGGTAAGAAGGAATAATTGATATCTAAGTTTAAAGGTCAAGTCAACCCCAGAAAAAATGTTGATTTGAATAAAGAATAAAGTCAACAAGCATAACACTGAAAATTTCATCAAAATCGGGTGTAAAATAAGAAAGCTATGACATGTTTAAGTTTCACTTTATTTCGCGAAACAGATGTATGCACATCCTGGTCGGTATGCAAATGAGGGGACTGATGACGTCATCCACTCACTATTTCTTTTGTATTTTACTATATGATACATATGAAATATTCTAATTTACTCCTCATTGTCATGAGAAAAAAAATCCCACTTTATTCCTTCCTGAACACATGATATTACCATTGTTTTAACATTTCATGGTTCAGTCAAGTTGGTCCTTACTGTCAAATCTGCAAAAATTAAAATTTTGTATACTTGAAACAATAAAAAACAAAAGAAATAGTGAGGGACTTCATCTTATATCTCATTTGCATGTCAATGAGTTGTGCATATCAATGTTATTTGAATTGTCATAACTTTCTTATTTTACATCCGATTTTTATGAAATTTTCAGCGTTATGCTTCTTTGAATTTTCTCTTTTGATTCAAATCGACCTTTTTCTTGGGTGGATTTGACCTTTAATTTTGATAGGAAATACATGTAGAAGCAATCCTGTAGTGGATATCATATGCCTGAATACTTATTTAGAACAGTTAAATCAAAATAATTCAGACTTGCTTGAAATTATAATCATCTCATTAACAGATGCTTTTTCTGGTGTATCTAACATAGGAAACATCTTATGGGACCACACCATAAACAGACAGGCATTTTTCAGTAATTTTCCCGATCCTCGTTTGCTCATTATTCTGTAATTATACATTTTCCTGAAAAAGGGTTTGGTAGATTTCATTTATTTATAATTTTTTATAATTCTGCGACAAATGTGTTTGATTCTGTGGACATTTTATTTTCTGTTGTTACCAATATTTCACTTCTTTCTTATTTCGTCCCTCATGAGCATCGCATTACCCTAATATCCTATCCTTCCTTTGTCCCTCTAGAAAACTTCATTGGTAGGCGATCTCTTGAGGAGACGTTATCTCTAGCCTTTGATAACCAGGACACGTCGGACTTGAAGTTCTCGGTGGACGGAAAGCACATTCATGTACACAAAGCTCTTCTAAAAATCAGGTGTGTTTATAAATGCATGGGTTTAAAATAGTGTGAAATCGTTGTGACCTAGTGGTTCTGACTCACACCTTGCAAGAGGGTTGTGGGTTTGAATCCCAGAAACGGCTTTAATTTCCTGAAGCAAGAAATTCATCCACATCATGCTTTACTTGCCGTGTACGTCATGGCTTGTGCTCGTCTAGTACTAGTGGTGTCACTCTTTATGTACCCATCAGACACCTAATTGGGGATTTTAAGACCGTGCCATACTGCCTTTTCTTCTATTGCTCCCACGCCTATGGAACTCCCTCCCTTCTTCGCTCCATGAAATTGACAGCATTGAACTCTTCGAACCGTTCCTCAAAACCCACTTATTTCAGCAGATGTGTAGTAATTAGCTTAATTCGATGAGCCTGCACCAATGAATGTTTTTAACAGAAATATGGTGCAATATAAATGCTGTGGATCATCATCATCATCATCATCATCATCGTCACCATCACCATCATCATCATCGTCGTCGTCATCATCATCAGCATCGTTGTCATCATCATCATCATCATCATCATCAGCATTGTCGTCATCATCACCATCATCATCATCACTTGACACAGGTGATGTGAATGGTTACCAGTAGGAAGAATTCCTCAAAAAGCGGTGACCAAGCCAAACTTAGTCGATGTAATCTGCCCAACTTTGGCAAAAGGAAGCAAGTGATACACCAGTCAAATTTGAGTTATGGTTGTTTCTGAAAAAACCTTTGTATGTTGCACGTTCAGGCAAAATTTGGGGAAGAAATGATCGTTCTATGGAAAGATATTGAAGAAAATATGCTGTTAGAGTGCATTGACGCCTATGTAAATGACGAACACACATTGCTCATTTACAGTAAATCATACTTATGTAACTTGCTTCCTTTTGCCAAAGTACAGCAGAAATATAGAAGTGCCTTGGGCAGCTGACAAGGTGAATATGTACAGGTACACTGTACCCAATATAGACATGATGAGTGGTATTCTGATTGCCATGGTTTAGTTAAACCTGGGATAACTTTGATCATATTTTTATGGAGTGCCAGTTGTCAACTTATTCACCAATTAAAAAAAAAGATTATTATCCTGCTGCATTAAGATGTCAAATGATTAATGAGTCGTGAACTGGCAAGAATAGGAAAATACAAAAAATATATAATAAATGGAATTATGAATCATTCGGTACACTATAATTGCCACGAATATGGAAGAAATATTATGAAGCCAGCATTCCGTAGAAGAGTGGTTTAAAATTCTAGTGTAGACTATCAATAAACCTAGTTTTAATGATCTGAATACCAACCAATATGTTATTGCAACCTGAACAAAGCAAGAAATTTATCCATATTGTGCTGCTCTCAACCCAGGTGAAGGGATTCGTAACCCAGCAAGGTCCTTGAATATACTCAGTGCTGGGGAATTGCAGCTTGAGCTAAAGCCTGGGTTAGTGCACCACAGGCTAGACAGACGGTGCTATATTGATGCCTATTATTATTATTATTATTATGTATTATACAAATCTATCTTTTATGTGTTTGTGAACCTGAGAGAGATCAATTTGGATATTAAAGCTATAAAGTTCATGCCCATGTAGATGCATAAAACAATGATTTTATGGGAAAGACTTTGAAATAATGGTCATCATATCATGTTAGATCTATATCTGGTTCATTTGCATAGACCTACATGTAACTGTGTGAAATTATGAAATCTAAGCTGAAAAATGGGCACACCGATGATCACCAACACTAATATGCACATGTGGGACAGTATATCATTATGGCTTGGAAAAGACCAGACACCTGGCTGGAATGCCGTAAATATTTTGTCAGAGTTCCATTCTGGTCGTGATCAGAAGAAGGTTCTATTCGACTTCAGTTTTCAATTTATACTACAACTAACATTTTTGTGTAAGGTAAGTCATAAGATCAATGTTTGATTTGTTTCTTTTTTTTCAGATGTCTTCATTTTAGGAGTATGTTCCAGTCACATTGGGATGAAGATGGCAAAGAGTAAGTGATTTCTTTCATCTTTAGTTTTTCTTTATCAATGAAATATTTGCTGTTATAAAATGAACAGCTGCCCCCAAACCAAAAATCAAATCGCCAGGGGAGGTTCGCTGTGAATAGCGGAAACAATAATTTGGTGTCCAAAAGTGAAAATTAGAAAATTAACTTATCTGAAAGAGTAACTATTTTTCATGAGAGGATATGCAGGCTTCATAACATTATTTTGATGATAAATTGCTTGTCCTATAAATATGTTATGCTTTGGGTATATTTTCAGTCTCCAAAGAAGAGAGTTGTTCATATCACACATCTGGAATATGATGCCAATTAGAGGATCTCAGTTGTATTAGTGTTTTCAATATTCAATCGTTTGTCCAATTTATTTAAACCAGATACAAGCAAATAGCGCCATCTCGAGTCCTCAACTACTCATACCTGGCCAGTTTCCTAACCCATAATGCTAGTGTACATGTAGTCTAGTAATACATGTATAGACCCACTTGAATGATAACATGCTAATTAACTACTCAATACAGTTATACCGCAATAATTATGTTACCCAGTAGCAAAACGATTACTTTTCCTCTCAAAACACATATTAGTTTTTCTGTACAAATACAATTATAGGTCAATTTATTCTGTGTAGTATTAGTAGATATCTGAAAACAAATATTATAAGACTGTATTTATAACCCCCCTCCCCTCCCCCCCCCCCCGTCAATGAGAGACCACACACAGTTCACTCCCCTTTTAACCTTTGCTGACCTTGTCCTTTGATTTTTTATGCTTTCTCAAAATGTACCTTGTTGATTCTCCTTTGTTACAGTGTAATAGAGATAACTCAATTCACCTACCCGGTGTACCATGCATTCTTGGAATATCTCTACACCGACTCAGTCTCGCTACCGCCTCACGATGCCATCGGTAAACTCAAATTGATAATATCCTTAAAGGGGAATCCAACCCAAATAAAAACTTGTTTTTATAAGGAAAAGAAAAATCAGACAAGATGATAGGTGAAAATTTGAACAATATTTGACAAACAACAAGAAAGTTATGAATTTTTAAAAGTTGTAAATATTGGTAATCACTATACCCATGGAGACTTCAAATTGGCCGCATATGGGATGTCATAGTGATGTAAGGCAAGGACTACTCTTCCATGTACTCCAATACATATTATGGCTAAAATGTCATTTATCCCCAAAGTTTTATTTCAAATTATATTTTTCTTTCATGAGGACATAAAACAATATACTACCTGGGTTATATTTAGATTACTGCCCCAGGGGAATGGGTACTTAGGAGAAAACCACAAATCCCTGATAATAAAGTACATGGCCTATGGGAAAGTTGTCCTTGCCCCTTGTCATAATTTACTTACCCAGTTGCCAATTTGAAATCTACATAGTATTAGTGATCTAAAATTTAAATGAGCTATAACTTTCTTGTTGGTTGTCCGATTCCCTTCAAACTTTCACCATTCTGTTTAATTTATTTTTCTCCTTCCCAACACAACATTTTATGGCCAAGGCTGGATTCCCCTTTAACCATAATTTAACTGGGCTATTTCAGACCAGGGGAGCGTTTCATGAAAGGACTTGATCCGACAAGTCCTGTTTTATCCGATAGTTACCAAAGTAACATTGCTTCTCAGCCAATCAGAATCAAGGAAGGTTGTCGCATCTGACAACTTGTCGGATATAAAGTGTTGATGAAACGCTCCCCAGGTTTTTACCAGGGGGAGGTCAGTTTGACCCAACTTCAGATCTTGGCCGCTGATGGCGTTATCGCTATGAAAGATGTGCACTCACATAGAGATGGATGTAAACTTCAAGACTGTATAGTGAAATTTCAAAAAGATTTATTGCTTATAATTTTTACGTAATTGATTATGCAAATTAGTGTATGAAATTATGTATTTGTGTTTTGCTCATTTTAAATGGCTAGTGGAATGCTAATTTTGGGTGAAAATATTGATTTTGACATTTTCAACAAATATTCACCAAAGAAAATTGCTGAAACAGAAGTAATTTCCTATGTTTTATTGTTTTGTGAATTTCTTTGGTATTTTGGGTGTTCGTTCACTTACAAAATGTTGTGTCACTTCGGATCCGCGTACCTGGGGGTTGCAAAGTTGGTCTCAAGAGATGCGCAAGACTTGAATGTAAGAAGTCAGTTTGAACCCCCCACTTATATAAGGGTTAAAGGAAAAAGATTTAGAGATAAAATTGATTCTATTCATTTAATATTTATTCAATTCCACCAAAACATACAAATATTATACAATTGTAGCAGAAATTGCAAAATTGAGCAATTATCAATATAAATATAAGATTACAATAATTGTGATATGAATAGCCTAAGATACAAAAATACAAACTGGTATTAGATTTGGGCAGTCTTTAAAATCCAGATTTCATTGGCAAGAAAACCACCCTTTAAAAACATAAAGTATTTTGCATCAGAACTAAGAAAATCTATCCAGACTGTATTTTAAATATAATTGTGAACATAATCTTGTCGTGGATGGTAATAATAATCATAATTATAATGATAATGATAATAATAACAGCATATTTACCGAGGGTAGCCCTTTCAGTTCTGGAAACTGTTGTCCTAGCGGGCCCTGCAGGTGTTAAAAACAGATGTTTTGTGGAAGTTTATTCTATGAGAATGGCCCAGCATATTGAAATGATCAATGAATTATGAGATTTTGGTAAAGCAAGTAAAGATGAGCAAGCATTCTATAGGTTCCAAGAGGGATAGTATGGATTTATCCAATCAAATCTGGAGACATTTGATATAGCGCCTTTTCCTTTCGGTTACAAAGTGCTGTGCACACACTACTCCATGTTGGGCCACTGAAACAATAATTGAACACCTCAGAATGGTCAGCTTATATTATCAATATGGTAAGGCAAGTAAAGATGAGCAAATAGTCTATAGGTTCCGAGAGGGCTAGTTATTATACAAATAATGCACGTAAGTACGTGCATACAGGGCCAAATAATGAACGATGTGCGAGAAGAGCCAATGGATATACTGCACCGAGGACGAGGTCCGCAGGACCGAGTGCGGTATATCTATTTGGCGAGTGGAGCACAGAGTTCATTATTTAGGTTCTCTATGCACAAGAATGTGTTTATTGTTTGTTTTGTACACCCCCTCCCACCCATGTTACTGAGTTGCCCCGATTGCTAAATTGTGAACTTTATTCAAGATAATTCTAGATAATTCCAGAACTCGCACTGTCCTTCCTGCACTCTGACGTCAGAGTGCAGGATAGTGCATTTTGGATGCAATAGTGCAATTCGCTGAATATCATGTGATCCCATTTGGACCAATCAGATTACAGAACATTCTTGGGAGTTGTATAACAAGCTTGTTTTTAGGGGTAGCTCAAAAGATATGAAACCAATTGACATGTACATGTAATGCCTCCTAATATATAATTTTCTATCTTTCTGTGTGTAGGTCTGTTAGATCTTGCCAATTCCTACTGTGAAACGCATTTAAAGAAGCAGTGTGAACGCATCATCAAGCAAGGTATCAATGTGGACAATGCTGCACTGTTGCTAGAAGCTGCCATTAGATATGAAGCAAAGGTAATATTATTCTCTATTCATTCTCTAATCTATACAATCCTCATTTTGAATCATGTCTGCCCTTTGTCTTCTATAAGCCAAAGTTGGTAGCTTCTTCTTCTTCCAGGGTAAGTGCTGCTTCAAGGTGATGAAGATAAATGCACTGGTATTGTGTGTGTATGTGTGGAACTTTTCACATACTGTTATTTCATAATATATACAGCTAGAGCTTGTTCTTGTAGTGCAGGTGTGAATATGTACATGTGAAAGTAAAAACTATTCTATTAGTTCTTTTCTATTTAACTTCATGAAATCAGAATAAGTGTAAAATTACTGTACAATTAAACTTATTAAAAAATGAATAGAATTCTGTTGGAAATGAATACGACCCAAAATATTTTATTTGCAAAGTTCTTTACAAGATTTACCTGAAAGTTAGCTTCTAAAATGAAATAGGTCAAATGAAAATAAGTAAAAACTATTCTACAGTGCGTATCAATAAAAAGTTTACACTTTGAAAAAGGTGTGGGAATTAAAAAATATACAACGTGTGGATAATATTTTCACATACAATCATGGGTTTGGGTCTCATCTATCCAATTAAAGTAAAAGTTTTGACAGAATGTTAAACTTGAGTGAGCACTGTCCATTTCTGTAAAGCTCGCAGAAATCTGTTTGCGCAGAAGTGATCATTTTCAAGCTGTGTTAAAGGGAAAGGGCGAAATCAAACTTAATGTGCGAAATATTTCTCTTACATTTCCCTTGCACTTTTAGTCAATTGAAATAAAATGGATTCATTCAAGCATTTTGTAACACTTTTGCCACCCAAATTGAAATTTCAACACTTAGTAAGCACAACCTTTACTACCCTTTTTGTGCCAGCTGGATCTGAGGATATTACTGAATCTGAACAAAAGTTTATATCAGACATCTCCAGCATTTTTTCACTAAGTTTTTATCATTGGGGTGGGGCGCAATGCACTCTTCGAAGAGTTTTGGGCATGGAAACAAGTTAAAAAAGGGTAAATATATCTTCAAATCAATTTTAATAGCTAAATTCCACGTGTTCTTCATGATTAAGGTCTACTTTTATTCGCATAACTATTTCAAAGTTCTGCGCAAATCATTTTTCACTAACTTTTCAAAAGTTAGTGGTGCTCACTCAAGCGGAAATATTTTTCGACAGTTACATCGTCATTTGCTTAAATGGATCTGTACCAATGTGTAAGTGTGGAAAAATCTTCAGGATATTACATATGTATGATTTTACAGGATTTTTTCTAAGTGTAAACTTTTTTTTTATACACACTGTATTAGTTCATTTTTTTAACTTCATGAAATCAGAATAAGTGTAAAGTTACAATTAAACTTATTAAAAAAAATAAAAGAATTCTGTTGGAAATGAATACCACCAAAAATATTTATTTTCAAAGTTCTTTACAAGATTTCCCTGAAGTGAGCTTCTCAACTGAAATAGGTCTAATGATAATGTTGTTCACTCCCCAGGACCTTCAGGCCTTCTGTTTCAAGTTTGCGGTGAACCATCTGACGGCAGTGGTAAAGACTGAAGCCTTCAACAATCTGGATGGAACCTACTTGAAGGATTTCATTCGACAGGCTGCGGACTGGGGAGCATTTAAGTATTGACCATGAATGAGTGGTAGGCTATGAATCTACCACATGTGAACAGGTGCATTGTTTGATAGGCAGGAAAAACTGCTTTAAAGTTGACATCATAAACTGAAATTGATATTTTTTTTCTTTGTAGTTGCATTCCATTTACAAATTCGTAAAAGTGAAAATAAAATAGCTCAATGTCATGATTAAATGGTGTGTTTTATAATACATGGGGGTAAGTAGCGGTTACACTTCGTAATTCCGAAGGTTCGTAATTCCGAAACACGAAAATTGCCTATACCTCGATGTTCGTTAATCCGAAAACGTAAAAGGGTTCGTTAATCCAAATATTTGTGGCGTTATTCCGAAGGTTCGATAATCCGAAAACGAAATAAGGTTCGTTAATCCGAAAACGAAATAAGGTTTGTTGTTCCGAAGGTTCGTTAATCCGAAAACGAAATAAGGTTCGTTGTTCCGAAGGTTCGTTAGTCCGAAAACAAAATAAGGCTCGTTAGTCATTAGTTTTCGGGCTAACGAACCTTCGTAATTACGAACCTCATTTCGTTTTCGGACTAACGAACCCTCGGAATTACGAACCTCATTTTGTTTTCGGACTAACGAACCTTCGGAATTACGAACCTTCGGAAATACGAACCTTCGGAATAACGAACATTAGGAATATCCGAACCTTCGGAATAACGAAGCTTCGGAATTACAAATGTATGCGGTAATTAGCGCCCTTATTGTGATGTCACTCATTCACGGTGATGTTTGAAGGTTTGCATGGTGGTATGAGCAATTGCGGAAGAGGTTTAGGTACATCATGTGTAAAGTCTAGGAATGACTGAGATAAGAAAAGTGGATAGAAATGGAGATGAAATGGAGATTAGAAAGTAGAGTATTCTTTTCAAAATGAGTATAGTCCTTAAAAGGACTGTAAACCAGAAGGAGTGGAAAGCTGAGTAGGGGGCAGGCTTGAGTAGGTGAGAGAAGGCTGGCTTGAGTCGGTGAATTGAGTAGTAGCAGGAGCGGGAGAGTAGACTTGATGTTTCGGGCAGGTTGACTGAGACGGACAATCTACTCTCCTGCTCCTGCTACTACTCATTTTGCCGACTCAAGCCAGCCTTCCCTCACCTACTCAAGCCTGCCTACTACTCAGCTCCGGATGACAAAGCAATGCGATGAAGGGGCATGACACACTCATTTGTTTGATATCAAATTCGTCATTATAGCACAAATATTTTATAAGATACAGTAAATTTCATAATGTTTGGCAAGTGTTAACCTTTTCTTGAATTTCTTGGGTGTATGTCAACTTCTGGCCTCAATTGATTGGAGGAGCATCTCATCTGTCATGTCACAAAATTCAAACTTTAAAAATTAATGATTATTTATCATTCATAACTCTGTTTTTCTTGGAGGGATTAGCTTATTGTCATGGTGAACTTGCTTCCATTAATTATCCACAACCTATTGTAAAAAACAAAAAAAAAACACCCCCCCCCCTTGTTAAATTTAATTTTGTTAATTGTATGATTTCCAGCAGTAGGTTATGGGAAAAGAAGTCTTGTGGATGATATCCTTACTGCTGAATTGTGGGAAAAAATCTGGAACACAATTAAGTGCAATACTCCATTTAGGGTGCTGAGAGTTTGAGGCTACTTTTAAAAATTTGTCTAACCAACAAATTTGATTAAATCTCGATTATAATATATAGATGTTACGTTGGACCAAGATTTTGAGAAGAAATATGGCTTTTTTCTACTTCTGTCACTATTTATTTAAAGGCATTTGTGTATTCCTCTGTATTCTCTATATAAAGTAGTGATTATTTATTGTTGATAATATTTTATGTTTCAATACTATACAGTGTTGATCATATGAAATATTACTAGGATATCTTCAAATAGGTTTGAAAGTTTCTTTGTGGAAAGAAATATTTTGAAATGAAGTATAACATCCTTTTTTGGCTCGTTAAAAACGAGACAATGGATGTAACATCATTCATTTATACATAAGAGTATATTTTCAAGTTCAAGTTTTATTTTTATTTCCATTATAAACATTATAAACAAATACAAATCAAACATACATCATTGATATAAACAAATACAAATTGAATATGATAAAAATGATTACAAATCAACTACAACTTCCAAAACAGCAAAAAAGTTTTTTAAAAATCTTATGGAAATGGAATTTTGATAGTCTAGAAAGAATCCTAGTTGATGTACATTGTAGATGGGATCTTCATCATACTAAATTAATAAATGTATAGTTACCCCAAAGTTAGATATTTGATTTGACTTTGAGAGATATCATACAGACACTTAGGCCAATCCATTGATTTGCATAAGTTTTGAATGTGATTGATTTCACAATAAGATTAGCATTTTATATTTTCTTATAGCAATTTAAGGTCATTTCGACATCTACCGTTTCTCTGTCGGGAACACTGCATGAATGTATAAACCATATTTATCCTACCAAATGCACTGTTAAACATCTTTATGGATAAGTGAATATATTATAGGAATATATTTTGACTTGAGTCCTGAGATTGTGGTACTATGTTTTCTACTTTTTGTATGTATGTTTTGATTTGTTATATTTTCAGAAAATGTATCCAATATGTAAAAGGTTGCGTTTGTATGTTTTGTATCATAAGAGGTATTTATCATTCCACGATTATTATGAAAAAATTCGAGGCATTGTCATGATTTGCAGCATTTTATTTCATTCCTTTTGATTTGAAATCATTTTGGTATAAAGAGATCATGGAATTATGTATGGGTATTATTTTTGGACTGGTAGCTACACTGAATTTAGAAACCTATTTTTTTTTTATTTGTTTGCAGTAATTTCAAAAGTATTGATCATCTTCCGCCATTAATTGTGTGTTGTGTATTTTATGTAATAGCGCCACCTTGTGTCGCTCTGGCTTGTTCTGCTTTTGAAACCTGCTAATGCTGCTCTCCGTTTTGTTGATGTTAATTTGTCTAGACTTTCAAAATAATTTTGTAAAAATAAAAGTGAGTTTTATTTTTTTCTTCAGAACAACAGAAGTTTGATATTAAATGAAATTTATGTGCCTTACTGATTGAAATTTTCAGAAAATCCATGTGTATCTGTAAAGAAAAGAATGCATTCTTCCTAGTGATTTGACAAAACTAGAATACCTTTCCTAAACAATATGTTAAAGGTAAAAGACAGTAGTTGCAAGAAACAATAATTTCATGAGAAAGTCTTTTAAATCAAGGTTAATTGTCAAAATATTATCATACATCTAGATCTGGTATATTTAAGTAAACTTATCTTTGTAAAATCATGAAATTTTAGCTCAAATTCAATTATTCTGATGATCACTAACACAGAAAAGCGTATGTGGGACGGTGTATTAATATTGCTTCGAAAAATACCCGACATTTAATGGAATTCCTTGCTTATCTTGCTCATTTCTCAGCAATTACGCATTTTCTTCCAGAGCCAATTGGCACATATTTTTTATTCGTACATGTACATACATACACTTTGGTTGTAATTTCATTGGATTCTGTTCAAACTCATTTTGAGATCATTACCACAACTGGTATTTATCTTTAAAGTGTATGGTAGTAAATAAAATTATTATTATGAGAAGTACATGTACAGTACTATGATTTATAGTTAATTAGTGACTGGAATACTGGTACAGAGTAATCTAAATCCTTAACCATCATATTATTTTTATATCATGCCTTCTTTTTACCAGATTTTGAAATTATTCAAGATTCTTATTTTTGAAGGAAGTTTTATTTTGACATTAATGATTCTTTTTCAATGATTCTTGGTGGTAATCTCTCTGAAAATCAAGAATTTTAAATGATTAAAAAAAAGGAATTACAGGTCAACAAGTTAATGTGAATATGTTCATGTGCCTTTAGTAGTTCAGCAGATATTTAATTGCCACAGTTGTGATAGGAATTAAAGTAAAAGTAGCAGTAGTATTTTTATCACTTGCTGAATATTTTGTTTCAATAATGATTATTAAAGGTCAAGTCCACCTCAGAAAAAAGTTGATTTAAATAAATTGAGAAAAATCAAACATGAATAACGCTGAAAACTTCATCAAATCGGATGTAAAATAAGAAAGTTATGACATTTTAAAGTTCCGCTTATTTTTCACAAAACATCTATGCTCAACTCAGTGATATGCAAATGAGAGAGTCGATGATGTCACTCACTCACTATTTCTTTTGTTTTTTATTGTTTGAATTATACTATATTACAATTTTTACGAATTTGACAATTAGGAACCCCTTGCTTGAACCACAAAATGTGAAAATAATGGAATTCCATGTGTTCAGGGAGGAATGAAACTTTCTTTCACATGACAATGACGAGAAAATCAAAATATTTCATATTTCATATAATAAAATACAAAAGAAATAGTGAGTGGGTGATGTCATTGGTTCCCTCATTTGCATACCGAACAGGATGTGCATCGAACTGTTTTGTGAAATTAAGCGAAACTTTAAAATGTCATAACTTTCTTATTTTACATCCGATTTTGATGAAATTTTCAGTGTTATGCTTGTTTGATTTTTCTCTTTCTATTCAAATCAGCTTTTTGTCGGGATGGACTTGTCCTTTTTGACAAGATATGATTCTCAACAGCTAGGTATTTCATGAAGCTGTTCATAAAGTTATACACGACCTTACCCATGACTGGAACATGATCTCAGGTCAGATACAGAAAGTCAGATACATATTCTGAAGTCGGGTTTAACTTAGACTCAGGTTTAAAGTTGTGGTTTAAGTATGGGAAGCAAAAAGTACCAAAATTTTTATTAAGTTGTATGTTTCTTATGTTTACTGTGCTCTTTCCTGATTCATCGATGGTGAAGACAATCATCTATTTATACTTCCTAGATAATTATGAATGAATTAAGAGCCAAATGAGCTGAAATATGATATCTCTGCTGTAAGTGATTTATGTAACAATTGGCCATCCATACTTAAACTACAACTTTAAACCTGAGTTTAACTTAAACCCGACTTCAGAATACGGGCCATTGGGAACAATTAGCACAAGATACATAGGCCGGTATTCTGAAGTCGGGTTTAATTTAAACTCTGGATTTAAGTTGTGGTTTATCTATGGAAAGCCAGTTGTTACATAAATCTCTAACAGTAGAGGTTCAATGTATCAGCTCATTTGACTCCCAAAACATTATTAACTGCCTGGGAAGGATAAGTATGACAATTGTCTTCACCATTAAATAATTAGTGAAGAGCTCAGTAAACATGAGAAGCATTCACTGTAAACAAAATTTTGAAATGTTTGGCTTCCCATAATTTTAGCAAAGAGTTAGACCATGGTCTAAGGCAAACCCAACTTCAGAATATGGGCCATAGGGAACAATTAGCACAAGAAAAGATTATTAGTAATGCATAATATAATTTCTTTATTATGAACAGCTTTCTGAAACACCCCAGCTGATTTGAAATAATGATGACAAAGTTCATGAAAGTGCTGAAATGGATATGCTCTTGTTCTCATGTAAAATGTACTTTCATCCAGTTTAGAATAGTTACCGTACTGCCTTCGCATATTCTGCCTAATGATAAAGATACAGTGATATATTTCAAGGTTTTACAATTTTATCTGAAATGACTTTATATCTATCCGAGAACAGATTGTATCACCACTGTCTTTCTTTGAATGGGTGATACTCCAAGATTCTGCATAAAAACAGTCTGTAAGAGAAATTGACTTTAGGGCTGAAAAGGTAAATGTAAACTAAAATGCTCTTCAAAATGTTTAGATTTTGTGAGGTGTGCCACGCCGCGCTCCCTGTAGGCAACATAAGAGGTATGTTTTATCGTGGAGCGTTGTGGCCCAGTGGATTAGTCTTCTGACTTTGAAACAGAGGGTCGTGGGTTTGAATCCCAGCCATGGCGTAATTTCCTTCAGCAAGAAATTCATCCACATTGTGCTGCACTCAACCCAGGTGAGGTGAATGGGTACCCGGCAGGATTAATTCCTTGAATGCATGAGCACTGAAAGGCAGCTCGAGCTAAAGCCGGGGTAATAATAATAATAACATCGCGCCTCGGAATAGAATGTTTCTAGATAGATGGCGCTATATAAATGCCTATTATTATTATTATTATGTGCTTAAACCATTAAGAGTCTTACGATCCTCCTCATCATCAAATATCAATTATCTTTCTTATGATCTCTTTCTTTTCATAATGATCGCAATTATTCTGAACACCATCATCATTATTCCTCCCTTCCATTGTTGATAAAATATTACTTTTGAATGATATAAGTCTAATAAGGATGACTTTTAGTGAAAAAAGTAGGAATTACAACTATTTGAGAAGTTTTTGTCATAGAAAACTGATTATAAGTGAGCAAAAAGTAATAAAATAAAAGAAATGTATTGATGTACATGATTTCACTATTATTAAAACAATTGTAAATAAAGTGACATCCCTGTTTTATGTAGATTGTAATTGAAACAATAACTCCCAACGATTTTTCTTGCCTTCATCAGATTCCTTTGCTTGTCAAGGTGATTTTGTTTTTGTTGTTGATTATTTTTTTCTACTAAATAATACCAGTATATATTTGTAACATAATTATTTACATTTTGTATTCATTGCTCTTACTGTCATAGTTGAAATCATAGTTATCATTTAACATTATAGAATTAATGGGGCCAAACAAGGCTTGTAAATGATTTGGTCTGTGTAATTAAAAGCATTCCTTGCTCATTTATAACCAATTACTGGTGTGAGTTGATGTTATGTTGTAACAGATGACTATGTTACCCCGCCCCGCCCCCTTCCACAGAGAGTAAAGCGGCGATCATACATTGCCCGTTTAGAAGGCGGTCCACGGCTAGTCTGCAGGCACAGACCCTGATTGAAACTTTGATCAGCAAGTGTGTCTCCACGCAAAGACTAGCACATACAAAACTTGCTGTTTCAATTCCTGAGCAAGAGGGTCTTCAGTACACAAGGCATGAGTAGGCTGCACATTCAGACCCTTAACTCGAGTGAAGGGTTTGCCCAGCAGACCAGTCCACGGCGGGTTAGCCCTTGAGCTTTGACAGTTGGTTTACAGTCGGGTTACATGAAGGTGCGTGTTGCTTTGTTGGGCAAGCGCAATTCAAAAGAAATTATGAAAAGTTGTAACCCACTGAAAACAAATTGGCCAAACTCTGCATTAAAGGGCTTTTTTGCATCTAACTTCAGGGGCAATCCGCCATGAACGGCCATCTACCCTGGCGATGTGAGATCGTCCCTTTTAGAAACGGAAATATACCCCTGAAAGAGGATGGAATTTGATAGCTCTCTGGACGATCCTTCAAAGTTTTTTCAATATGTGAGGTCTGTCACGATTCCCGAGTTATTTTCAGCGGGTTATTCGCAATATATGAATGATCCAAGATCTGACTGGTCTTTCAACCATTCCTGGATTGACGATGAAATAATAATGAAAAATAAGTCAGAGGTCATGCAGATTTATTGCATGCGGTTGGAAGACTAATTCAGGCCAGTGAAATAATGCAGGGTGCCCTTACGAGTATTTGTTAAATACTCCGCCCCCCCAAAAAAAAGTGTATAGAGAACTAGAGAATGGAAAAGAGAGAGAGGGGGAGGGGTGAAATGGGTGGGAGAGAGAGAGAGACGATGTTTGTGAGTGCGAGGGGGAGGGGTTGTCTGTGGGCATGGGGTTGGGATGTGCGTATGTGTGTGTAGGGGGAGGGGGGGTGGGGCTCAAGTCGTGCTATAATGGGCTATTCGACGAACCCTGTAATTGTGCACAGAAGCATCCCCAGTATGACATTCTCTGTAAAGTTATTGGTAAATATTCTCAGGTAATACTATTTTTTTAATGGTACGAACATTGGAGTTAAAGTTTAGAAATGACATTTTTAAAATGAGAAGTAACTGCTAGTAACGTTTACCGCAATGAAAACTAAATAAAAGAGCGGAATAGGCTGTTTACATGAAATCGTGAAAAATAATCAATTTTTACATAGTCCTATGAATAGTTCATAACCTAGATCTGCAGAAAGGTTTGGAAACCTTTTGCAATATTTGCAGAATTTTTTGTTGTCTTATCTCGTTAAACATGGCCCAATAATGGTCAATTTCTTAAGCTCCCTCACGGCCAATCCTTTCAGAATTTGAAGAGATTAATCGGTGAATATTTTGCATCAAATATGTTTTAATGTTGACACGACAATTTTTATGGAATACGGAAAATAAGACGTGCCCTCCGCTTTTTCAAAGAATGTTTTCACTTTTCTTTTTATTCTACACAAAGTTTTAAAGCCATTAGTGGAGTGTTATCCATAAGTTGCATTCAAATAAAGATAGTAATTTGAGATATGTAATCTAAAAGATGTCCGTTTCTAAAATAATAAACGTTCTCGAACAAACTGGATTGTGTAGAGTTACATAAACATGCCTGTTTTCTTCTTGTCAAAATGGACTTTCTATAATATTCTAAGAGATTCAAGGATCCCAGCATTCACTGACTGACATGTCACATTTCAACATGATAAAAGCCAGATGACGGTCAATAGTGAAGATCCTTTTAAATGAGCGTATGTCAGTGATCAAGGGTGAGGCTTGGGGTTCTTTATTCTGTCATAGTCAAAGAAAAGGTCGTTTGAAATGAAATGTTTTGTGCTGGAACAGTTCCCGCTACTCATTGATGTACGTCAAATTAAAAAGGCTAAACGTTGGTAGCTTTTAGTAAAAAAAAAAAAAAAATTCAAATGGCGAAGGACGCTTAAGACTTTTTCAGCGCTAACAAGAAAAAAAAGTAGAATACTTCTGAATAGTTCTTTTTGTGATTGAAGAGGGTTTTTTTTAGGTTTAAAAACAAACATCTGCATACGCCACAATCCTCTTTGGAGTATTCAAGAGAAAGGCAAACTGGCGGGCGGGGGAGTTTAGCCTAGTGACGAACTGCTCATAAAAATAATACGTGAATTAAGCCTTACACTTACACTATAGTTCCGAATGTAGATGTATAAATTTCTCTTCCTTATCTTCGCTCACGAATTTGCGGGATGGGTTTCTGTGTCTGTTTATGGTAACTCCCGTTGGAACGGACCATGAAAGAGATAGACGCAATATTATCCTTGTAGTTCCGACCTTGAGTTATAGATATAAATTTCTCTTCCTTGTCTTCGCTCACGCATTTGCGGTACAAGATTTGGCGTCGAGCAGATAGCCGGTTTCGAGTAAATCAAATTGTATCAAATTGTCCAATATAAGAACAAATATAATTTGCTTCATTTTAGAGCACTGGAAGTATAACTCTTCAATAACAAAGGTAAGCTGTTTTGTCGGAAAACATGACGATTGATGATAACTCGAGCGCAGTCTCAATGAACGAAGCGGGATATGCGATGTTCTTCCCTGTCATTTTCATAATGATTGGTGTCGAAGGCGCCATCGGCAACACTTTGGTCTGTGTCGTAATCGCGAGTGCGATCACGAGGTCGAAAAGCAGCAATGTGAATCTTCTCATCCTGCACCAAGCATTCATCGATGGTGTAACGTCTGTTGTTTTATTTCTCAGCTACACATTACCCGTTCCCTATATACCAAAGACGGGAGGTTGGGGAGAGTTCCTCTGCCGAATGTGGGTGTATGAAAGCCTTCTGTGGATGCTCTTTGTCGTGTCAACCTACAATCTCTGCATGATGTCTCTGGAGCGTTTCGTAGCTGTTGCATACCCACTGACCTACTCCACCAAATTCAACCAGCAAACATCCATCCTGATGATTCTGTTTTGCTGGATCATAGCCCCATTACTGCATTACTACTACCCTGTTGGAGACAACTACAATGATGGCGGTGTTTGCAAGAGTCGTGGAAATCGTGTAGTCTTGGCTGCAGTAGGTATCATGGTCTTCTTCTGGGAATTTTTCATCCCCTTAGTCATCATGACTGTGGTTTACGTGCGAATCGTGTGTCTGCTTCGAAAGCACCACCAAAGAGTCCAAGGTTCTAGTGCTAACACAGGCCATCAAGACCGTCAAAATGGGCAACCTCGGCAACACTCTCGGGTCTCTCCTGACCGCAGTGGGGCTCGAAAAGAAGGTGCCCCTGATAGCTCGTTGCAGGGACAGGGAAATGATATCCATGATGAAGACACCCAGAACACCTCTACACATCAACAACCAAACGAAGAGCAACATCAGCAACACGGACAGCAACGGCCACATCATCAACAGCAGAGACGTCCGCCAGCTCAATTTCAGAAAGTTCGCCGTAACGTCACCTTTACTCTCTTGGCTGTCTTCATCATGTACGTTGTTTGTTGGCTGCCCAATCACCTGACCTTCTTGCAACATGGATTCGGAGGTCCTCTTGATTACGGTGGCATATGGTTCAACGTCAGCCTTGTCCTTGCCTATCTCAACATGAGCATCAACCCACTCATATACGCCCTCAAGTACAAGCTCTTCAGAGAAGGATTCAAGAGACTCTTTTGTGTCTTCGGGTGTTCTTCTGCTACGCCTTCGGATACAGTTCGTACAACATCAGGCTCCGAAAGAAGCTAAAGTGAGCAACCCTTTTCATTTATAGAGTTGGTATTAGAAGTCAAGAAAGTTAATGATATGTTGTAATTCATATAAATTGTAAGTATTTTTGTATCATTTGACTCTTGATAAAAGGCTTTTCCCAGGGGCTGTGGAAACGAGGGGGGGGGGGGGCTTTCCAAAACCGTATACAAAACGCACAAATTATCATCCAACTGTGACTTCTTGCATGGTCAGCCCCCCCCCCCCCCACTTTCAAAACCATTCCGTGGCCCCTGATATTTATGTAAATCATATATAAATATTTTGAAATAATAAATCCTCAAGGAAGAGGCAAAGAGATAGTGTGCACCGAAGAACAACAGAGGTTAACATACGATTGAAAACTTGTCCTGTTAAGATTTTCTGCATCTTTTGAAATTGCCAACTCTTCTTCACAAAGGTATGAGAGGGGATAACGATTAGTGCTTATAATTTTATTTATGCATGGTATTTTATTTGTCCCAGTATTGATCTGAAACGCAATAAGGAAGGGAAGGCAAGATACTAGCTCACAGAAACTTGAACAAAGGCATGCGAGTCTTGATTGTAGGTTTTTTTTTCATTTTCGAATCGAGCTATGAGTTCTTGGAATAGTCTACCAGAAGAGGTATTCCCAAAACCTTCAATATATATATATTTTTTAGGAATCGGCTTGATAATCACTGGATGAATGCTGCTTTTGTATGCGACTTTGAGTAATAATGGTAGTCCATTTTTTATGAAATATACACTTCTCTTGTCACATGAGTGTGGAGCATTTCGTATATTCCAATTGATCGACAAACAGGCATACTAATAGTTGGATTAGAGTAAGTGAGTGAGTGAGTGAGTGAGTGAGTAAGTAAGTAAGTAAGTAAGTAAGTTAGTAAGTAAGTAAGTAAGTAAGTAAGTAAGTAAGTAAGTAAGTAAGCAAGTAGGAAAGTAAGTAAGTAAGTAAGCAAGTAAGTAGGAAAGTACGTATGTATGTATAAGCAACTTAGGTAATAAGTAAGTGAGCAAATAAGTGAATAGGTAAGTCTGTCTGTGAATGTGGGGGAAATGATCATTATTTCTAAATTAGACTGTATTTAATGAGTAAATATATATAAGGGGGATTCATCGTCATTTTTGCTTAACTATTTCATTTCATTTCATTTCAAATAAACATTTATTTTCTTCCATTTCAAAACATTTTTCATTAACATTAATTCATACAAAAATCAAATTGTTATGAAGAATATAAATACGTACATGTTGGGTTTAAAGAAGAAGGCGTATACCCTAAAAGCCGAGGCTTGTGGTGGGATACGCCTATAAACAAAAATACACTAAATTCAGGGTAGAAATATATACTCTATATTCTGTTTTGCAGTTTTACAAATAGTTATTTTTCCACTGACTAATTTGTTTATACGATATTTCAATATTCAGGCTTGCAATTTGATGTCGTTTTCCGTCAGGAATAAACGTAATGGAAATCATTTTAAATACAAGTTTGTCATGAGAGTCATTCATCTTATGTTCCATGTTTAAATATTTAGAATGAAATTCATTCTGCTAACTTGTCAAACAGATTCTGTCTACAGTGTTAGACAAAGAACCAAGAAGATTTTACAGAAGAAAAAAAAAATTACAGAAAGAAATAATCAAATCATTCTGTAAATTTTTATAACAGGAAAGATTTTCTATATTTTTTCTACAATTTTACAGAACATGCCTGTTTTAAAACAGGGGGAAAACAGTTTTATTACAATAAATTTGTAAAGATACATACACCAAATACCAATTTTCCGTGATTTTACACAAATGCATGTAAGATTACACAGTGCAGTGAGATTACAGGTGTTCTCGAGACTCTGCTGCAAGAATTTTGTTTTTTATGTAGAAATTTTCTAACAGTGTAATTAAAAACTCGGTCACATGTTGCCGTCCTAAAGGGAGTATGTTAGGCTGAAAATTTAGAGAATAAATCAGACATTAAACAAAACACTGAAAATTTTATCAAAAATCGGACAAGGAATATGTTTTGACATTTTAGAATTTGCATCAAGCTGATGTTAGGCCTATACCCCCATTTATTCTTTTGTATTATTACATGAAATCATTCGATTTTTGTACTCCAAGAATGAAAACAAATCATCGGTTTGACTATTGTAGGGCCTACTGATTTATCATAAAAAGATAACCCTTGCTGGAACTCCTCAAAACCTGAGTCAAAGGAGCGCTTGTATTCCGTTTTCTATTTAATTCAACGCGTTGACGATTTTGACAGTATGAAGTAAAGTAACTCTTGCAGTTTTTTTCATTTTGAAGACCACATTTTGGATATTTTGAACCTTCCATGGCAATTTATTGTTGGTATTAGGCTGGTTGGTCACTGCATATCTCCACTAACGTTGCTCACTACGTGAATAAAGTTTTATATGTATTTTGATTCCATTTTCCCCTTCAACGTTGATTAAAGGTAGTATTCTACAAAGTAACATTTTCCACAAAGTGTCCTTGATCAGACCCCTAGCTTCCCATAGTAGCACTCGATGTTTAAATTTAGTCATATTCATTTTAAAACCAATCTAAATTATATCCTTTATTAGATTAAAGAAACTGCAGATTGCTTTCTCTTTCTGTAAAATGATTACAGCGTTTGATATGAACACCCTTTCGTATTCACCATCTCAATAGGTTAATGTTGACAAATATGACAATGTAGTTTACCAAGCGTGTGTATCGGGTACTAAACTCACCTAAGAATTAATGTACCATTTTGTTTTTATAAATAATCTAGTAAGTAGCCCTTTGCATCACTTTCATGTTTTTAGAATCGTTTGCGTTGATTTTTTTTAAAGGGTACAATCACCCCCACTCCAGCATGTTTAGGCTGCAAAATGTAGATGGATACATCTTTAAAAGAAAATGAAAGGTTTGGAACAATATTATTTGCGTGAAAACAGAAATATCAAAGAAACAAATCAAAGAAAGTTTGAGAAAATTGAATGAATAATAAGAAAGTTATAATAGGCATTTGAAGTTTAGATCATTATTGTAATTTAGATCCTCCAATTGGCAATGCGAGAAGGATGTGTGATGCCACATGTGTACAACTTTTTCATTACTTATGTATATATTTCACTTAAAATGTCTCTTTTATCACATCTATCAGTAGATCATGAATTCTTTTAATAGGAGGGCTTGTAATACATATATTCAAAGAATATATCATGGATAAAGAGTTTTAAGGGAAAGTTGTTCACATGTGACATAACACCACAAAGATACATACTAATAACATTTGTCGCATTGCCAATGGGAGGATCTCCATAGCATTAGTGATCGCAATATTCAAATGCTCATAACTTTCTCATTATTTATATGATTTTTCTCGAACTTTCTTTGATCTTATATTCTTTGAGGTTTCTCTTCCCACACAAGCCAACGTGTTCCCAAGGGTTTCATTCCCATTTAAAGGTGCAAACAAGTCATAGGATGTAAAATTAATACGCCGCAAAAGGACCACCAAACGGTGGCCATTTTTTTTCTTAAGAGTGAAATAAATCATCTTTGATATAAATGTATTCTATTATTGAACTATTGAAACATTGTAATCTGAAACTGTAATATTAAATTTATCGGTATGATGTATTTGACTATTCATTTATTCATTGCTTTTGATTTATATGTATGTATGTATGTATGTCTGCATGTGTGGGTGTACGGGTGTTTGTATGTAGGTATGTTTGTATGTATGATTTGTATTTCTTTTACCATTCACAGGGCCCTCTTGGAAATCAGTTAAGATAGCAAGTTAAGATAATTACAAAAATAGTGTTTTTGGAAAGAATGTTATGGAAGTCTGGTCAATGCTTTGTTAGTAAATTTCTTTAATAGATATAATTCAGGTTCCCTTAATTTCATCTTAATTAAGGTGGGGGACATTGTCAGGAAAGAAATTTAATGTAATAAAAGATGTGGGTTTAAACAGTCATGTGCTTAAAATATTTACTTGGTCCAGGTTAGGATACACGTAGGCCTATAGACAAGCATGTACATATGTTTTGAATATTTCAAGGGCAAACGTTGTAAACGTTTGATACCCCCCCCCCCGAGCACAAGTGTACCAGGTTGATGCCATATTTCTTATTAGGTAAGCATTTTAATACAGGTGTCATAAATAGCCAATAGAGTGCTCTAGCATTGATGAGTGTAGATGTTCAGATACACAGGAAGTGTCTTTTGTTTTTTAAGAATGTGTTGCTTTATGCACTCATCTGTTATTGAAATTCTTTGAATTACTTTATAGAAATTGTATAGTTAGTCCTAGTAACGAAAGGGTATATTAGGAGGTTAGTTTCAGTAATTCAGGGAGAACCACCTAAGCTAGAATAGACCACAGATGTTAGTATAGGCAGTCGAAGTTAAACTGAGGGACTACGTCGGTGACGAGATAACGACCCCAGCTGCCGCCGGTTCTCCACCGACATGATTGGTCAAAATTAATGTCATCATTGGGGGCTCGATCTCGTCCACTAATTCGTTGAAGCCACATCTCTGATCTGGGGGCTACTCATCAGGGGGCAACTGTCTGCGGAGGCCGAGGCCGAGTGGAAGAGACATCGCAAGCTGCGGAGGCCAGGAACTGGACCGACCACCAGGGCCGAGTGGGGCATGTCAAGCTAGAAGATATGATGGGGGCTCTAGTCAACTATTGTTTAAGTTAAGTTATATTTTGTTATATCCATGTATATTTCATGTACAATCATTGTAAAAGAAATCAAAAGGAAACCACAGAATGACAAAAGAGATTTGATTAAATCTTTTTAGTAACTGTATTTATCAGTTTTACGTATTCCCTATTTGGTGTCAAGCAGCAGTAGGTAAATAATTAAAAAAGTCACTCCTACGTGACAGATTGCTACACAATAATATTCCCAGTGGTAGTGGTCTGGAAATGAACAATAGGATTAGCTATGTAGTTTACAATAGTTAATTTCACTGAGGTCATTCAAGAGTCTTCTAGAATTTGATTGCTCTAGAAATTGGCAGAATGTTCTTTTTTTTTTAGACAATACTAGACGCTTCCAGAATAGTAAATAATAATTTATATATAAGCTGGCAGTTTCTTCAAGGAGATCATCATATCAGATCAGAACTCAAGAGTATCACGCCAGACTTTATGTCAGAGCATAGATTATTTCCAACTGGAATACAACATTTGTGGAACTATTTGCACGCTATCAATGAACTGTTTGCAGTTACTTTGAGAGAGGAATTCTCAGTTCTCATCGAGATCAACCTGTTTAAATGAACGCTTTTTAACCCAAAGATTGCTGAAATTGACTGTTAATCATCATCAACATCATCTTCACGGACATTTCAACTTGTTACAGTGACTCTTGTTATTCATCGTGCTTCAACATCAGTTTCATCATCGCCATCATTGTGAACTTTAATTTATGGAATCTTCGCCAACCAACTTGGATTTTATTTGTACTATCATAACTTTGAAATAGTATCAAAACTGAGACTTCAAGACATGTAAGATGTTTTGTTTTATTTTTTTATTTTGTTGATTGATATATTTCCTGTAATAAAAGAAAGGAAATCAAATTTAAAACTAAATTTTCATTATTATTTGTTGCAGTATCGTAACAAATAATTTTGGGAGCTTGTCCGGGAAACGAAAGCCAATTTGTACAAGAAGCCAATTTGAAACTAAAACCAGTTTTCCGGGAAACGAAAGCCAATTTGTACAAGAAGCCAATTTGAAACTAAAACCAGTTTTTGTGGAATCGAAAGCCAATATGAGACAAAAGTCAATTTGAAACAAAAGCCAATTTGAATTGAAAACATTTGGGAATTTTTTGTAAAGTTCTAGAATATACTGTACTGTGCGATTACTTGCTTGTATTTGTGTATATTCCACCATGGCTACATTTGAAGAGCTCACTTGCAAAAGGGGTTAGGTCCATTTTTCATCAAATTTGATTTTTATGTCTCACTGTATAGATTTTTAGTAGCCCTATATGATGATACCAAAGAAAAGTTGATATTCCTATTAAAAAGTGAACTAAACTGGCTAAGAAAAATCACTTTTTTTTTAAAGGGGTTAGGTCCATTTCGGTTTAGTTGCAAAAGGGGTTAGGTCCACACATGATTTTTTTGGAAAAGAATATCTTAAAAAATATGAAGACGGGTAAATTTCTTTTATACCCAATTTTATGTTTTCATGGTAGGGTATCATGAAAATTCAGTTTCGCATAAGAATATTGCAATATGGGAGAATTAGAAAAATGATTTTCTTGGAGTGGACCTAATCCCTTTTGCAACTTAACACTTCTGAAGAACTCATTTGTCAAAAGGGGTTAGGTCCATTTTTCATAAATTTTGTTGTTTTCTGTCTCTAAGCCTCTAAATTTTTAGTCACTTTGATGATACCAAAGAAAACTTGAAATTCAAATGATAACGTGAATGAAAGTGGCAAAGAAAAATCACGTTTTTAATCAAAAGATATTGGATTCATTTCAGTTAAGTTGCAAAAGGGGTTGGGTCCACGATGATAATTATTTTAAAGATATATATAAAAAAAAATTAAGACAGGTAGATTTCTTTTATACCCAATTATCTGTTCACATGATAGGGTAGTACATCATGACAATTTAGTTTCTCATAAGAATATTGCAAAAAGTGAGAATAAAAAACATGGTTTTTCTCGGAATGGTCCAAAGTGGACCTAACCCCTTTTGCAACTTATACTCTTCATTTAATGTTGAAGAATTTCCTGCAATGACAGAATTGTCATATGATCATTTGAAGTCACTGAAAAAAGATGATTCGATAGCAGTTTGTGGTCACTTGGGTGTATCTCTAGCCCCGGGTTTAAAGAAGGCAGAGATAATTGACTAGTAATTAGCTAGTCATATAGAAACTTCTATCAATATTTCAAATGATGCTCAGATCCAACTGGGTAAAATTGAATTGGAGAAAGAGAAAATAAGAGAAAACATTGAAAAGGAGGAGATAAAAATGAAAGAAATGGAGAAAATAAACATTGAAAAGGAGAGAATGAGATTAGAGTACCAGTTAAAATTGAAAGAAATTGAGTTAGCTCATGCAAATACTAACTCTACCAAGAAGATCCTATGACTGGAGTTCCAACAGGCAACAAATTTATTCAAGCAGCTGATCATTTCTAAAAAAGCATAAAAGAAAGAACGGCAGTCATGACCTTTTTGATGTCCGCCTTCAAAGCCGCCAGTTTCAGCGAAGAAATCAGAGGAGTGAAACTTTACGAATATCTATTTGTATCAATTTTCCATCATTCATATTAATAAACAAACTGACATTTGAACGGATTACAAGACATCAATAACCAAGCACTATTATTCCGAGATATTTGCCCACGTTATATCAATTAACCTTTAATTAGTGAAAAAAGTAAGAATTTGACCTTTACTGAAACCAGATTTTAACACTTTTCCGATCGTTTGCGGCGAAAGAAAATTTCAAATGTGGTCGGTGGAATATTGTTATTCATTATTGTATATGCCAGATGAGTGCCCGTACATGTGCCCCAGTCGAGTAAATTTGAGTCATATTTCAGGACATATTGTAGAGTTTATTTTCGCATGCCTCCGAATTATGTACTACACATACAACCAGACCAAGATGCAGCGAAAAAGTAATTATCATCACAATAACATATTTCCCTTTATACATGACCTATAGCTGCGGAGTCATGCGGGAATCATTTGTCTACACAATTGCAAGAGATGTTGAGCAAAGTGCATGCCTGACATATTTTCTGCTGGCGGTTTTTAACCTTGTTCAAAGGGATTTTATTTGCTGTTACTCCATCTCATTTGAAACCTCCTTGACTCTACCAAAGATAAATCTCCCCAAGTCTTTGATGTGGCGGAAAACATTCGCCTTGTGCCAAAATTTTATGAAGAGGGAGTTGATACATATTTTGTGTCATTTGAAAAAGTGGCCAAGAGACTGAATTGGCCTGAGGAATACTGGACTCTTCTCCTCCAAAATGTTTTTGTTGGAAAGGCTGCAAAAGTCTATTCTTCACTCTCTGAAATGCAATCATGTGACTATGCTACAGTGAAAGAAACAATTCTCAATGCATATTAGTTGGTACCAGAAGCGTACAGACATAAATTTAGGAACATGCAAAGACAATCAGGCCAGACTTATGTTGAATTTTCTAGGGAACAATAGAAGATGTTCGATAAGTGGTATAGATCACTGAAAGTTGACAAAGATTTTGTTTACCTTAGAGAAGTTGTCCTCCTAGAAGAATAAAAAAAAGAGTCTTCCTTTTGGCATTAAATCTCACTTAGATGACCATAGAGTTACTGAAGTCAGTAAAGCAGCCATAGTAGCTGATGAATTTGAGGTCACACATAAGGGTAGTGGAGATAGGTCTCCTTTCAAGAATTATTGGAAAAAGAAAGGTAAAGGGTCATCTGAATCCCACAATAAACCTGGTGAGGGAAAATATGCTAGCAAGGACAAAGACACTAACAAGAATCAGGCTAGTGGGGGCACAGAATCAACCAAAAGGTCTGAGAGTCGTAGTTCCAAAATGTTGTACTCATTGTCATAAATCTGGACATTTGAAAGAATCATGTTGGAAATTTGTTGGAATGCCAACCAAAGTTAAGAAAGACATGGGTTTTGTCAAACAAACAAGTGTTCCCTCGATGGAGTTTGTCCCATCAGAGCCTATTCAAGATGTTGAGAGTGTTTATCTGGTATTTGCTGATAAAGTCAAGCAGGTTGATGAAAGCTTTAGAAGCTTTTTGTATGATGGTGAAGTATCCCCTTGTTCGGCTGGTGCTGCTGGTAGGTCAGTGGTGACACTTAGGGATAAAGGGGCTGCACAGTCCCTGATGGTGCCAGGGGATTTGGCTCTTCCTCCGGAGAGTTCAGAGAATGCCAAAGTCTTAATTCAAGGTATTGGCCCAAATTTCATGTCGGTTCCTTTGCATAAGGTCAACTTAAGGTGTGACCTAGTTAGTGGTCCTGTGACTGTTGGTGTCGTTCCAGAATTACCCATGGAAGGTGTTGATTTCTTGTTAGGAAACGACTTGGCTGGAGATAGAGTTGTTGCATCTCCAGTGGTTTCGGAGAAGCCGGTTGAGGTAGCTGAAACTGAATTGTTGCAGGAAGATTTTCAAGGGATTTTCCCGGATTGTGTTGTTACTAGGTCTCAGACTCCGTAGAGCTGAAAAGGATGATGCGGAATCTGCTGTAGTCCACCTCCTGGACTGTTGTTATGATACGACTACTAAACACATAACACACTACATCCCCAGAACACGCATACACACACCCCCTGAATAGTTTTCGGTGTTAGGCGAATCACTGGGGGTAAGTGAATCAGTGGAGGGTGTGTTTGTGTTGGTTATGTGTGCGTGCGGGGACATCGGTACGGTCCGATAGGGTTTGCCCCTTTGGTTTGCCCAATCAATAAAAATCGTCCAGGACGTGGACTAAATCTGCTGATGTAGAGGAGAGTACTGATGTCTGGTTAGCTGAAACCTTTTTCAAGGATTTAAATGGGGATAGTGTTGAAGGCTCTGTTGCTAACAATGATAGTTTGTTTAGTAAATCCTCCCTTGTACAGGCACAACAGGCAGACCAAGAATTGAAAAGCCTGTCACAGAAGGCATGTTCTGAGGCTGAGGCTGATAAGGTTCCTGAGAGCTTTTATGTCAAAGATGACATTTTGATGAGGAAGTGGAGACCTCCCCGGAGACCAGCTGATGAAGATTGGTGTATAATTCACCAGGTAGTAGTTCCTCCCTGTTACCGCACAGAGATTCTGAAAATGGCTCATGAGTTACATATGGCAGGATCATGTTGGTATTCGGAAGACAGAAGATAGAATTAAGAGGCATTTCTATTGGCCTAGCTAAGATGCACAAGGATGTGGTGCATTTCTGTAAGACATGTCATACATGTCAGATTATTGGTAAGGCACAGCCTTCTATCAAGCCTGCTCCATTGATACCCATTCCTGCATTTGACAAACCTTTTACTAGGGTTCTTGTTGATTGTGTTGGACCCTTACCCAGAACGAGGTCGGGTCACAGATTTCTCCGGACGATTATGAACTTGTCTATCCGTTTTCCAGAGGCGATTATACCCTTGAGGAGTATCACTGCAAAGACAGTGGTACAGGCGTTAGTGCAGTTTTTCACTCGGTATGGTCTGCCTAAGGAAATTCAGTCTGACCAAGGTTCAAATTTCATGTCAGGAAAATTTCAGCAAATTATGAGGGAGTTGGGAATAAAGCAGATCAAGTCCTCTGCTTATCATCCACAGTCCCAAGGAGCGTTAGAACGCTATCATCAGACCCTGAAGACCATAATTAGGGCTTATTGTGAAGACTATTCCGATGACTGGGATAAAGGGATCTCATTTCTACTGTTTGCAACTAGGGATTCCCCGAATGAGTCCACGGGTTTCAGTCCATTTGAATTGGTCTATGGTCATAAGGTTAGGGGTCCCTAAAGATTATCAAAGAGAGGTTTATGGTTCAGGATGATGATGTAAACCTTCTAGACTATGTGTTTAGAGAAAGGCTCTCAAAAGCTTGTGATGTGGCTAAGGAACACTTGAAAGTGTCGCAGGGAAAAAAGAAAGCTCAAGCTGACAAAAACGCAAAAGAGCGAAGTTTCAAGCCTGGAGACAAAGTGTTAGTGTTGTTGCCTTTGCAAGGTTAGCCCTTGAAAGCTAGGTTTAGTGGCCCCTACATAGTCAAAAATAAACTGAATGATGTCAACTATGTGATCAGTACCCCTGATCGAAGAAAGTCTCAAAGAGTTTGTCATATAAACATGTTGAAAGAATACTTTGAGCGAGAGGCTAGTCAGCCAATAGGTATAACACAGGTCAAAGAAGAAGAAGAAAAGCATGTAGATGTACATGAAGATGAATTCTATGGAAAGACAGATAATGAATTGTCTTATACAGATTTATCTAGGAACGAACCATGTGGTGTAAAGTTGTCTAACTCAGAGATGTTAGGAAATATGGACGAGGTATTAAAACACCTGCCTGAAGATCAGAGAAATTATATATCTGGCTGAATACAAGCAAGTTGGAAATGGTGAATAAGGAAATACAGTTTATGTTAGATAATGACATAATTGAACCGAGTCAGAGCAGTTGGAGTTACCCTATTGTAATGGTCCCAAAGCCAGACGGCTCTCAGAGATTTTGCATTGATTACCGAAAGGTAAATGCAGTAACTAAGACTGACTCGTATCAAATTCCTAGGTTAGAAGATTGTATTGATAGAGTTGGAAATTTTGCCTATATCACAAAGATAGACTTGCCTAAAGGATATTGGCAAGTGCCACTGACTGACCGAGCCAAAGAGATATCAGCCTTTATTACACCTGAAGGCTTATTTCAATGCAAAGTCATGCCTTTTGGGATGAAAAATACACCAGCAACCTTCCAAAGGTTAACAAATGAAGTGATTGCTGGGCTTGACAATTGTGCCGTATACACAGACGACATCCTAGTGTACAGCGATACTTGGAATGATCATCTGGATCATTTGAGAGCACTGTTTGACAGGCTGGATAAAGCCAACCTAGTAGTGAATCTGATGAAGAGTGAATTTGCCAAGGCAAATGTTACATATCTTGGTCATGTGGTTGGTCGGGGCAAGTGCTACCAAGAGAAGCCAAGATACAAGCTATCTTAGACTTCCCAATTCCCACAACTAAGAAAGAATTGCTCAGATTCTTAGGTATGAGTGGCTTCTACAGGAAATTTGTTCCAAATTACAGTACAGTGGTTAGTCCTCTAACAAACCTGCTGAAGGCAAAAGTGAAGTATGTTTGGTCTGACGAATATCAGAGATCATTTGAGAAATTAAAGGCCATTTTGGTGAATGAGCCTGTTTTTGCAGCTCAAAACTTCACAAAGCCGTTCAAAGTAGCTATTGATGCATGTGATGTTGGAGTAGGAGCAGTATTGCTCCAAGAAGATGAAGAAGGCATCGAAAAACCAGTGTGCTACTTCTCTAAGAAACTCAATCGGTTTCATAACAAGTAAACATCTATTGAAAAGAGGCACTGAGTCTCGTACTTGCCTTTCAGCAGTTTGAGGTGTATCTAACCAATGTAGAGATTACAGTCTATACAGACACAAATCCTCTTGTGTTTTTCGAGAAATTCAAAACAAAGAATCAACGTCTGTATAGATGAAGCCTTATGCTCCAACCATTCCCACTGAAAATTGTACACATAAAAGGAAAGAATAATGTGATTGCTGATGCTCTTTCAAGAGAATAAAAAGTGAAATTATTCATGCTTTTGACCAAGTGTGTCATTTGAAGAAAATGTCTTTGATGTTCATTTATTTAAACATGTTTGTTAGTACTATACCTTTGTACACGATATTGTAAATGATTTATCAATATGACTTTGAAAAGTTAAAGGAAAAAAGTAATCTTAAAGAAACATTTAATACGGTAAAGCTTTCTTTTCTCCGGTGGGGGAGGTGTTATATATAAGAAGAATGGTAGGAGCAATTACATTCATTTATTTAGTTATTCACAGCATGATTAAGAATATTCCAGAATGTCTCAGTAAAGCTTTGGTAGACATGAGTAATCTTTTAGTTCTCTTTGTTATTTCTGAATAGAGATTGCTACACAATAAGATTCCCAGTGGTAGTGGAAATGAACAATAGGATTAGCTATGTTGTTTACAATTGTTAATTTCACTGAGGTCATTCAAGAGTCTTCTAGAATTTGATTGCTCTAGAAATTGGCAGAATGTTCTTTTTTAGACAATACTAGAAGCTTCCAGAATAGTGAATAATTTATATCGGTTTTTATTCAGCGAGATTATTAGGCCCTATCCTGTTCATTCAAGATTCAAGATTCAAGAAGTTTATTTCATTTCCATGACAAATATAAATCAAATTCACATACAAATCAAAGTACGAGTACAATATCAATTTTACCTTAGCATAATTATATAACCAAAGCTTGTATAAAATAGTATTAAGCGTGTATATATGGAAATGAGGGGATCCACTAAAAAGCATTGCTTGTAGAGCGTGGATCCCTATAGCGAGTTGAAGAAACAATCTATATTAAGCAATTGAGAAAAGGCAAAGTAATAACAGTTAACTAAATGCGGAAATTCATTCGATTGTTTAAAATTTGTACAAATATACAATATTATAAAATGGGAAAGTGAAATGTGATAAATGTAATAGGAAAAATATTTTAAAGAAAAAAAAAGAAATGATAGCAAAAAATGGAAATAAGGTGACAGAAGTACGGGACGACATGCATTATCAAAGACACACACACACACGAAACAAAGAAAAAAAAATACAGTGACATAAAAATAAAAAATACAGCTTATATATAAGCTGGCAGTTTCTTCAAGGAGATCATCATATCAGATCAGAACTCAGAGTTTCACGCCAGACATTATGTCAGAGCATAGATTATTTCCAACTGGAATAAAACATTTGTGGAACTATTTGCACGCCATCAATGAACTGTTTGCAGTTACTTTGAGAGAGGAATTATCAGTTCTCATCGAGATCATCAACTTGTTTTAATGAACGATTTTCAACCCCAAAATTGCTGAAATTGACTGTTAATCATCATCAACATCATCTTCATGGACATTTCAACTTGTTACATTGACTCTTGTTATTCATCGTGCTTCAACATCAGTTTCATCATCGCCATCATTGTGAACTTTAATTTATGTAATTTTCGCCAACCAACTTGGATTTTATTTGGACTATCATAACTTTGGAATAGTATCAGAACTGACACTTCAAGACATGTAAGATGTTTTGTTTTATTTTTCATTTTGTTGATTTATATATTTCCTGTAATGAAAGAAAGGAAATCAAATTTATAACTAAATGCCCATTGTTATATGTTGCAGTATCGTAACATCTGATTTATCCAATTTCTTTGAAATATATAATAGTAACGAAATTTGCTAAGATTGCCAACTCAAATGAGCTTAGTAATTAACGAATAATAGTGAGCTAAATCTTCAGGTTAAAATTGCTGTCAAAAAGATCTTGGTGGAGCCTTGATCACAAATAGGCGGAAATGTGGTATATCTCTTCCTTGCCGATCTCTAGCTTTCTGCATCCCTGATCAAGTTATGGATTTTGTGGAATGGGAGGTAGGAAATGTCTTCCGACTGTTCTTGCCATCGCCACCAACGACATAACCACATTTTCTCATCAAGAATAGCCTTGAAAAGTCGTCCAGTCTTTCCAGGTTTCCATATGTGCCTCTCTTCACTGACAATCTCCTCCTTTACCCCCTTTCCTGTAGCTATCTCATGCCTATCTTCCCACTCCCAGAGGAACCTTCGCTAGCAAGAAGACGACCCGGGACCATCTTCTCCTCCTCCTACAAGCTGCATGTTGTAAAGCTTAGCAAGGAACTCTTCCACCGTTGGTCTCTGATCTTTGTCAGCATAGTAGATGCTTTGTCCATAGCTGAGGAAGTCATCGTACTCCATCTCCTGTCCAACGAACGCCAAGAGTCTTCCAAGAGCGTAGACATCGCTGGATGTTGAGCAGGGTTTTGCCTCGAGAACGCACTCGGGAGCATTTTGGCGACACCCTCCATGCTGTCGGTAGGTCTCAATCTGCTCCTCGTCCAAGTCCATGATAAAGTTAGCCGAAATGTCCGAGGCCCAGCCGAAATCGATGATCTTTGCTCGCCATATGCCGGATTCTTTGACCAGCATCACGTTGTCTTCTTTGAGGTCGTTGGATAAGAAGCCAGAACCGTGAAGCGATTTGAGTCCCTGGGCAACATCGTTGAAGATGTCAAACCATTCATCCCTGGTAAGAATAGGCCCAGTGTTCTCAAGACAGTCAGCAACCGTGTAACTCTTGTCATCAGAGTCACCTCCAAGGAACTCCATGGCCAGGACTGATTGGTTTCCTGCGATTTTAAAGCTTCCGTAGAAGAGTGGAAACCACGGAAGGCCGCTAATTGCTTGGTGAATTCTGACCTCATTCCTGAAGCACTGTCCTGGGTTCTCCACGACCTTTACAGCAACAGGTCGCTTTGATTCCTCGTGACGGTAGAGAAAAACGGCCCCTGCGACTCCACTACCAAGCTCGATCCTTGGCCGATGTTCATCCCAAGGTATAAGATCAGAGAGCTTGGTGATCTTAATGTCTGATGAATCTTCTGACTCGGTGCGGATCTCTGCCCCTGCAATGACAGGGAAAGCATTTACTAAAGATGCTTTACTCGGTGGTGAGATAGAAGTATCCATTCTGATGGACTCTAGGCTCCTGTGCCATGGTTCAAGCTGGATGCGGTCGCTACCTGTCGATGAGATGAAGCTTCGGCAATGGGAAGATCCTCTAGAAGAGATGCTCATTGCTTGGTGTTCCATGATCCTCTGAAGATCTCGATCAACGTATTGATCAAAGGGACAAGTTCTGAAGAAGAAAAGCATACAGGAGATTTACATATTTCAAATTTCGCTTATCTTGATTGACATATTGAACCATACAAACATTTCGAATTCAGAGCAAATGAAAATCCTTTACATGATCAAAACGATGAAAATGCGAACTGCTTTTGATATGGCGTGGATATAAAGCAAACTTTAATATACATTTCTAGGTCTAGGTATCAGAGTGAAAACTATAGCTTACATCTTGCTGGTTCTCATAACTGCATTTGAAGCAGCATCTGAATACACGCCGGAAGCACCTCCGACAACAACTGCATCATGGGAGAAATTGACTGGGGTACCTCCTTGGGTCGATAGTGGCACCTGATAGGCCAATCCCAGGTCTTGCTGTTGGTGAGGGGTTTGGAGTAGCATAGATCGTTGGATGCCATTTCTCCAGGAATCCTCCAGGTCGGGTTCGATGATGTCCTCTCTGGGGTGGGAGGCCGGTGGCTTCAGTTCGAATGTTGCACTCTGCCTTAGGAGGACATGACCGTTTGGTGTTGAAGGACGAATGCTGCAGGTGTCGGGAAAGATAGGAAGAGAGAAGCAGGGGAGAAATAAATCATGCATGTCATGAGATAGATATTAGATAAATATGGATAGATAGATATAGGTAGATAGATAGATAAATAGACAGAGAGATAGATAAAGAAATAGATAGAAAGATAGATAAAAAGATAGACAGACAGACAGATAGATAGATAGTGTGTGGGTGGGTGTGTGTGTGTGTGGAAGATACAGAGAAAGAACATGAGAGCAAGGGTGATGGGGATAAAGACAGATCAAGCGGGAAGGTTGGGAAATGGGGAATGAGAAGAAGGTGAAACATGGTGCAAAAGAAATCAGCGTGTAAGGGTTAGTTAGGGAACAACTCAGGTTTTTACATGAGCTGCAATCCAGAAGAAAAGAATTCGGCAGACATGAATAACATAAATGGGGGTAAACAAAAGAGAAAAGTAACCGATTAGGCAGTCACAGGAATATTTTTTTGTAAAAGACTCTGAGGAAAGAGCACAGGTACATCCCCAGAAAAAAAATTGTCATTCTCACATTAAATGACATTCTGAGTATAATTAATGAAAATTAAAATTGTTTTTTACCTCTCCATCTTGTCTGTTTGGGCTGCCTTGTCCACTACCTGTCCAAGATCACGTGGCAGGGATTGGAGGTCATCAGTCTGAGTTGAAATTGATGACGTCAAAGCGACAGGTCGGTTCAGATGCGCCTGCCAACCCAAATAAAAAAGTAGGAAATATGAAAAACTGGAAAACAAATCATATTTTTATGAATCATATGGTTAACATTAACTAACATTGGAATGAATATACATGAATATATCGGTCGAGAAAGTCGGTGGTGCTTACGACAATTAATGTAGGGATGATAATGACAAAAAAAAGAAAGAAAAGATTCTGACATAAGCCTAAAAATGAATATTATGTGTTGATAATGATGATGATGACGGACATCTTTATGACAATAGCATTAGCAACACCAAATGAAAAATATCTAAAACAATCTTAATATGAATACTGGTAAAATCATAATTGATAATAATATTTATAAAATCTAATGTTTAAAATTACTGTAATTTTCGTTAACAAAAGCATCAATATAATTTCTCTCTTTTTTATTTTGTAATGACCAATTTTTTAGTGATATGGTTGATTTACCTGAAGAGCCTCTTTGACCTCCTTTGACTTGTGCTTCTCCTTAAGCAAGGCCCTTTTAAGGTCATTGACCTCTCTCTTGCTCTCCATCCATCTATCCATTATGCTACCCACCATGGTTGCTTCACAGTCGGTCGGGTCGACGTCCATGAAGCAAGCCAAACCCTGACGTAGAACGAACACACAAAAACAGTGAAAATTGTTTATGCTTACAGCATATCACAGGAAACATCTGCTGTAGTCAGACAGCCTCAACAAATATTGGGCGTTTGTTTTATTTTAAGAAAAGCACATGAAATGACTAATGAAGGTGAGAGAGTAAATCCCTCGGGTACAACGAACCAAAAAAAAAAGATCTAAAAAGCCGTGAAAACGGCTACTTTAGCAAGTAATTGGTAAGTAGTTATTGTATAACATCACTATAATATATACATATATCTATTTAATATAATACTTATAATGCTTGTTACAACATTGGGCTTACAAAGACAGTGAAAGAGAAATAAATTATGGCTTCTTTTGCTAATCACTGGAAGCTTTGGCGGAAATGTGAAATAGTAATACCTTGATGGTGTCACTAGTAAGGGTGTTCTTTTCTTTTTCGATGGCTAGACATGATTTGAGTTCAGAGATGAGTGCCTTTGACTGAGTCCATTTGTCTTTGATGATATCCAAGATATTGGAACCAGTCCGTAGAGGGAGCTCTAGTCCGAAGAACTTTGCCAAGCTCTACAGAGACATCAAAAAGCACAAGGGCCGATGTTTGCAATTTAAAAATTTCCAGTTTTTAAGATGGTAAACACGATAATGTTTCAACTTATTCAATATTTCATTTCATTGAAGTATTCAATATTCATTCATTTCATTAAAAATACTTATTTTAAGATAATATTGATACCATAAACTGTACGGGTATGTACGTGTACTTATATAAAACAAAATATTGATGCTTCAAAGGCAAAGACTAAAAAGAAATCAATTTGTACACCAATAAATATATATTTCATCGGTATTCAACAAAAGAAAAGTGATAGCCACAAAAGTACTAACTCGGAAAAAGAAAGAATTTTCCAACCGGAGCAACAATAACAAGAAGAAGGACGAAGACGGGGGGGGGGGGTCCTTTACCCCCTAAATTTTCTGTTGATAATTTTTTTCTGGTTTGCTTGTCCAATTTCTTTCCTGTGTCCATCCCAAAATTTCAGGTGGACCCCCTAATTTTGTTGGCTTCCGCCGCCAATGAGGAGAGGGAGGAGAAGAAGAAGAAAAATGAGAAGAAGAAGAAGAAGGAAAAGAAGAAGAAGAAAAAAGAAGAAAAAGAAAAAGAAGAAGAAAATAAAAAAGAAAAGGAAAAAGAAGGAAAAGAAAAATTCTGGGCATACCTGGACGCCCTCTACCGATTGTTGGATCTTTTCTTCCTTCTGAAGTAGGTCCATCTCAAGGTCATTGACCTTGCCCTGGTTTCTGGTCCAGGTATCCTTGATGTCAGTCACGAGGGAGGAGGGGCCATTGGGATACGCCAC
Organism: Lytechinus pictus; assembly: GCF_037042905.1. Taxonomy (NCBI): domain Eukaryota; kingdom Metazoa; phylum Echinodermata; class Echinoidea; order Temnopleuroida; family Toxopneustidae; genus Lytechinus; species Lytechinus pictus. The sequence goes on from NC_087260.1 coordinate 7,711,971, forward strand.
GCCCATCAGCATGCAGATGTTCTGTTTGGTTTCAACATATTACATACAGTGAAAATGTTCTCACCCTTTTAAAAATAATCGTATTAAAATTTTCTGACCCAAATCCACTTCCAAATCGCAGGAAACTCGTTTCCTATTATTCAAACAACTTTTATACTGATTGTCACTATTTCATTTTGTTGCACTCCAAAGATCGATATTTCCTATAATGACTTAAGGTAAAAGGGACACGCACTCTTGCATTTAATAATAATGATAATAATAATTAACATCATTTATATAGCGCTTATCACAAAGAATGTCTCTAAGCGCTTAAGGAAAATAAATAGAAAGACAAGAAATTTCAGCTAAAATTAAATTATACATTTTGACAGTTGAAGCTGCATATGCTAAGGACGATCTATTTAACGAAAAAGTGAGTTTTAACATAGATTTGAATTTGTCAGTTGAGTCTTAACTCTTAAGGTTAACATAAGGTTAGGAAGAATTAAGAAAGCAGATGATTTTATATTAGATGTGCAATCCAAAATAATTCTGAGATTTCATTTTCAAACATCTAATGACAACTTGTCTGTTACCTTAAATGCTTCGTTAGCCAGCAGTTTCTCCTCCTTCTCCGTCTTCAATGCCTTTTGAAGGTCATCGAACTTTGACTGCTCAGTTGACCACTTGAACTTGATGTCATCGAATATGCTACACTCTGTGACAGGTGTTTTGACAGAGGTATAGTCGGCAAGCTCCTGTTACAACGAATCAACATTAAGAGTTTTTTGTAGTTTAATATTCTTAATAGTAACCATCAACTTCAAAAGAATAAGGTAATAGCCATCTTGCAATAAACCACAAAATTTGATAAAGAATAAATCTCGTTTATATCTGTAGATATTTCCATGATTTGTTAATCCCATGCTGTTTCTACGAAGTGGAAGAAGTCCAATAAAACTACTATGCATTTTTATAAGGACAGATGGTTTCTGGGGGCGTCGTAGTTTAGTGGTTATGACTCTTGTCTTTCAGTTTGATGGACGTTGGTTCGATTCCTTCAGCAAAAAATTTACCCACATTGTGCTGCACTGAACCCAGGAGTGGTGAATGGGTACCCGGTATACGTAAACTGTTAGAAAATGTATCCTTAAAACAAAAGAAGTTCCTGCAGCACTCTCGAGAACACATGTAATCTTACCAGATTGCGTAATCTTACATTATATCATGTAAAATTACAGGAAATTGGTATTTGGTGTATGGAACCTTACACATTTTCTTTAAATAAAACACCCTTTTCCCCTTTTCAACAGACCTGTTCTGTTAAATTGCAGAAAAATTCCTGTTTTATGAATTTACAGAATGATTCTGTTATTGCTTTCTGCAGAATCTTCTCTTTTTTCCCCCTGTAAAATCAGGTTTTTTTAAACAGTGTAGGAAGAAATTCCTTGAATGCTTGAGCACATAGGTAGCCTAGCAAAAGCCGGGGTAATAATGATAGCAGAGCCCAGCCGCTTGGAGAACAGTTTGATATACCATTATTGTTGTTGTTGTTATCATCATTATTGTTATTATAGAAAAGTCTTAAAATTTTGGATCACAGGCGAGTAAATTATATCTTACAGGTATTATTTTTTACCCATGGTTTCATTTAAATAAGACAGTGATGAAGAAATCTGATAAGAGAAAACTTATATTAGGATTAAAAGTAGTAATTACACATTTTGCAGAAATATGTAGTATTTTTTGTAATAATTTTAGCTATAAGCCAATGCTGGTCCTTATGTCCGCGAAAAGGATTGGGTCAGTCATTTCGCTATCGAATTCAGAGTTAGACAACCGCACGATTGTAAGGATCATATTCTTCTATTCATATGAGAAGTATACATTTGTATAGAAAGCATGGTACTATAAATAAACGATTTGAATTGTCGAATCATACTTGAAGATGTTTGTAGTTGAAATCCAGAGCCCCTGTCACGGACGACATTCTTTCTGACATCAGATGCCATCTTAGTTCAAGGTTCTTGATAATATCAATGGCGTCATCTGCTGTGGGTGTGGCTACATCGGGATTGGTCTTATGATCAAGAGTCTGGAATTGACATAATACAACGCAGTGGTATTTTCTGTGGTACCCATTTTTCACAAGAGGTGAAGGTGATATGCTACGAATAATTGATTTCGGCTCCTTTATTGCAATTTTATATAACATTTGCATTTTCAGCGCAAGATAATTAAAAAAGTAAAATATTTTATTATTAAAGAAGTAAGCTGGCTTATCTTGGCTACACATAAAGATAGAAAACTAAGAAGTGACAAGTTCGATTTACACATTGATCAATACATCTCTTTAATTCTCTACCACATCCTTTATTTGGTGATCTTTTCTCCATTTTCATTCTTGCATGAAGAATCCAAAGGGATATTTTACAGGATGAGTTGAATTAATTTAACGAAACTACAAACTGCAAACAGAATTAACATGAGGTGCTTCTTACATGCCAGTGGGCCCCATTTTAAAAATGTCAAAGAAGAAAAGAATAAGGGGGGAGGCTGTAGGAATATGAGGTAGAATAAAGAAATTAAGGAGAAAAAGAGGAACATGAATTAAGTGTACAGTGTGGTTGTTTTTTCGGTTTATTTACCCTGATTTTGTAAACTAGATCATCATATTTAGTTGCCAGATCGCGATATGATTCCAGATGAAGCCGCCACGCCCCCTCAAGCCTTGTCACTATGACGTCATCGGTATCCAAAGCACGGTGATCGCCCATTGCAAAAACCAATGCCTGAATTGTAATTACAGAACAAACATTTCAAAGTCTTTCCTATTTTCTTTTAAAAATGTGATTTTCCCCCAAATTTGTCCCCAAATTATATACATATATTCTCACTATAATCCTTCAATTTTCATAATCAACCAATCAATGTAAAAATCGCATATAAAAGTAATGTGAATGTCTGAATGTCAAATGGTTAATCAATTCAAATATTTATGATTTTGTAAAGAACGTTAAGATAAGTGACAGATGAACCAAAATGAAAAAACCCCAAACAAACAAACAATGCAAAACAAAACAAACGAAGAACATCAAAACAACACAAAAGGAAAACACAAGAACAGACAAGAGAGACGTCAGGCTACACACACAAAACAACAACAACAACTCATATTACACACAACGAAATGTAGAAAATAAGGAATGAATGACAACTCCCTAAGAAAGTATTTAAGAAATACCTTAAGTCTTTGTTCCAGATACTGCGCTGCTCTGTCAGCAACCTTTTGTCTTCCTGCGACGATCTTAGATGTGACGACATCTTGCAGAACGGATGCTTGGCGAATGTGAGCAGGCATAGTCTACAGAAACAAGAAAGAAAACAACAAATGATCATCTAGACATTCATACAGATTAATGATTACAATGAATGAAAATAGATGAAAAACATAAATGAATATAAAGTACATTCATATACACTCAATGGAATTATTGCTTGAAAAATATGTAGACTATAATTATGATTAAATATACAAACAAAATAACATAATTATAAACTAAAAAAAAGAGAGTATATGACGATAGGAATTATGTATGAATGAGAAAGAGAGGGAGAGAGATAAGAGAAAATCCCATAAAAAGGATTGAAATCTTGAAATTAAAATTTCGATGTTTGAATAATTCTAACGCACAGAATAACTTATCATGATAAGTTGCGTTTTATGTGATACTTTCCCAGTGAAAGTACAGATATCAAATAACATTTCACGATTTTAGGTTAAATAAATTTCAATAGTAAAAAAACTATCGTTTGATTATGTCGAACAAGATAACAACAACAACAACAATAATTATGATTATAATAGTGATAATAGTAATGATAATATATAGAAGGAGACATTTTTTCAAGGACTTACATTTATTTGTGCTTTAGCTTCGTGCACGATGTCTCGACTGAGGATATGAGTTTTAGAAGAATCTCTCAGGAATACACCCGTTGTACGAAGAAAACTAGACATTCTGAGATGGTTAAACGATTTAATGAAAATAACTTAGCAAGTATAAGAACAATATGAACAAGATGAATATGCTGTCCCATCAACAACAATAAAACAAAGAAACGTGATAGTTTTAGTCATCAATATCATCATCATCATCATCATCATCATCATCATCATCATCATTATCATCATCATCATCATCATCATCATCATCGTCATCATCATCATCATCATCATTTTCATCATCATTTTCATCATCATCATATCATATCATCATTATCACCATCATCATAATAATAATCGTCATCATCATCATCATCATCATCCACATCCGCCTACTCATCATCATCGCAATAATTACTTTTACTTCAAATTATTAATATATTTTACCGCTACTACTAGGATGGAAGTCCGATGAAATTTTAAGCAGCCAACCCCCCATCTTTTGCTCTTGATTTTCTCAAGATTCATGCATGCATTAATTATGACTTTTTTCAAAAATATTTATGCTTTGTAATATTGTCAGATATTCTGGATCGGGATGTAAACACTTTAATCGGTTAATGAAAAAACTGATCGCCACCAAGTTTCGTAAAATTGCCGTCTTGTACAGACAGACAATCCGTCCGTACATAACAACCATTTGTACTATTACTACTCATGGGTAAAGATAATGCTAAAGGATAATTCTAAATATCTACTTGGCTTATTCTTCGTCATAAAACAGTGAATGAACCTACCTGGTCGCTTATATTGCTGTGAATGTCTGAAAAACTCTGAAAAACTTCGAATAATTTGACAAAATGTCGATAACACGTTTGTCTCATTCAACGTTGAAACAGAGTCTGTTGATATACAGCCGCCCCTGTTTCCATGTGCGATAACTTATGCGCAATTAATATGCAAATAAGGGAGCTGGGGATACGTCATAAGAGACAGAAAAACTTCCAGCCAATGAGCGCAATAATAAGTCACGCGTACTCTACGCGTAATGAATATTCATTGCAAGATATCTAGAACGCAGGCGCGAAAACGTAACAATAATGACAAGGTCAATAGACTATTTGCTTGAGATCGAGATTCCTTTATTTTTGTTTGGGACTGGTGATCTGAAATGGCAGGGAAAGAGGGGAAGTAGATGATATTTATGTTTATATATGGTATACAATTTGTTTTTGTTTGATGGAAGTGAAATAAATAAATTTGAATTTGAATTTGATTTTGAATTTGATATAATCTAATACAGTGGTTATTATATTGAGTAGTATGTTAGCCTTCAAATGGAGCGACATTACAAGACTACACTGCTGAGAATGTAACATTGTGGGTTAGAACCTGGGCCCCGTCTTACAGAGAGTTGCGATTCATCCAATCACTTGTAACTCTATGGAAATCCATCAGTGTCATACTTTTTCTACAGGAAATTTGAACGATGTCCTTTGTAAACAAAGAGAAGCACAGTGAATTTTCAAGATAAAAAACACATCATAGTTAGAAAATATTTTGAACAAACATGCATAATAGTTGCTGACGTTGCTGGCCGTCCATAGTTGTGATTGATCGGATCAATCACAACTCTTTGTAAGACGGGGCCCTGGTCAAGTTTGAGCATTATTTTGATGACTTGAGGTAGTTTAAATACTAGACTGTTGGTTCCCTTTTGCTTTAAAGGGGTTCGTACTCCAGGCTGAAAATTATATGATTTGAACAGACAAAGAAAATCAGATAACCGAAAACTTTATATGATTAAATTTGGACATGGAATAACGAAGTTATGACATTTTAACAATTTGCATTATTTCGGAAAAAACTGGTCTTTCATGTCTGCATGAACATTCAATCACCAAAATAATGATTCATATTCCCAATTGTATGAAATTATGTTTCTTCAAATTTCATGCTCCAAAAATTAAGAAAATTTTGATTGATAAGTGGTTTCATACATTAGACAAACGTTGCTGCAACCTATTTTATTAAAATCATTACATACCAAACACACATGTATGAAAATAAGAAATATTAATGATTTCAAGTAATAAAACAAGAAAGAGAGGGAAGTGGGGACATCACATCATCAGCCTGACTAATTACCTAATGAATTATTTATACAAATGTGCATATATTATTGTTTTCACAACATATTACTAAAATTTGAAATTCAATAATTTCGTCATTTGTTATAAGATTATGTTTGTGGTATTCACTCTTATATATACATGACAAATTATCATGAATCTTGAATATTACATATCAAAAAAATAAAAGTTCCTGTTTATATGTTTTAAAGCATAAACATATTGCAGCTTCTAGATGTTTTATCATTTTAATGTATTGGTTAGCTTCATCCTATCTTTCAGTTCTTTTATTTGAAAGTTTAATTTAACTGGGAGTATCTCGACAGTTGAGAGGAGAAAGGTCGGTGGACCAGAGATCGCATAGAATCGGATGTAAGAGAGCACTAGCGTAACAGGGGGGGGGGGGGGGGCAGAGGGGGCAGTCTGCCCCCCTGACGAGCCACAACCCATGCAAAGGACGTATCCCTGCCCCCCTGAGGAGCTTGAAAGATCTTTTTTGCCCCCCCCCCTGACGAGCTTGAAGACCTTTATTGCCCCCCAGACGAGCTTGAAGCTCTTGTTTTTTTTTTTTTTTTTTTTTTTTGCTTGTCAAATTTTTTTTGGGTACGAAATCCTTCATTTGTGATTGAATGAAGACCTTTTTTTTTTTTTTTTTTTTTTTTTGCTTGCTTGTCAAATTTTTTGGCGGACGGTTTTGCGCCCCCTGTGAAAAATCCTAGGTACGCCACTGTAAGAGAGTTAAACCATTTAAAAACAAAACAATTATATGCACTAGTGATGATATGCACGACACATTTATATGCAAATGCATGGGCGGAAATCCCAGGGGGACACGCTGACGTGTCCCCACTACCCAAAATAGTAGGGGGGGCAATATCAATTGTCCCCTTACTATTTTTTTATCTTTCATAATGGAAAGAAATACATCATTCAATATCGAAATAAAAGATGTATTTTGGACGCAATGACATTACTTTTTGGGTGATAACCTTTTTTTTTAAAATTTTGCTTGTCAAATTTATTTAGATCGAAATGACCTGCCATTTGGGGTGGTACAAAAAGAACCCTTTTCCCCCTTTTTTTAAGTCAAATTTTCCAGCCCCTGGTCCCCCCTACCTTTTGGAACAGATTTCCGCCCTTGTACAAATGAGAGAGTCGAGGATATCACTAACTCACTCACTCACCCTCTATTTCTCGTGTATATTATACAATATTTCATTTGCTACATATTTGATAATGAGAAAGCCCCTCATGAATACATAGTAGGGTGTATCAATAGCATTTCTACAAGTTCACATTGTAACGAGTACAGGATAAAACAAAATTAAAAGTCCATGGCCCGTATTCTGAAGTCGGGTTTAACTTAAACTCAGGTTTAAAGTTGTGGTTTAAGTATGGGAAGCCAAAAGTATCAAAATTGTTATTAAGTTGTATGTTTCTTATGTTTACTGTGCTCTTTCCTGATTCATCGATGGTGAAGACAATAATCTATTTATACTTCCTAGACAATTATGAATGATTTGAGACCCAAATGAGCTGAAGTATGATATATCTACAGTTAGTGATTTAAGTAACAATTGGCTATCCATACTTAAACCACAACTTTAAACCTGAGTTTAAGTTAAACCTGCTATCAGAATACGGGCCAATAACTTTATTTTACACCCGATTCTAATGGAATTTCAGTATCATGCTTGTTTAACGTATTTAGCAACTTATTATTTTGGTCGACTTGAATGTTAAAAAAAAGAACGTTTAACTTTACCACAACAGACAAACATTACCACAACAGACAAACAGATCTCTTGAGTGGAGCACGTTTGAGACAATTGAACAAAGATAAACAAGCGAACTTTAAAGAGATAAGAAGTTTAATAATCAGTTTCTTAAGTTTACTAGTGAACATTATAGAATACACATCTGTTTGTATTATGTCGGTTATGAACTGAAAATAACATTAATATCATAAATAGATTGAAATAACCTAATCTGAAAAGAATATTTAGGCCCCCTCACACCTAACCGGATTGCCGTAAATATGCCTTGCGATGGCTGGCGAAAGGCATTTTTACACAAATCGTTTTCAATGGTAACTGATAGTAAATCATATTTACCCTTCGTGTTTGGGTTCGTACATCTTCTGAACTAACAGTTGCGATTATTCAAATTCGCGCGGAAATTTTGAACATGTTTAAAATTTCCCGACGAATTAAAAAATCGTTCGTCATCTGTTTGAATTCGCATCTCTTATTTAGTCCGCGGTAATCGTTTGTTTATCGTCCGTGTGTTTTTGTCGCGCATAGTCCCTCTTCGCGCTTTTTCGGACCGATCTCGAAAGAACCAGTAACGAAGCAACACGATGACACAACGAACAAGATTGCCCGATCTATTCCCTCGTCTTCGTTTCTAATCGCACGCCATATCAAACCATTGCTCACTGTTCGTTCGTCTTATTGAGTTATATTAACCATTCGCTCGCCTTCGGCCGCAATTTTCTCAAAGAGGTGAACCGAAAAATCGATATAGTTCGCATGTCATATTTATCCTTCTCTTACCGTTCGTTGTTAACATTTGACAATAATTACTGATCGCATGATTTGACGGAAATTTTATTTGAATTCGTTGAATTCGCGTGCATTTCCTTCATTTTTCCCATTCGCCACCCTTCGTCCGCCTACATTCGGTCAGGTGTGAGGGGGCTTTTAATCCTGGAATACTTAGTATAAAACCCAATCACATTTTAACTTTTTTTCCTGAAGCAATTCGCTAGTATACTTTGCACAGTGCATGTGGGGCAAATATGATTTAGAAAGTGTGTACTTTTTATCATTCGTGAACGTTTTAGATTTTAAAATATGATATATTGTGCTATGATAAGATAATCATCGTAAAATAAACAATTACACATAATTATATCCATTTATTTACTGGATTTTATTTTGAAGTTGACATCACAATCAGAATATATATTCATGAAAATAAGTTTAATTCAACTATTCATATAGAAAAGTTAAAATATATAGGTAATTCCACTCACAAACATAATGTATGCTAATCTAGTCAGTGATAAACTTGAATATCAGTCATACATATTCATACATAAAATACAATATATACATTAGAACAATTTATAAAATGTTGCTTAGCAGGTATGTTTATGCATATCTCAATTTAAATCAATATAAGTAGCGAGTCGGGGATAATTTTTTTATGATAAAAAAGTCCTATTCCTAACTGACATACATCTAAATAATTAAGCTGCATTATTTTGAGCAAGAAAATATAGTTGATGTGTGGGCAAGAAATGAGGCATGGTAAATAATTCTAACTGCACGTTTTATGATTTAATAATTCTATCTTTTGAGGTAACAGATGTGTTACCCATACAATGATAATTAATTGAATGATATATTATCTATAAGAAGGTCTTAGGAAAGTTTTAAAGTTTATACATGACACTGATATTTTTAAATAGAGTTTTACAAGTGAGATTAACGTGATTAGTCCTTTTCAATTTATTATCAATCATTATACCAAGGGATTTAAATGAAGATACCTGGTTCACTTTAGAATTATTAAGATATTGTTAGTACTATACATTTTATTTGAGAACACCATGAAACTAGAATTTGTATTCATATAACCATTGGGAACTTATAATGATTACTTGATTGAATGTTGACTGAAGCGTCTGTAGATCTTCGTTTGAAAGAAATATACTTGTATCACCAGCAAAGAGAATACAATGACAAGAATTTGAAACATTTGAAATATCATGACATCAAAGACGAATAAAATATTTTTTTTCAGTTCAATTATATATTCTGATTTTTTAAAACACGTATACACGTTGGTATCAATAATGCGGAAGCATTTTCATTCATTTGAAATGTAATACAGCTTTTTGAGGAATTACTCGTCAGTCAGTTGAGAGGAGAAAGGTCGGTGGACCAGAGATCGCATAGAATCGGATGTAAGAGAGTTAAACCATTTAAAAACAAAACAGTTATATGCACTAGTGATGATATGCACGACACATTTATATGCAAATGCATGGGCGGAAATCCCAGGGGGACACGGTGACGTGTCCCCACTACCCAAAATAGTTGGGGGGCAATATCAAATGTCCCCCTTACTATTTTTTTGGCATTTATAATGGAAAGAAATACATCATTCAATATCGAAACAAAAGATGTATTTTGGACGCAATGACATTACTTTTTGGGTGATAACCTTTTTTTTTAAAATTTTGCTTGTCAAATTTATTTAGATCGAAATGACCTGCCATTTGGGGTGGTACAAAAAGAACCCTTTCCCCCCTTTTTTTAAGTCAAATTTTCCAGCCCCTGGTCCCCCCTACCTTTTGGAACAGATTTCCGCCCTTGTGCAAATGAGAGAGTCGAGGATATCACTAACTCACTCACTCACCCTCTATTTCTCGTGTTGGTATCAATAATGCGGAAGCATTTTCATTCATTTGAAATGTAATACAGCTTTTTGAGGAATTACTCGTCAGTCAGTTGAGAGGAGAAAGGTCGGTTGAAATGTAATACATGTATTTGAAATATTACGATAGACAACTTTATCGATATCCATATCTTATTCATGTTGAGCTTTCTTGGTTAAGCAAAAATTCAAAGTGCATTCAGTAACAAAACATCCCTACATACAGGTGAATGATCCATAAAACCATCTGTAAATATTGCCTGTCTTGTATTTTCATATAATATATGTATGTTCGTTTGTGCTATTCAAATATATACAATGAACATCTAGATCAGTTTAAACAATATTACAATATAATGTATTTTTTAAAATCTAAATTTCTAACAATAAACATTTTATTGGTTGGTGGCGTTTTCTATTTGTTACAAGGTCAGCATTGTCATTGGAATTAAAATCGAATGAAATGAAATGATAGTTCAGTATACATTATTTTAATAACATGTCCACAATTTGGTAACAATGGTTCCTATAGAATTCTCGTTTAATTGATTCACGGTAACAAGTGGAGCGCCTCTGGCAGTCTCGCCTGCATTACGCGATTAAATATAGCAGGAGTGCTGACTTTGAAATCTACTGTAAAATAATTATAAAAAAAACCCCATTCATAATGATATAATACTACGTTAATTTACCCTAAATGACATTTGACCTTGATCATGTGACCTAAGACTTGTCAGTGATACTTGATTACCCCAATGTCCACATTTCATGAACTATATCCATAAACTTTCAAAGTTTTGATGGCAATTCAACAATTGCCCCAAACATGGCCAAAGTTTACTGAAAATGACATTTGACTTTGTTTATGTGACCTGAAACTCGCACGGGATGTTCAGTGATACTTGATTACTCCAAGTTTTATGAACTAAATCCATTAACTTTCAGATCTATGATGGTAATTCAACAAACACCCCCAACATGGCCAAAGTTCATTGACCTTAAATGACCTGAAACCCGCACGGTATGTTTAGTGATACTTTATTATTCTTATGTCCAAGTTTTATGGAATAGATCCATAAACTTTTAAAGTTATGATGGTAATTCCACAAATAAACCCAACTTGGCCAGAGTTGATTGACGCTAAATGACCTTTGACATTAATCATGTGATTTGAAACTCAGGCAGGATATTTAGTAATCCATAATTATCCTTATGTCCAAGTTTCACGAACTAGATTTATATACTTTCCAAGTTATGATGACATTTCAAAAACTTAACCTTAGGTTAAGACTTTGATGTTGATTCCCCTAACATGGTCTAAGTTCATTGACCCTAAATGACCTTTGACCTTAGTCATGTGACCTGAAACTCAGGCAGGATTCTTACAAACTAGGACCATTTGCACATGCTAGGCCATCGTTGTGGAATCAGTTGCCATATTCCATTCGTAGTACTAGTATTTCAAACATCGATTGTTTCAACATTGCTATAAAAACCCATTTGATTCAGCCCCCACTTTTTTCCGAGACCGTATACAAAAACGTAAAAAATTAGCATCTTATTGTGATTTTTTGCATGGTGAGCCCCAAAGCTTTCAAAACCGTTTCGAGGCCCCTGAGTTGAGCATTTATTTCCCAGAGCCTTGCAGTATTTCTAAACTCCATAATTATAGCCGAGCAGAAATCGAACCCCAGAGTTTCATTTGTTTAGCCACGCACCTGAGACTACTCAGAAATCTATACCTGTACTTATATTCAATAATTGCTTTTACTATAATATTCCTGTCATGTTGAATACAAAATCTTTTCTCCAAACAATGAAAAAACTCATCTCAAATTTGCGAAAAGATGGGATAAAGACAAAACGTGTAAATAGTAAATAATGAATTTAGAACAAAAGCGAATTAACAATAATCATAATTTCATTATCACAACTTCCTAGGTGCATTCCGTTTTGGTAGTTAACGTAAAAATAACAAAATGTTACAACTTGGTTGATGAGCGGGATGTGGGCTTCTTCTTTTCGAAATTCCACTCGGATATTTTACTCAATGAAAATAATTGATTGAGTGTATGGAGGGTAGAGCTAATGACGTTTTCCTTTTGAATATTTTTTTTTATATCAAATCAGTTATTTTGTTCATCATCGCTGTCTTTCTTTTCGTCTTCATCTGAGCTTTTGGTTCGGAAGATAGCAGCACGTACCTAAAGAAAACGAATGAAAGACAAAATGGTTAGGGACGCACCATTAAATACCTAGGGGGGGGGGTCTGGAAGTTTGGGTTGATGCAAATATTTTTCCCTTTGAGTAATTTTTTTTCTTAGCCAATTATTTTTTTATTTTTTTTACCTCTTTCAGATGATTTGTCAGTGGACCAAGTTTTTTTTGCTCATATAGCAAGTCAAGTTTTTTTTTCGTTGGAAAAACTTCCAGCCCCATGGATATCTAATGGTGCGTCCCTTATTGGCTATGTTGGCTATTGTGCGAATACGTTTGTCAGTAAATAAATAATGCGAACGCGATTTTTAGACATTATTCAGATATGAAAACAGGATATTTTAAGCATTTTAAAACTAATAATCAGGAACATGATGCATATCTCACTACCCGCTAAACAAATATTTGAGTGGAAGTTGTAATTTCATGTGGTGACCTGAATGTTTTCCTGTTTTCAATTCTTCCACTCTGCTTTATAAATTAAATGGGTTTTTTTTATTATCTTGTTGTTCTAGCAAGTTAAATGCCAATTAATGGCTACTTTCGTTATTTCTAGTTCAGTGGTCAAGCCTGCGTGAGTCCATTCGGGGTAATACACATACCAATCGCAAGACTGAAGCTGGCGTGATTCCGGCTTCAACTTTCACATCCAGGGGCCGTTTCATAAAGCTGTTGGTAAGTTAAGAGCGACTATCAGAATGACTGATGATCCTTTCTTGCGCGCTAAACCATCGCCAATGAATTTACCATTTGCCACAAGAAAGGATCACCAGTCGTTCTTAAAGTTGCTCTTAACTTACGAACAGCTTTATGAAACACCCACCCGAGGTGGAATCCGGGGGTGGAATCTGCCCCAGCCGGCATAGAATAAATAGGGGGGTGGGCTGCACATAAGTCGAGCAGCCTCTGACACTTTCGACGTATGCGTATCACCACCCATCGATAGTACAAATGCCTTATAGTAAAACAAGTCTTAAAACATTCGAGAGTGGGCTTTGGTAAAACGATATTCAGCGTAGTGGCAAGTCTAGTATTATTTGATTTCAGAAAATACACTGCAAAAACTCTGGTGTTGATTTAACTTCAGCCCGGAATCTATATAATTATGTCCACACCAGAAAAGTGTTAAACAACACCAGCTTCCTTTTCGTCTAACACCAGATAGGTGTTTATACAACACCAATTAGTATTAAAACAGCATCGGTTTTATTTTTGATTCCAAACTGGTGTTGTTTCAATACTTCTCTGGTGTGGACATAAGTAGATTCCGGGCTGGTGTTAAATCAACACCGGAGTTTTTGCAGTGTAAAATCAACCATCGTACCTCTGGATTCACAGGACAGTAGAATACAAAAATCAGAAAACCCTGCAAAATGAGAAATGAATAAGAATAAGAAAATAATAAGGATGAAATCGCACAAGACTAAGAAAAACATTCAGGATGTAAGAATTATGTACTATTTACGATTAGTTCAATCAATAGATAATCGGAATCAATAATATTGATCATTATTACATAATTATACTGGTATGATTTAGTTTTAAATGATGGACATAATACCGAATTATTAGCATCCGATGACATCCCATATTGATCATATTTTATTCATGTGATTTTCATATTAACATAGATAGTGATTAACGAACGGGGATTAGAAGTGTAAAAATCTTTGGAATGAATAACAAAAAAATATTAATGATAAATGATATACCATATTTTGTATACTAAAATGATGGAACAGGTCTCTTCTCGCAACTTAAAATATTTGAGAAGGTGAAATGGTGATGCAGAAGTCAGATATGGTAATTGTAAATGGCTGGGGTGGCACCGAGATATTTTGATTGAGAGATGTTATTTTTTTTCAAATAAACCATTGAATTACAGAAGCAATATCGAATTACATGGTCTAGACATTTGGATTTTTTTTAATGCTTTTCTTTCCTTCTTCTCCACTTTCTTCAATTTTCCTTCCCTCTTTTGAAAGGCCAACTATTGTACAAAACAATAGGGTCCCTAAAATGGTAATGCGTCTAATCTGGCTGGATCCGCGTCGGGGGAGGGGGGTCTACCCAGTATTGGTTGGATGGTTTGAAAGCACGATCGTACAATTAGACCTTGATTGAAAAGAATATGAATGATGAGATGAATCTTATCAGTAATGCATTTTGCCTTAAAATGTTTATTTGCTCATATTATTATGACGACATCGAATCAATATCCCATTCATTTTAGGTTGAATGTTATGAATTCACCTGAATCATGTTGAACATGATGAAGAGGTAATCGAAAGCGATGATGGACTTGAAGACGAGCAGGGCATGCGAGGACCAGGCCATCACGAGAACGAATGAGAGGACGAGTGATGATGACAGACAAAGACTAGGAATGTTTGAGATAAGAAGTGAAATAAGGTTTTATTTGCATGAGTGCATGATGTGATGGTAAATTGGTCTTCATCCTTTACTTTGTCTACTTCCAGCAACGTTTCCGCCCTTTTTGATATGGAAATCACGTTTTGTGAGAGATTGTGACGCAATATTAACAACATATATTCACCTCATCTTTTCTAATTTTTTAACTTCATATTTTTCTTGGTCGTAGAAATTTATTTATTTATGCATCCAATTATTTATTTGGGAGGGGGGGGGGGGTAAGCCCATGTCAGTGTCACTACTAATTTGCAAACAGGTTCATTGTCTTATAAGCGCAGGATCAGATAATTACCTGACTCTGTTCCTTAGTTTCTCGGTCCATTCTGCGTAGCCATCGATGTGCTCAGTAGGCTTATCATCAATCTTAATAAGATACACCACCGTCAAAATGGCGAGCACGAAGTTGATCTGAAAGGTAAGTATAAAAGCAGTGAAACGTTTTTGTCATTTGTGCTACATGCACACCAAAGGAACAGACTCATAAACCGAACTACATACACTGTAAAAACCTGTGGTGTTAAAACTGACACCAGTTGGTGTTAATAGAGGACCACACCCTGAGGTGTAAAAATTATACCCTAGAGATTGAACATAACACCAAAGGGTATAAACGAAACAACCAAAGGTGTTGTATAACACATATAGGTGTTAAAACCGGTGTAAAATAAATGGTGTGGTCCTCTATACATGTACACCGGTTAAAACCACAGTGTTTGTTGTGTAGTATGCCGTTCGATATAACGTCATAGTTCGGATCGGTTTTGGATCCGTTCCGTTAGAGTGACTATTACAGTAGGATTTAATCATTTTAATGCAACGCCGCCCCTTTAAAACATTTATTATTGAGTGGATAGTTGCAGCGGCGCCGATTAGTGATACAGCCAACGATTCAAAATCGGTTTCTTTTCACTCATTTTTTTTTCAAACTGATCCCTGTAATTATTTTTATGCAGAATAGCATGATTAAGAATTTTTTTATTGAGCAATCTAGGGAAAGCGCTACAGGAAGAGGGGGCGCAGGAGCCCCTTCTGATTTTTTAAAAGTTGTGATAAAAATAAAGCAAAGGGAGAAAGGGAAAAGAGGAGGAAGAAAAGGGGGAAAATATAAAGGGAGGTTTAGGTCATGAGCATGTATATCAACCCTGTAATGAAAATTAACAAAATGTGACATCATTTGTAAGTCGTAATACCACGTATCGAAATAACTTAGCACTAAGATTTATGGACTTACCACTAGCGCTACTGTGATGAGGGAGATGAAGATGATGTACACATCAACCTTCTCGACTAGCCAGCAACTAATTAAAAACAGAAAACATTACCTTTCACTTTGGTTTGTCTATTCATTTCAGAATGCAAAATAATATTCATTTCGACAAAGGGCAGTATTACATTTACGGATAAGAATACAAAGCAGGAACAAAGTATAAACAAAAAGATGTTTGAAGTGCAGAGTCTCTTGTCACCTTGTATAGTAAATTCTTTGAAGTAAAAAATGGCCGGAGATTTATACCATGGTCACATTTTTTCTACGGCGGCCGTACGGCGAGTCGAAAACAGCCGTTTTATTCATTTTCATACAAACCACCTCTATGTAGCTCGTACATAAAATGTGAAAACGGCCGTTTTCGACTCGCCGTACGGCCGCCGTAGAGCAAATACGAAGGTATAATGATTAATTTTCCTATATTTTACTTGGCTTTTCATATAGACGATCAATTCATTTGCCTATTTTACTTGGCGTTCCGTAAACAATCAATGGCCACATTGGAATGGATACTGGATGCCTCCGCTATATTCGGGATTTCACTAATGTTTTAGGAGTTAAAAATAATGATTGTTTATTTGAGATAAAGGGGACTACAAACCTGATGAGGAAGAATGTTTTGAACTTTTGATGAAAGTAGAAAGTCGTATTTAAAAAAGAAAATATGTAGAATATTTTACGGGTCAATCATGTTTCGCCGATACTATCACTAAGACAACCATATGTTTCATCTAGTTTCTTTCTTTCTTTCTTTCTTTCTTTCTTTCTTTCTTGAGTTCGTTCGTTCGTTCTTTCTTTCTTCTTTCTTTCTTTCTTTCTTTCTTTCTTTCTTTCTTTCTTTCTTTCTTTCTTTCTCTCTTGTTTTCCTCTTCAGAATTTCGTGTGCTTGTGTATGGGGGAGGGGGGGGGGGGTTGCGATTTTTGTTGTTTCGTTTTGTGTGCCTGTGTTTGGGGGCACTCAATTCCTTCATTATTATTTATTCATTCGTTGTCATTAATCATTCAGCAATGTGATATACAAATGATTAGATTTCAATAAACTTGTGTACATATTATGTACAAGTATAATTTCTCACATTTATAAATATAAAAGAGGCAAAGAGGTAATGCATTATACTAGTTCCAACAAATTTATTTCCAAGTCCAAATTTTCGACGTAAATCCCACGTCTTCTTCAGGGATACAATAAAGCTCACTAGTATAATGCATTACCTCTTTGCCTCTTTTATCTCATCTATGTCCAACACGCGAAATGTAATATCGTTATATATATATATATATATATATAATCACATAAAATAGTATAGATTTAAAAAAAAGGAGCGTCGCTCTCAAAACCAAAGGTAAAGTCACACTCTTCGTCAGTGCCCATGATGTGACAAAAAAAGAGAATTCAAAATCTACTATTTTATTTCTACGGCATTTACTAAACATTTGTGATTATTTTATTCCATATGCCGAAGCAGACTATTTCTATATACCTTTTCGTATCCTACTTGTTATAGATGGTTATTGTAAAATAACATTTGGCATATTATGTCAATAAATAAAAATAATAATCTATGTTTTGTATAGTTTCGCTATTTCCATTGATTCCTTGCTTTGTAATCAATATGAATCTTGAATAATTTGAAATGCATATATGAATTTGTCTCGTAAGATTAGAACTGATATATCTAATAGATATTGTTACAAAACAAAATGATTTTTACATGTGATATAATGTGGAGTTTATTGAAATCAATTCATCAACTATGAAACACAATTGTTATGTAACATACTTACGTTAATTGAATTCTAAAAATTCTTAATAAAATTAGCTATGAATGTAGATGACGTGGCTGAGTGTTTGATACCCTGCTACTGCACATTGGATAATGTATTTCTATCTCCTCTTTTATCATATACATTTAATAAACATGAATGCTGCATTAATGCAATAATTACTAGTATGAAAGTGTGCATGTAATTTAATAAAAGTATTACCTTTCTGGGGTTCCAAATCCATGTGGAATTTCCTTGTACAGGAGACCAACCAATAGCAATGATCCACCTACGAGATATGAGAAACAAAGTTCATGACAAGTAAAGAAAAGCGGTCTTTAAAGGGGAATCCAGCCTTGGCCATAAGATGTTGTGTTGGGAAGGAGAAAAATAAATTAAACAGAATGGTGAAAGTTTGAAAGAAATCGGACAAGCAATAAAAAAGTTATAGCTGCTTTAAAATTGAGATCACTAATACTATGAAGATTTCAAACTGGCAACCTGGTAAGTAAATTATGACAGTGGGCAAGACCAACTTTCCCATAGGCCATGTACTTTATTATCAGGGATTCGTGGTTTTTTCCTAAGTACCCATTCCCCTGGGGCAGTAATCTAAATATAACCCAGGTAGTTGTTTTATGTCCTCATGAAACAAAAATATAATTTGAAATAAAACTTTTGGGGAAAATGACATTTTAGCCATAATATGTATTGGAGTACATGGAAGAGTAGTCCTTGCCTTACATCACTATGACATCCCATATGTGGCCAATTTGAAGTCTCCATGGGTATAGTGATTACCAATATATACAACTTTTAAAAGTTCATAACTTTCTTGTTGTTTGTCCAATATTGTTTAAACTTTCACCTATCAACTTGTCTAATTTTTCTTTTCCTTATAAAAACAAGTTTTTATTTGGGTTGGATTCCCCTTTAATATTCTGTCTGGGGGACAGTCTGCCCCTGCTCCTCTCAGATACTTGGTGTATAATATCTTGGTCTAATACCAACTTACTCTAATTCTCATTTATGCACAGTTGGTCTAATTCCATATCGTCTACCTATTATTTATTTCCTTGTTGAAAGAAAAAAAAAGTCAAATGACATTAGACAAAATGGCAAATAGCAATTAGAAATAACTAGTTGTAATCAAGTAGGATTACATCATTTCAAATTTCAAATTTATTTATTTCACTTCCATCAAACAAAAACAAGTTGTATACCATATATAAACATAAATAATAAAAAAAAAATTAAAAAAAAAAAAATTATAATACATATGTTGTGAAAAAAAAAACATTTAGACAATTTGGGCAACACATTGTAGGTTTTAAATATGTATACTATTTTTTTAATAGAAATTAAATTAAGATGGAAATGGAGGGACCAACTAAAAGCAATGCTTGTACAATGTGGGCCCCTCAAAAGTAGATAACACAACAAATAACAAATTAACAAAGTACAAATACAGATATATGTAATCAAACGAGAAAAAAATAAATAAATGAGAGAGAAATAATACTCACAAAATAAATACGAAGTTATCAAAAAATGGGATAAGACCAAACATAATGTCGATAAAGTGGGTGTAGAACAATCAGCAGTTTACCAGATACTCAAGTGAGCAGTTCCCTTTCTAGATAGCCCTAAGTACAACCATCGATGATCATGTAAATCGAATTTACTGTGACATACGTGAATACTGTCATTCGAAAATTTCCATATCCAGCAGGATTTCCAATCAATGACAACCGTTTAACACGCCATCTTTTCCGAAGAAAAGAGAAATATGACGTGCAGTGTATGTCCTGTCGTCCACTGATCCTGTGAGAATCATTTTGTCTTATTATGTTTAAAACCATCAGTTTTAATCAAATGAATAATAATATGGACTACATATTTAGCGCTTAATACTATGTTTCTAAGCACTGCATATTGTTACCCCCGCTCTAGCATGGCTACCCTGATCGGGTGCCCGCCCATTCAACTGAGGAATGATTCTTCTAACTGGATAACCATATTATTTCACCTGGGTGAAAGGTGTCAAACATGAAGATAAACGCCCTTAAAAGTACGCGAGTGCTTCGTTGGGCTTGAACCCCATGCGTTGTTGTTCAAATGAACCTAATCTTCGTCAAGTTTAAAGATGATGACCTTGACTTTTAGTGATTTCTTAAGATGAATCGTGTTTTTTGCCCATTCGAAATGATATCTTCAATACACTTACCCCAGACAAGGAGAAATATCCTGGTCAATCGGATAGGTTCCGTAATGCTCTTCTCCGGTACTTTCGTCTGGATTGGTTGGGCGATGTTCGAATCTCGAGGCTTACCGTGTAGATAACATGTATTGAAGAGTACAGCAGTCTGGACCACCAACCACAGGGCGTAGACGGTGTAAAGATACTGAAGACAGGCAGCTATGATCGCACAAACGAACTGCAGGAGTGATGTTTGGAATGAGACAAATGTATTTTATATGCTTGAATCGAAATGTTGTTAATGAAGAGATAGACTTAATATTGCTTGAATAATTAAACCTGCGATTTCACAATATCACTCACTTGTTATTTAGTATAAGTGTGTGATATTGGGGTGTGTGTGGTTGGGGTTGTATGTGTGTGTGTGCGGGGGAGGGGGAGAGCTAGGAAATATTGATAGGGGTAAGAAAGCGTGAAACTGACACCAATTCTTGTTTTTCATTGAATTTGGAAGGGTATTCTACGTGTATAAACGACCCGGACCATTCTACTCATTTTTTCTTTCTTCCATTTCCCCCTTTTATCTACTTTTTTTTCATACCTACAAAATAAAAGGGACGGTAGCCCAAACTCCGGTTGTGTAGCCCGTTTGTGTGTGCGGGTGTGTGAGTATTTTGTGAGTGCGTTTGTGTGTGTGGTGGGGAGTAGATATAGGGACCGATGAGAAAATGAAATGTGGTAGAAGGGGTCCATCATCTTCAACACCCCCCACAGTTGGCATTATTCACCCCCTCTTCTCCTATGGTTTATTTTCTTCCATTTAGAGGGGGGTACTCCGGGCTGAAAATAATTATATCAAAATGAGTGAATAAAATTCTACGAACTGCTCGCTGATTTTTTTTTAAATCAAAATATAATAAAAATAACGAACTTATTTATTTTTTAAAGTTAGCAATATTTTGTGAAAACAATTACATGCACGCCATCATAAATATGCAATAGGTGTGCTAATGTATCTTGTCCACACTTTCCTTTTTCTTATATTATTACATGAAATCATACAGTGTAATAATATAATTTCATATTTCGATACATGTGTGTATAATACATCTCCCTTGTAACAAATAAGTTTTGGTTAATGATTATCTCACACAGTAAATCAGTTGTAAATCTTTTTTTTCAATTCTTGGTGGACAAAATTTAAATAAGTATAATTTCATATAATAAATTCAAAACAATTTTTAAGTGGGATCGGATATGTCATAATCAGATTGCTCATTGCATATTCATGAACATATACATCATATCGTTTCGGCGATAAAGCTTTAAAATGTCAAAACATGAATTTTCAGTACTTTCTTTGTCTGATTTTACTTTATCTGTTCAAATCATATTATTTTCACTGAGCCTGGAATACATCTTTAATCATGATTGATGATATTAACCAATTATCAAATGGCTAATGTCATTTTGTGCAGTGAGATTAAAGATGTTCGGGATGAACTCTCTACTAATTATCAGGGTATTGAAATATAAATTTGAAGCATGAAGCATGTATCTTACCAGGTTTCCTGTAGCTTTCATTCCGAAAAGAAACAGGACATGTCCAGCAAGTGAACTGACAGCTATATTCAATTGAATCTTGGTGAGTTGAGACCCTTTTACACTGAAAAAAACATTTCAAGAGAAGAGAGCAAAAGAATGAGTAAGTATATTTGAAAAACCTTGAATCTTCTCTGTTTAAGACCGAATATTAACCCAATTCTTATTAGGTGTTGGAAGATTCTCTTCTTAGAATGAATAAATCCCTTTCTTTTTTAACAATTTCGGTCAGAGATAGTATAATGGACATAAGAAGCAAAAGATACATAAATCTAATGATTGATATTCTGATTATCAAACGTAGATTTAACCCTACTCTGTTCTAGAATTTAAAACCAAAGTTCTATGGAATGCTGGATTTCATACTATTTCCGCCACATTTGGGGTAAATATAACGTACCAATTAATTCATTAGAATTCATTATATTTTTGTATTTTCTTGTTGTTCCAATTTTACGACTCAATTGATTTTAAACAACCTTTTGCAGCGGGATTAGAATAACTTTTACTTGGTGAATGAGTTGAAACCTGGCACCCCATAAATGTGTGATCTTAGTTAACTCAGGTTTAACTAAACCATGGTAATGAGAATACCATCAATTATATTAAAGCAGATACGAACCAATAGCACCATCTCGAGTCCTCAACTACTCATACCTGGCCAGTTTCATGACACATAATGCTAGTGCAGTCTAGTAATATAGACCCACTTGAATGATAACATGCTAATTAACTACTCAATACATTTACACCGCAATAATTATGTTACCAAGTAGCAAAACAATTACTTATCCTCTCAAAACATTTTAATTTCTCTATACAAATACAATTATATAGGTCAATCTATTTTCTGTAGCATTATATATCTGAAAACGTATATTTAAAGACTATGTATTTATAACACACAGTCAAAGAGAGACCATACACAGTTCACTTCCCCTTTAAAGCAAATAGGGAAATACTGAGTCTAGAACTGACCCTAGTGTTGCGTAGACAACGAGCATTACGAGGATGGAGATGATTGAAATGAATCCTAAAGTCTTCTCAAGAATTGATAGAAGAAAAGCATTGATCCCATCCACCTTAAATCCCTGTATTGAAATGAAAAAAGTTGTTTCATTAAATCATTTTTTCAGCATTTTACACGAATTTTGGCATGTAGTTCGACTGTTTTTCACAAAACGTTCTCACTGAAACTGTAAAATTAATACATCGGAAAACGAATCGTAGAACCGTACATAGTCATTACTCCGGTCATCGGATTATGGCTTGCCTCTTTGCGCTCTATGTATGTAATTTCTTTACTCCCTATAGGGATCATTCCAAAAATGTACCTTACTAAACTTATTTATCGAAACAAATCACTAAATCATTCAATGATACAAAATTATAAAATAATTTCTCGCTCTGATAATCTCCCACTGCAAGCTGGAAAATTGATATTACGACTTAAAGCATTATTCTAAGCCATTTTTGTAAACAATATATGAAAAATAAAATTGGACACGTTAAGTACTTTTTAAAACCATGAACATTATCTAAATAAGCAATTAATGACAGCTGAAATTGTTGGAATACTGTTCCGTGGGGGATCACGTTTACCATGTAGGAACATTTTTAGGATGATGTCCTCTTTAGCAGATTCTTATCTCACTCAAGGCAATGCGAGTGCGAAGCGCGAACGAAATTTTAATTTTTATATAATGACCCAAGTTTTTAAATTTTCAATTTATTCCCCTCCCTTGCTTTATTCACATTACTTCCTCTTCCAATATTTGTTTCCTTTTTTATTCTCCTCCCCTCTTTTCTTCTTTTTTTGAGCCGCGAATAAGATGGGGGGGGGGAGTTGGGGTGGGAGGATCCACCTTGTGATCCGCCTTGAAACTGTGGAATGATTAATTATCAACTCACTTGAGAGCAGGCTGATTATCATTAATTAATAATGGTAATGTACGCATAAATAACTCGTAGAGATCCGTAATTTCCTATTTATTTTTATTTTCTTAAATATGGACATAAAATGAGTCAAAATTAAGTAGCTGTTATATTTTTATTTTGTTTATTTTCTTTATTTTCTTTTTTTCTTTAAACCGTGTTGCCAATTTAAATGTGTAATGATTAACTCCATCCAAACATATTTTATTACCTTTGGGCCGCGTTGGAGCGCAATAGCGGATAGATGGTCACATCTACAGGTCACGTGGGTATAGTTTGAATAAACAGCCTTGCAGCCTTCTGATGTCCACTCCCAACCACTGAATAATAAATAAAGATAACATAAGAATATAAAACTGAAATTTTCTGTAATAAGTTTCCCTTTATAATGCACCGGATCATGAAAAATATTAAACAACACACAATCCCAAACAGAAAGAAAAAAATGAGAAATGAAAATCCATATTTTATCATTCGAAATAGAAATAAAATGAAATACTCCGAAAATTTGTTTTTTTCCCATGATTGAGGGCGCGGCAGCCGCTGTGCAGCGCCAGATCGACGAGGCTCTATACCTTTAATCGTTGAACGCCAAACAGGGTAGCAGCAACTCCCATCTTTCAACGTCTTTTGGTCTGACGCGGCCGAGGTTTGAACTCCCGACCTCCCGGTTGTGAGACGGATGCTATACCAACTGGTCCAACACACTGGTTGGGTAAGGATCAAGAAGTAAGTAATAAAAAAGTTTCCTTCTGCATTATTTTTTCTGTTGTCAGTCGTTTGTATAAGGCATTTTATGTGGATCGTTGTGGCCCAGGGGATCAATGTTTGGATTTTGCGCCAGGGTCGTGGGTTTAAACCACAGACATGGCATAATTTGTTTTTCTCTTCAGCAGAAACTTCATCCCAATATTGTGCTGCACTCCACCCAGGTGAGGTGAATGGACAACCGGCGGAATTAGTTACTAATTGAATGCACAGCGTTCTGAACGGCAACCCGAGCTAAAGACGGATAAAAAATAGTGCCTCGAGGAGCAGATGTGTGTGTAAAATTTAAGCCTTGCATTGATTTTAACTTACTGCTTGTCTTGTTTCATGGAAGTGCAGACTGGAACTTCATTTTCAAAATCCTGCAAAATAAATTGATGAGAAAGAGAGAGATTAACAACATTTAAAATGAAAACCTCGAAATTATTTCTTTCTAAACAATTGTGATTTTAAGCACGATCAACATTCCCCTATATTTGGCTCGACTTCCCACTTCAAAAACCCTTCCACGGTCCTTCCACTGATCCGTCCACACTC
Source organism: Lytechinus pictus (assembly GCF_037042905.1). Classification (NCBI taxonomy): domain Eukaryota; kingdom Metazoa; phylum Echinodermata; class Echinoidea; order Temnopleuroida; family Toxopneustidae; genus Lytechinus; species Lytechinus pictus. The sequence goes on from NC_087260.1 coordinate 7,737,200, forward strand.
TGACATCAACCCCATTACTTTACCCCCCCCCACAATATATCGCAACGCCACCACTGGGAATTTAGGGCCATGGTCCCCAAAATATCTACGAACTAGAAAATAAGAATAAGTAAGGGAAAGGAAAGGAAAATATATATATTTTTTATGTTATTTTTCTAAAAACGTCAAAATCGATTAGAAAATTAGATTCCATTTAAAATTTGTCGAATTTCTGCTCGTTCGCTTCACTTTCTCGGGAATAATGAGATATTTTGTCAAAACGTCAAGTTGTGCCCCCTCATTTTTGTTTGCTCATTACGCCACAAAACGCCACTGAAGACTACTCTACATACAATTTTGGCGGGAAAGACGACATCCACGTATTCCCCTTCTCGTAGGCGTAAGGGAGCGCCGTTGTAGCAGTACACGGTTACGTTGACCACGGAGTTCAACGACAGCGACGATCCGGAGGCTTTACCGCCGGCCGATGACGGGGTCGTTGAAGTGCTCGATGCAGGACTTGTGTCACAGCCCGGTTTGGGGTCCTGGAAAGCCTCGATGGCCACCTTGACTGGAATATACAAAGATAATGACGTAATTAGATGCCATTAGTTTGAATCAGTGATTTCAAGTTTTGTCGTTAGTATCTTCATAAATATTGGAGAAATCGACACACTCACAAACCCACACCCTCACGTCACATTCACAGTCTTGTAAGTTGGCAAGCACCAACTTACACGTCCTCGCCAACGCGTGTTTGCGGACTCATGCACACCAATTGTATTTAATCATCTAATCGGGCTCATTTTCTGGCTAAATGCCAGCATAATCCGCTAATCGGGGACGCTTCCTACCCCCATTTAGTTGTATTGTCTAAATGGGGACATTTAAAAAAAATCCTGTATTTTCTGAATGAAACGGTTTTGAAATTGAATTATGAATTGATTGGCCTGATTTTTATTGGACTGGGACGTCGCCGCGGTGCGCCGACAGATAAGATGTCAGAAAATGTCCCCAGAAGTAGGTTAATACAAACTGACACACACACAAACACCCACATACACACGCATCCACGAATATCCCACACAGTCACCCTCATCCCTACACCTTCCTTCCCCAAACATGCCCACACAAACACCCTCACAAACAAACTCTCACCACACCCACTCTCTCACATAAGATCTTAAACTAGTGTCTTTTGTTACGCGTGTGTGCGCACCAGTGCGTTAGCGTGTGCGAGGAGGTGGGGGGGGGGGGCAAAGACGTTATCCGTGCGGAGATATATCAATAACCTGGTTTGGTTTGTAGAAATGGCGAGTAGAAGCTTACAGTCAGTCGGTCTGTTTCGGTCTCACTCGGAGTTGAGAATGACAATGGTCGGAAAGGTTTCGCGCTCGATTCCCCCTCGGTGGCGTTATCTGAGAAAAAAAACACACGAAAAATGGAAAGATCACTTGAAGTTCATTTGCTCTCAAGATATCCTGGACTGATCGAGATGCAAGAAATCTATTTTTCATTCATAGTCTCTCTCTATGAGAATAGCATATTTAAGTATATTTAGTAGCTGGCGACACTCAAAATATTATATAAGAATTATTTTAGATAGATTGAATTTAGAAACAAGGCCAATATCGAACTTTGAGGCGCATTAAAAAAAAACCAAACAAGTGCACACCAAGTTACCAATAATGCATATAGCATTTCCATTTATTTGAAATCAGGATAAAAGAGCATTGTAGATTAAATGCCTTGCTCACGGGCATAGGTGCCGCGGCCGGGGATCGAACGACGGACTTTTTTATTACTATAACGAGGTGCATTAGGCCACTCGGCCACGGTACCTCCACAATTCAACGATAGATATTTAAATGTCAGCTGTAAATACAATCCAAAATTTGAGTCGAATTCCACGAAAACAAAATATCACATGGATACCGTAATAATTTTGAATAGGTAAAATAAAATCAAACTTTAAGTACTCTAAACATAATTCCAGTAAAAGTGCCCAAAATTGAAAAAAAAATAAAGTTGTGAGATTGACAGAATAATTACCAATGCAATTGAAAAAGAATTATTGTAAATAAGAGATTCAGTGATTTACGCAAACTCGTCACTAATTTCCCTTCGGAAGGTATTAATATGTGTTTACCACCCTCCACACAGGTGATGCAAAATTTGCATGACAAGACTTCAGGTTTAAACATATACGGTCATATACCAGAGGTCAAATCCATCGAAAGGAGTAAGTAAAAATCTAGTAATAGAATATGAATTCATCAAATTATATTGATTGAGAAGCATTTATGATTCAGTGTATGAATGGCATAAATAATGTACGAATTCTATCTAGTGAGAATAGAAACACTACGTTTGTGTTCTCTTGGCATTTGGGTGATTTAAAATCTATTTCTGATGGCAGCCACCATTTCCATTCTTTTCTACTATCACTGGCTATGGTTAATGAAATTGCTTTTGTCCATTAAAAAGCCAACAAGAGAAACACTACATTGTTCATCTGTTATGCCATTGCCACAAAGGTCGGGAGAGTGTTTCAATTACTTAACATCCCTCATCATTCATCAACAAGACTACAATAGATTTGAGGATCAGATCGGGGAAAATATTCAAAAAGCTTGAAAGGGAAAAAAAAACACCGTTTGGAGAGTCGACACAGTACAGACCTATACAGTGCGTCCCACAAAAAACGAAACCGAGATTTAGCGATGATTTATCATAACTTATTGATAAATACAAAAGACAAATGACCTATCAATGTAAAGCTTAGAATCTCCTCTTTCATCTGATATTACTTACATTAATCCTCATTTACGCATGAATGAGCAAGAACAATTTGAAGAAAGGATACCAAAAACTCATTTGGCGGGGGTATCTGAATTTCAAAAAGAAAATCACATGCCTAAAAAGTTCAATATCTGCTCTTTTATTTGATACCTTAATCACAAAAAAATGGTCGAGAAGTAAAAAAGTTATGTTCCCTCGAAACAATGCTTGTATTTCCATAATTTCATGAAATAAACGTGTTTTCACCGGTTTCCCACAGAAGCTATCGCACGGTTAACAAAAGACTTAATGCATGGCTGATCGTCAACAAAACGGAGTGTCGAGCGAGTTTGAACGCTAGCCTGTAAAACCTCTTCATTTTATGAAATTATTGAAATTCATGCCTTATTTCAAATAACCAGAACTTTGTTATTTCTTGACAATTTTCTGTAATTGAGGTATCAAATTAAAGAGCAGATATTGAACTTTTTAAAAATGTGGTTTTCGTTTTGAAACCCAGATACAGCCCGCCAAATGACTTTTTGGTATCCCCTCTTCAAATTGTTTTTGCTCACTCATGCGTAAAAAAATAATCCAAGTAATTTCAGATGAAAGAGGAGATTCTAAGCTTTACAATGGTAGGTCATTTGGCTATTGTATTTGTGATTAAGTTATGATAAATTATTGATAAATCTCGGTTTCGTTTTTTGTGGGACGCACTGTATATGCTTCCAATTTTGCCTTTTTTTTGTAAATCCGTCTCCAGATTAGTTATTGCTTCATTGTTTTTGCTCATTATAGGGTAAAAGTTTTGTTCTTTTCATCATAACTACAATGTCTACTACTACAAAAACTTCTATACTACTACTACTACTACTACTACTACTACTACTACTTCTACTACTACGCCTTCTACTTCTTCTTCTACTAATATTATTTAATGAGGGGTAATTCAATACCAAAGCAAGCTGTAAGAATCTCTTCAAGAGATTTTTGGGTAACGTTGAGTACATCCGGACTTTGTGTTCCATTTGTAATGGGAGTGGTGATAGTTGTCTTTTCTTGCATCGAGGGCTGTGATTGGTTTACTGATTCTGACGTCATCGATTCTGATGTCACTGTGGGTTGCGTTGACGGTCGTTGTGCTGTAGTAGAGGTCGTAGTGATTTCAGGCGTGGTGGATCCAGTAGTTCTCTGCGCATAAGTTGTTGGTACTGGAAAATAAGTAATTGGATGAATGGCTTAAAAGTAACACAGAACATTGGCACAACACTGATATATGAATATTTTTTTTAAAGATATAATATCTAATTAAAATTAACAGTATCTGATTTTCCTGCTACTTAAAAACGCATACCACAGTGCAACCATTTACCACAGTGGATATGGGGGAGTAGGTACATGTAGGTGCAGTGGAAGCGCCGTGGTGTAGCGCTTCTGACTCTCGCCTTGTAATCAGAGGGTCGTGTGTTCGAATCCCACCATGGCCTAGCGCCCTTTGGCAAGGCGTCAATCCACACATTGCCTCTCTCACCCAGGTGCTAATTGGCTACCGGTAGGAAACAACCGTCATTGTGGTTGGTTAAGCAAGTGTGCGCCTAACAGGCTGCTTGAAATGCTATGAATCCAGTGACCGGGTAATAATAATTGTGAAGCGCTTTGAACAGTCGTAGATTGATAAAGCGCTATATAAATGCCAATTATTATTATTATTATTATTACATGGGGACATGTTATATTCCTTCTATAATTTCTGTGAAATGATGTTGATAATAACTTGGTATGTTTAATGATCTGTGCTAATTGAAATCATATTCTCTCATTTACAAATATATCTTTGACATATACCATTCAGGCGTATAACTTTCTATTATGAATGACATATTCACTATTCCTTTCATATCACAAACTAACTCATTCCATTGACCTACCGGCTAGAGTGGTGGCCTCAGTAGATAGTACCTCTGTGGTCGGGGGACTGGTCTGTGGCAAAAAAAAAGATGATAATGACAATCAGAATTATAACAATAACATCAACAAAACATCCATAGACATCATCATCTGTTGATCTCGATAGATAAGTTATTGCACTCAAATTTCAAGTATGGTGCTGCAATGCCTGTCATGACTGTAAATGCAAATTCTCGATCAGCTTGGCTGCATACATATTTTACAGTTTTTTGTTTTTGTTTATGGTAACTCCCGTAGGAACTCGGCAGGACAGCTTTTTTGCTGGTAAACACAAAGCCGGTATGTAACCAATTACCTAGGAAACATTTTAAGTCTAGGATAATCAGTCATAGTGCCTGACGTTATAGACGACATATATTTACTCTCGGGTATTTTTTTATCATAGTGGAGACAATGGCAGAGTGGGGACTCGAACTCACAACCTTGCGATTATGAGTCCAATGCTCTAGCCACTGAACCACACGGTTGGTTCAGTCGAGGTGTGGCTGTTCATTTTCTATTATCACGTTTCTATCTCTTTGTCTTACTATTATAACTCACACTGAACAAAACAGAATAACAAAAGCACAAATATAAATGTTTATAATAACGATGATAATAACAATGATTTTTGTAATGAAAATAGGTACATGCAAGACAGCCTCGTCACACACTAGACACCAACCCCACTGATTTCATAGAAAGACCACATTGGCGATATGATTCTATAATTTACACTAATGCCATAGAAAGTCCACACTGCGGTGATTCCACCCTTACTTCACATCGATTCCACAGAGAGTTCACATTGACAAAGGTATTCAACACCAATTCCTCACCGATTCCACAGAGAGTTCACACTGCTAATGTGATTCCCACATCAATTTCACAGAGAGTTCACACTGCTAATGCGATTCGAAACCAACTCCACACTGATTCTACAGAAAGTTCACATTGCCAATGTGATTCCACACCAACTTCACACTGATTCCACAGCGAAATATGATTCCAAACCAACTCTACACTGTTTCCACAGAGAAATCACATTGCCAATGTGATTCCACATCAACTTCACACTGATTCTACAGAGGGTTCACACTGCCAATGTGATTCCACACCAACCCCACACTGATTCTACAAGGAGGTCACATTGCCAATATGATTCCACACAAACTCCAAACTGATTCTACAGAGAGTTCACACTGTCAATGTGATTCCATACCAACTCCACACTGATTCCACAGCGAGTTCGCACTCCGAATGTGATTCCACACAAACTCCATACTGATTTTACAAAGAGTTCACACGGTCAATGTGATTCCACACAAACTCCAAACTGATTACACAGCGAGTTCACATTGCCAATGTGATTCCGCACCAACTCCACACTGATTCCACAGCGAGTTCGCACTCCCAATGTGATTCCACACAAACTCCGTACTGATTCTACAGAGAGTTCACACTGCTAATGCGATTCGAACCAACTCCACAGCGATTTCACACTCCCAATCTGATTCCACAACATCCCCACACTGATTCTACAAAGAGATCACATTGATTGATTGATTGATTGATTGGGATTTTTACCTGATTGCTAAGAAAGCATGAATGCTTGTAAGCAAGCAACCATAGGACCGACGGCTTAAGGTCCTCTCCGAAGGACCTGGTAATGAAGATTAATGCCTTACCAAAGGGCACTAGCGCACCAAGTGGGAATCGAACCCGGGTCACCGAAATACGAATCCCCGCTCTACCGACTGAGCTATCGCGCCTCTTTATAAAACATCATCACCATAAAACATGGTGATGATGATGATGATGGTGGTGCCAAAGGACACATTGCCAATATGATACAAATCAACCCCACACTGACTCCACAGCGTGTTCATACTGCCAATGTGATTCCACACAAACTCCACACTGATTCTACAGAGAGTTCACACTGTCAATGTGATTCCACATCAACTCTACACTGATTACACAGCGAGTTCATACTGCCACTGTGATTCTACACCAACTCCACACTGATTCCACAGCGAAATATGATTCCAAACCAACTTCACACTGGTTCCACAGAAAGATCACATTGCCAATGTGATTCCACATCAATTCCACACTGATTACACAGCGAGTTCACATTGAAAATGTGATTCCACACCAACCCCACACTGATTCTACAGAGAGTTCACATTGCCAATATGATACAAACCAACCCCACACTGACTCGACAATGAGTTCACACTGCCAATGTGATTCCCCAGAAACTCCACACTGATTCTACAAAGAGTTCACATTGCCAATATGATACAAACGAACCCCACACTGACTTTACAGCGAGTTCACACTGCCAATGTGATTCCACACAAACTCCACACTTATTCCACAGCAAGTTCACAGTGCCAATGTGATTCCACACCAACTCCACACCGATTCCACAGCGAGTTCGGATTGTCAATATGATACAAACCAACTCCACACTGATTCTACAGCGAGTTCACAGTGCTAATGCGATTCGAAACCAACTCCACACTGATTACACAGCGAGTTCACACTGCCAATGTGTCTCCACACCAACTCCACACTGATTCCAAAGCGAAATATGATTCCAAACCAACTTCACACTGGTTCCACAGAAAAATCACATTGCCAATATGATTCCACATCAACTCCACACTGATTCTACAGAGAGTTCACATTGCCAATGTGATTCCACACCAACTCCACACTGATTCCACAGCGAGTTCACACTGCCAATGTGATTCCCCAGAAACGCCACACTGATTCTACAAAGAGTTCACATTGCCAATGTGATACAAGCCAACACCACACTGACTCTACAAAGAGTTCTAACTGCCGAAAATGATTTCGTCCTGGCTTCACTCAACGACAAACACCGTCAAGATAAACCCCAAGTTCCACAGCATCTCATTCAACTTCGATTCTACTGTGTTCAATAAAATCTAGAAAATCCTGACGTGGCTACACACCAAGAGATTTCTGAGTTAAATGCACATAGAATAGACAAATATTTGAGGGTTTAATACTTACCATTGTTACAATTCTTGTAGGGGTAGTTGAGGTTTTCTCTTGAAGACCTTGATAGTCACAATAAATTAAACGAAAGGTTCATGTTAAAATCAAATTACCTTAGATAAGAAATCTTATTATTTTAATGATTGACTATTTTCTCCACCTAAATACAAAGTAGAACATCATCCAGGAATCCTGAAATTCTTGTACTGATGAGGTCTTGAAATAATGCACCTCCTTAAAGTTGACAAACCGATAAAATATCTTTTTTTTCTTCTCAAGTTTGATCGGAATAGCACCTTGCATCGTTTCTTATCCCAGAAGTGCACATCCATCAATATATTATCAAATGCTGAACTATACCAACCAGTTGGATAATACTAGTGCACGTGCTTATATTGTATGGAAAAAATAACAGAGAGGGATAATGATGTTGAAGAAAATATCAATTCGAATATTAATACATCTATTTGGTTCATATGATTATGAAATCATTTATTTATGAAAAACCAATAACAATGGTCCTAGCTATATTCAGTGTATTTTGCAAAAATTGAAGTATCATATTGATGATATTAATATCATTATGCATGTATTATTTCACATCACAACATTTTGGTATTACTACACTACAAATCAAAATACAATATTAAAGGGATGCTCCGGGTTGACAATATTTATGTCTGAATAAATGAGCAAAATGAAAATTTCATCAAAATCGGATAAAGAATATTGAATTCTATAGTTAAGCAATATTTTGCGAAAATAGTTATATGCACATCGTCATGAATATTCATTAGGTGGGCTGATGATGTCACATCCCCACTTTCCGTTTTCTTAAGTTTATTCATGAAATCATATTTTTTTCCATTTTTTCGTACATGTGTGAACAATGTGTCTCCTTTATAATGAAACAAGTTGCAGCAATGAATATCTATGCATTAAATCAGTTTTCAATCCAATTTTTGTAAGTATTTGGTAGAAAAAAATATTTGAATAAATCGACTTCATACAATAAAATACAAAAGAACAAGTGGGGATATGACATCATCAATTTGCTCACTGAATATTCATGGAGACATGCCTAGAACTGTTTCACCGGAATATTTAGTGCAAATCATTAAAATGCCATAACTTTGTTATCCTTTGTCTGATTTTGATCAAATCTTAAGTGTATGTTTGTCTGATTTTTTTTTAATCTGTTTATACCGTACATCGTATTATGTTCAGCCCGGAGCACCCTTTTAATGAAAAAAATTGTAAAGGTTATGATTATAGATCATTATAAATCATTTTTAGTAAATATATAATATTCAATATCCCGCTCGAGACACGGGTTATAATATTAAAATGTAAACATGGTAAATATGAATATAAATGGTATATTCATTCTTAATATGTCGGGAAATTGCGATTAACAAGATTCAAGAATTTTGAATGAAATGTGAAGAAGATGAATAGATCATAATTGTCTTACCCGACGGTTTTGTAACAGGTTCCTGAAAGAAAATGGCATTATAAAGAAACTGATTAAAAAAAAAATCTGAATATGACAAAAGTACTCAAAGATACAGTAACACCAAACTGTACTGATTATGCAAACAAATTTCGCCCCGATTAATGGTAAAGCTGAAAATAACAGTGGGGGGGGGGGGGGGTGTCTTGAAATGATAGAGGTTGAGTGATGAGAAGAGAATGAAATTGAAAAAAAAAGTATTTTATGAAGATAAGCAACGGCAAAGGAATACAAAAAGAGAGTGAGAGAGACAGAAAGTGAGACGGAAGGGGAGGGGGAGAGTGTGGGCAGGGGGGGGTGGCGGGCGTTAGCAGAATATAGTGGAGAAGTCTCCTCATAAGTCGTAGTATGATACAGGATAAAAGGACGTGCGAAACAAAGATAAATGAGAGGAAGAAGAAGAAGAAGAAGAAGAAAAAGAAGAAGAAGAATTCAATTCAAATTCAATTCAAACATTTATTTTATTCCATTTCATTACATTTTTCGTAAACATTAATTCATACAAAAATCAATTTGCTATGAAGAATATAAATATGTACATTTTGGGTGTAAATAAGTAGGCGTATACCCTAAAAACTGAGGCTTGTGGCGGGATACGCCTATAGACAAAATACAAGGAGAAGAAGAAGAAGGAGAAGGAGGAGAAGAAGAAGACGAAGAAGAAGAAGAAGAAAAAGAAGAAAAAGAAGAAGAAGAAGAAGAAAAAGAAGAAGAAGGTTAAAGAAGAAAAAGAAGAAGAAGAAGCAGAAGAGGAAGGAGAAGAAGAAGAAGACGAAGGAGAAGAAGAAGAAGAAAAAGAAGAAGACGAAAAAGAAAAAGAAGAAAGAAGAAGAAGGAGACAAGAAGAAGATGAAGAAGAAGAACAAGAAAAAAGAACAAGAAAAAGAATAAGAAGAAAAAGAAGAAGAAAGAGAATAATGAGAAACATATTCAGATATAAGGAAAAGTATATTGGGAGTATATTTATATGGATATTTACTGGTGTTGTAGCTGTCAGCCCTTTAGTCGTCTCAGGAGTAGTCTTTACTCCAGCCGGGGGATCGCCGTCCCCAGCCCATTCACCTAGACGTGGATATAAAAAAACATAAATGGATTTGATGACTTTGTGATCATGATTTATACGACAAAAAAATCTCAGAATGAAAGCTAGCACTCTTAAGACTGAAAGTATTTGACAAGGCGTTGATGTATATATTCATGATATTTGCCACACTTGATCCATGTGAGGGAAGTGGGTATCCAATGAGATCCCCTACATGATAAAAAGCTCCTTGATGGCAGCAATGCTAAAGGCGTTTGATGTAGCACTGTGGAACCACTATTATCCGGTCATTATTCTCCTTTGAAATAATCGGTACATCACAAATCATACTACTACTACTACTACTACTACTACTACTACTACTACTACTACTACTACTACTACTACTACTACTTCTATTGCTGCTGCTACAACAACAACAACAACAACTACTACTATATACTACTACTACTACTACTACTACTACTACTACTACTACTACTACTACTATTGCTGCTGCTACAACAACAACAACAACTACTACTATATACTACTACTACTACTGCAACTACTACTACTACTACTACTACTACTACTACTACTACTACTACTACTACTACTACTACTACTACTACTACTACTACTATTACTTCTACTACTGCTGCTACTGTTACTACTACTACTACTGCTACTACTACTCCTACTACTACTTCTACTACTACCACCACCATGACTACAACTCCTACTGCTGCTGCTGCTGCTACTTCTACTACTACTACTACTACTACTTCTACTACTACTACTTCTACTACTACCACCACCATGACTACTACTCCTACTGCTGCTGCTGCTGCTACTTCTACTACTACTACTACTACTACTACTACTACTACTACTACTACTACTACTACTACTACTACTACTACTACTACTACTACTACTACTTCTACTACTACCACTACTACTACTACTACTACTACTACTACTACTACTACTACTACTACAACTACTACTACTATTGATGCTGCTACAACAACAACAACAACTACTACTATATACTACTACTACTACTACTACTACTACTACTACTACTACTACTACTACTACTACTACTACTACTACTACCATTGCTGCTGCTACAACAACAACTACTACTATATACTACTACTACTACTGCAACTACTACTACTACTACTACTACTACTACTATTACTACTACTACAACAACAACAACAACTACTACTATATACTACTACTACTGCAACTACTACTACTACTACTACTACTACTATTACTACTACTACAACAACAACAACTACTACTACTATATACTACAACTACTACTACTTCTACTTCTACTTCTACTACTACTACTACTACTACTACTACTTCTACTACTGCTGCTACTGCTACTACTAATACTGCTACTACTACTCCTACTACTACTTCTACTACTACCACCACCATGACTACTACTCCTACTGCTGCTGCTGCTGCTACTTCTACTACTACTACTACTACTACTACTACTACTACTACTACTACTACTACTACTTCTACTACTACCACTACTACTACTACTACTACTACTACTATTACCACTACTACTACTACTACTACTACTACTAATATATTTAAATGTTTCCAAGCTTGCATATTACCCTGGCTCTAGCACAGTTGCTAATAAGGGGATTTTACAGCATTTTGAGGAATGAATACCTGTCAGATATCCATTTTATTCACCGGGGTCGAGTGTGGCAAATGTCGATAAAAGCCTTACGTTAGTGCCAAGGAGGGATTCGTTAAAATAGACCCCGACCAACACTCTCATAATAATTGTCGAATCTTTTATCTAATGTTTGCGCATGGCTTAGCCACCGAATTCCCAATTAATAAATGTCTAATACTTTAGTGCGAGGGTAAAATATTGATAGAAAATTCCTACATAATACATAAATTCAGCTTAATTCATCAATCTAATCAAGTAAACAGCATTATCCAGTGTCTGAAAGTCAATGTGAATATGAATTAGTGTAATTAAATTGTCACGACTCATTCATTCTTATGTCAAGCTTCCGTGCGCGCAAAGAATAAATGCAGTACATGAATTAACATCCATGCTTGTCGGGTGAGACGTCACAATGAAGTCTTTGTAATATGTTACCATAATAATTAAATAAGAAATAACATGAACCTACTAAAAAATAAAGTTGAAAGTAATAAAATACTTGTACGGTAGTAACTCGACCCTCCATTTAAAATACTTTGAATAGACCCATAACAACAATTCCGACATTGCTACTGTGTAGGTTATATTCACCTCTATTACACAGTCAAAGCGTATAAACACGTTTTGTAAAAGTTATTATAATAGTAACTTTTACAAAATACGCTTTGGCCGAGTAAAAGTGGCAAACACATTTTGTATGTACTCTCCTTAGATACCGACAATTGTAATATTTTGACATTTCCCTACGTAATCGATTGCTTTTATTGTCCTCTCCTAAGACTTCTTATTTGATTTTGGATCCTGCAGACTAAACAAGCGTTGGTTTTTATGCAGGTTCCCTCATATTTTACCTTATTTTAAATTACCTTAGATTTCAAATCGCTGTATTAATTCATTTAGATGCATGATGCCATGTCTGATTTATATATCATGTTTACTTAAATCTTATGATGTTTTATTGTCAAATTCAAGTTAAAAAAAGAATTATTTGTACTTAAGATACATTAATGTTGTCAAAATAAAACTGTACTTACAGTGATATTCCACATAAACGTATGATTGATCGCCGGAGCAGTGTGTCGACCCCGTACACGTTATAATGCATGGGTTAAAAAAGGAACAAAGGAAACCCCAGGATCCAGACTGAAACAAACGTGGAAAAGACACCGTCTATGAAGCTACGTAAAACGAACATGATCAATTAATATAGATAACCATCATGATCATCATCATTGTCATCATTATCATCATCATAATCATCATTATCTTCATTATTGTTATCTTATCATCAACATCATCATCCTCATCCTCATCATAATCACGACCACCATCTTCATAATAATAATAATAATTAATAATAATAATAGCAACAACAACAATAATAATAATAATAATAACAATAATAATAATTATAATATTGATAATAATAATAACAATAATGATAATAACAATCATAAAGATAACAACGATAATAATGCTAATACAATTACTCCTATTATGCTACTAATGTTACTGCTGCTGCTGCTACTGCTAGAATTATACTACAATAATAAGTATAATGAAATGTCTATAACAAAAATAGATGATAATAAATTGAAAAAACAAACAATTATAATGAATATATTGATGAGCTTTTCAATAGTCTTTATGCTGTCCGTGTTGATGAAAATGAAACAAAAAAAGTAGGAAAGGAAAAAGGGATGCTGAAGGACAAGAGAGGGAAAAAAGGCGATAAAAGATGACGAAGACGGAGTAGAAGGAATGGAAAAAGATGATAGAGAAAGAAAAAGAAGAGGAAGGAGAAGCAGAAGAAGTAAAGGAAACATACAAAGAAGAAGAAACAGAAGAAAAGTAGTTAAGAAAAAGTGAGACAACACGAATAACAGATTAATAAAGAAGTAAAAGAACGAGAAAGGGAAAATGAAACTGGAGAAGAAAAAAAGAGAGAAGAGTAAAAAGAAATAGACAATGCAGATGACCAAAGGGAAAGGAAGACAATTAAAGAAGAAGAAGAAGAAGAAGAAGAAGAAGGAAAAAGAGAAGAAAAGGAAGAAAGAACGAACCGAAACAGGAAAATAAGAATGTAAAATAAGAAGGGAAGAAGAAAGAAAATAAAATAACTGTCTAAAAATGTTTCCAATTATTTGTAATTTACCTTGTCCCCATTACAAGATGACGAGAAAGATGCATCAAAATGATCACAATCTTGTACGCGCACACAGATACCAGTAGTAACGATGATATTGTAGTCTGTAGGGCATGATAACTCGAAAGTTATACTCTTGTCACCCTTTTCACACTGCCTCAACAGTTTAGGAGTGCTGTCTAAATAATAAACGAAATCAGAAGTTTTGACCAGGGCTGGAGTTTTCGCTATTATTCGTCCTCAATTGTTACAGAGAGCAATGCTTGAACACAAACCCATTTTCAATCACATTATGTATATACATGTACGTCAGCTTTGAATTAAGAAGTGAACAATGAAAAAGCAATTTGAATGTTATGCAAAATAAGATGTGAGATTTTCAAAGCATCCCGCGAGGGGGGGGGGGGGGGCAAGGGAACTTGAAGAATATTTGTGATATTTTTAATAACTAATTTCATTTCCATTTACATGTATTTAGAAATCCAACAAACACAATTCAAGTAACATACTGTTGAACGCATTGTAAAACAATGTAAAGCGTCAAAATGAAGTAAACAATGAGTTCATAATTTACTTCGGGTAGTTTACATAACAGGTTGGTACTTTCACATCCTCAAATATGAAAAATAAAAACATAGTGAGAGATTAATGATAATCGCGCTTATCACGAATGAGAGGCGAACAAAGGGTGAAACTACCTGACATATGATTGTGACAAAAATAAACATCCTTGCAATATTTCATATTATTAGGAATGATGGATCAAAAAAATTTCATAATATTATTAAGAATGATGGATCTCACCTTTCAATTGCAGGATGATGACGTATGATACCTGTGGGCAATGAGTTTAATACAAAATGTATGAAATATGAATGAAATTATTGTCAATTACTTTTTGTACATTTATGCTAACATAATTGCGTTGAATATCTAGTGGCGTTGTAAGATTTTTGCTTAAATGAAGTCTTTCATCAGTAAAGTTATACACGAGTCCAAAGTGTTTTTAATCGCTCTGTATTCCTTCATTATTCATTATAACATAGGGCCCTTTCACACGTGAATCTTGAATCATCATTGTAATGATGATTGCTATTGTAATCGTGACTGTGCATGATTAGCGTTAGCAGTTAGTTCTAGTTTGGTTTCACATAATTGTGCTAAATATTCGTCATTAGCCTTATTTTTCACTGGAATCATCATTCAAATTACGATTTTTTAACCGTGTGAAAGGGCAGTTAATAAAAGCTTTGGCAAGAGTTAAAAAATGTAAATCATCGTATCAGGACATCTCCCCGGGAGGAATTGTCCTCCTGACAACTCCTCAGTATAAAACAGCTCCCCTGGAGGACACCTCCTCCACAGGACATCGCCCCCTGAAGACAGTTCGCCCCTGAACGAGACTCTGGAGAGCAGTTTCCCCTATGATATCTCCCCCTCGGTCGATGATCTTGCGGCGAATTCTAGATCGGCCGGCGATTACTTCAAAATAGGCCGGTGGCTAGTTGGAGACCGCCCGGGAATTGGTGTATGGGTCGTCAGCCGATCACTGCTCGGACGCAACGTTGCCAGAACTGGCATAATTATGCTTTCTGGCATAATTTCGACCCCTTTCAACATAAAATTTTGGTTAGCCACTCCTAAAATTTATGTTGATAACATTTTTTTTTGCTTGTCAAAAAAAAAACGGTTTGGCATAATTTTTCGCGATTTAGCATAATTTCGCTGCTCCTCTCGCATAATTGGATTTTTTCGCTGGCCACGCTGCTCGGACGCCAAACAGAACAGTTCCCCCGATTCGGCTTTGATCAAAATGGGTAATACCTCAGTCACATTTCCCCTACGGCGGCCGTACGGCGAGTCGAAGACAGCCGTGTAACATTTTTGTACCAGCTATATGGTTTGAACAAAGATGAATAAAACGTCTGCTTTCGACTCGCCGTACGGTCACCGTAGGGGAAATGCGACTGAGGTATAATCGACAGGGCACTGCTCGGCCACCGATAAGTCTTTACAGCCCAGCCGCTCGACATAAAAAAAAATAATAATACAAAATTTTGGGCGATGCCTAAATTCCTATGGCGTCGGTCGCCACTCTGAGTTATGACTGAAGCCTTAGGATGTGATTTATCATGCTGCTCAATAAAAATCTAGACTCAAATTTATTTTTGGCGAATTATTGTTGATTGTAGGAGATGGTGGGTGACAAATATGAATTACGCATCATTGTACGTCTATACTTAATGTGAAAAATAAAACCATAAATAAAAAAAAGGTCAGACGAGTGCACGCATTAACGGGGAAGTTCACCCTTACCAAAATGTCATTGTAAAAATGGTCCAAAAAATAAACAAATATTGATGAATGTTTGAGGAAAATCCATCAAATATCAAAAAGTTATTAGAATTTTCATTTTTTTTTATTTGTGACGTCATAATGCGAGCAGCTGTCCCACATGTCTTCAAATTTCAATAAAATGTCATATTCTAAAAAAAATGAAATTGGTTTTTACTTTACCTTCAGTAAATCAAGTGGGAAATCATTTCACACCCGCTCCTTAAATATTTTTTTGTTGTCATCATGAAACATTAAATTTGTAACTTTTAGTTCAGATCCCTCATTCTTACTTTGTTATCTTGTATATACTTATATTGTAAATACGTTTTTCTTACTTTTTCACATTTTGTCAACGTCTTTATCGTAAGTCAACTAAGTTTTTCCTTTCCTGTATTATGTTTACATGCAGTGGCGTACCTAGGATTTTCCACAGGGGGGGCAAATTCGTCCGCCCAAAAATTTGACAAGCAAAAAAAAAGGTACGCTAGTGTTTACATGCATATCTATGCAAGGGACCCCTCTGTAAAACAGCGTTGATATGTTTGTTTGTTTGTTTGTATTTATTTCCGAAATCAGATTAAAAAAATATATATATACAATATACAAGAGAGATATGTACAATAACGGAGAATCACCCAATTCAGCTGTATTTACAAAATACTGCTGTTCTTCCTTGGGGTCCTACATTTACCATAGAAAGTAAAAATACTATTAAAAAAAAATGTTATCAACGCTGAGTAGGGCAATCCCTCCGTCTTTTTAATGATCATTTCTTTGTAATTGTAAATATATCTATCATTGTTATTATTCTTAATTGACGGAAAATAAATACAATACAATTAAACAGATTAAATTAGTGCATTTCATATAACATAACATACGGGGCATCACCAGCGTACATACGGGGGGGGGGGCAGAGGGGGCAGACTGCCCCCCTGACGAGTCACAACCCATGCAAGGGACATATCCCTGCCCCCCCCCCCCCTGACGAGTCTAGAAGACCTTTTTTTTTTTCTTTTTTTTTTTGCTTGCTTGTCAAATTTTTTCTGGTACGAAATCCTTTATTTGTGGTTGAAGACCTTTTTCTTTTGCTTGTAAAATTTTTTTGGCGGACGAATTTGCCCCCCCCCCCCAGTGGAAAATCCTAGGTACGCCACTGCGGGGCATCTGCTCATGTATTACGTCCCCCCAAAAAATATATAAATTATTTTCTTAATCTTTGATGGATTTTCCTCAAACCTTCACCAATGCTTTTTATTATTGTTTTCTGTTATTTCTACAACAAACTTTTCGTCAGGATGAACTTTTACTTTTAGGTGTCCCTCGAATAGATGGCAAATTATAGAACTGGTAATGTCACGACTTTTTAACCACACTTAACGGATAAAAATCATCAACTTATAAAAATTATTATGTCATAATAACGATATTATGTCGACATGGCAAGATAAAATATATCGCCATCTCGTCAAGTTGATGGTACTTCAAAGCTTCCACACGAGTGAATGAAGTTGTACACCTGAAATTCAATGTTATTCCAACAGAAACAGATATAATACAAAACCAATACATACATGTATTATAACAATAACGTGACACACACTCACCATAAAAATGATAAACGAAATACCGGGGATACGCCCCATCATGTAAGTTGAGAAAGCTCTCCGAATGAAAACTCAAAAAATATTAATCCAAGTTTTTAACAGCTAACAAATTTTCAAAATAGCTAGCTTCCGTTTTTTCTCAGCTATCAAAAGCGAGTTTACGTTGAGCACTTCTACCGCGGCCCAAGAAACTGATTCAGAAACATATTCATTCACTGTTCAATTCCCCCAATTTATTGG
Organism: Lytechinus pictus; assembly: GCF_037042905.1. Lineage (NCBI taxonomy): Eukaryota > Metazoa > Echinodermata > Echinoidea > Temnopleuroida > Toxopneustidae > Lytechinus > Lytechinus pictus. The sequence goes on from NC_087260.1 coordinate 7,755,536, forward strand.
CCTTCTCTGACGTTGCTTTTGCGGCTGGGAGGAAAATTGAGGTGGCAAAGCGAAAATGTATCATAGATCATTGGCTGATGTTGTTAGATATATATTTGCATATGAAGTAGCGAGGTCCATATTCCAACGTGATTGGAGGGCTAGCTATACCGTCTTTGCGCTAAGCATTCTATTTCTGTCAAGCTTTACATTCTAGTCATGTTTGCTTTTTCCATTTACATTTATGTATATTTAATTTCCAATATTTTTCTATAATAAAGTTATACCGCTATTGACTCATTGTTCAGTATCAATATGTAATGTATTCCATATTCATGTCTCTTTTATGCATATTTCATTTGTACTCTAGTCATGTGGCACCTTTTTATACAGCTCTTCCACTTTTTTCCTGTCTTCTCTATTTTTGAATATATATATTTTTACTTTGTTTGCATTATTACTGAACATTGATGGAAATAAATATATAAATGAAAAAGAAAATACATGAGTACCTGTTTGGAAAGAGGTTTAAAAAATATAAAGAAATATTTGATGTTATTTTCCAGCCATGCTATATATTTAAGTCCAAAAAACAAACACAAAAGAATTTCTTTGAATCATCCTTTATTAAAACTTCATTGAATCTTTACTGGGAAAATATTCTAAAAGGAAAATAAAGATTCAAATAATGGTTCATATTTTGCTTTACATTTGAGATATCGTTTACCATGTTTACAAATACATGAAATATGCTATATCAAGCAAACCTCTTATTTCCCTCCAGAAATGGAGGCATATTGAAACTGGCCTGCTGTGCAAACCATTCACTAATTGTGATTCAGTAATTATGCTTACATCAATATGATTTCGACCTTTTTGTTCATTCTCTTTTTTCTTTCCTGTATATAAACGCATATATGAATTAGTCGATTATATTTTCTTCATTTCCAAGGGGGATCCACACTTTACAAGCTTTGCTTTTTAGTGGACCCCCCTCATTTCCATTTATGCTCAATATTATACTGTTTTTTGTTTTACGACGTAAGTAAGAATGCTCGTCTGTAAAATTGTATTTGATTTGTATTACTTTATATTACTTTGTATTATGTTTTGAATGGAAATGGAATAAAGAATTGAATTGAAAAAAAAATTGAAATTCACTCGAGTTAAGTTGCTCTCTCTCTCTGAAATTGGAACAGCAAGTTTTACGTGCTAGTCCTGTGTGAAGACCCACTTTGCAAAATTTGCAACCAGACTTTAAGCGTAAAATCGTTGATTTTTTTTATAGAATTTATTTGTCAATCAGGGGCCCGTTCCACACAGACTTACAACAACTCTAACTTATCCATTGTAATAATACCACAAAAACCTTGATTATGATTGGCTGATAAGTCCCGTTACCATAGTAGTTGCCATATAAATGGCAAAGTTACCATAGCTGTAACTCTTTATGCAATAAGCACTGCTCCTGAATGTCTAGGCAAAGACCATACAGATAGTAGATTTAAAAAAAATGAACTGCGCTCATCTGCCTATTAATCAATTAAATGCTATCGACGGATACCACGGCAATGAATAAATTGTTATTATTATTATTTTTTCTGATATTTATACAGGGTGGTACATATCACCAATTTGGTGGTCTTCCATGTGGCCCTGTTAACAAAAGAGCAACAACTAATATTAATATTGAAAATATTATAGGTAAGTAATGAACAAGATATAATACAGCAATAAATAATATGTACAGGCACAATATGTAAACATGTTATTAAAAAAATGATTTCAAAGCCGAGCATTCAGTGCTACAAGATTGATGAATGGAATACTTGTCACTATAACACTATAAAAAATCATCACAACTTTCATGGTCACCATCATCATCCACGGGCTCGGTAATCATTTCTCTATCACGTCCTTCCGACATGTCCAAGACCTAAATCACTGTCAGTCTTCGAGCCTATAAAGATGGCGCTCTCCTATATTTCTCTTCTCCATATATTCTCTTCTCCATTATTCAAAAAAAAATATATAGGCGTCACGCGCGTAAAACATTCCCCATAGACTTGTGTGTTAATTGGCACTTTTAAAAAATTCATAAAAAATAAACGTGAAATTAGAGGGTGGAGTGTTTACTACCATTGGAAAGGATACATATCTGACATTCCATATCTGACCAGGAATGGGTATCGTAGCCGGCTCATTTAAAAAATAAATCGCAAGTTATGAAGATAACTATGATGGGGTCAAATTTATCAACTGAAACAGTAAATAGCCCTAATTCTTCCGCCAACCAAAAAATAGTCATAGTCATTTTATATCTTCCCAATTTGGGAAAAGGAAGTTTGTAGTTACCATTTTTAGAAATAGTGTTAGATTTTTTCAATGATATTCATACACCTTTGTCAATCAGCAATATCAAATTGAAAAAAATTCGAATGGGTTGGGTCGAACGAATATCTTTAGCCCTCCTGTTGTGATTAGGCTCATGGAACCCTTACTTCAGCTGTGGTCGTTTTTTAGTAAAGAAAATTAAAAATGAATAAGCATTGTCTTCATTCATTAAACTGCAATGTGAAAAAAAAAATGGGAGCAAGTTAATCACAGACTTTAACATTTTCGAACAGACTAGCGGACTAACAGACTAACAGGAAAAGTGATTACTATAGGTCTCTGTCGAACTTCGTCAGGTGAGACAAAAACATTTTGTCAGGTTTGTGTCGAAAAACTGGAATATTATAATTTATTTTCTTTGAAATTATGATTTCTTTACAAAAATATTTTCTATGAATATACTTTGATATGAGTGTGGTAAAAATTAGAGGAAATTTATGTGTTATCAATGAAGTGGATATAAACATTAAAATTACAGGAAAGATGTTGCATTGTGGGTAAGAAACTGGGAATTCATGGTTTAGGACTTTAGCCGATGCTATTGAAAGAGAATGTGACACTTTGACTTGAACAAGCTTAATGATAAAGGTAATTTATTTGGAAATGGTTCTGGAAAAATGAGATGTTTCTCTCCCTCGTTATGGCATACAGCTGATGATCTCAGTCCATTGTACTTTAAAATAAAATGAGGGAATTCAAACTCGCGTTTCACTCCCCTTGGTAGTCACGTCAATGGTCACTAAATTTGGAGTGAATTTACAGTCAACATAATTAAAAATGTTCATGCAAATTTTACGTCAAAATTGGGGAATTCACTCATCAAATGAAAGCCATTTTTAATCTAGTTCAATCTAATTCACTCCCTCCAAAGAGTGAATTTTTCACTCAATTTTCTAGTCTAGACCATTATTAATCGAAGACTCATGCTATTATTAATCATATTTATTTCTAGGAAGCACAGTGGATGTTTACATGTGTGTGTATGTGTGTGAGGGTGCGCGCGCTAATGTGTGTTGAGGTTAGGTGTTATTTGTGCAGGGGGGGGGGGGGGGGCGGGTTGCTAGGTACTATACTTTGCCCCCTGCCGGGCGGAACAATGTATGCCATGTATTATACATGGAATATCTCTTGCAAGATATTAAGCAAATACGTAACATTTTATCACAGAAGACAATATAGCATCGCACTACCTGAAAATTGAGTGTGCACATATGACCCATTGGCACTCGAATTCATCCCCTCACTTCCATCTTGCAGACGATAGTTTCAAACACACATAAATCAACTGCGTGATTCACGTGCCGCGAATTCAAGCGCATGCGTACTTCATCGTCTCTCATCTGGCCCGAGCGGAGTCGTATGTCACGGCTATCCACCGCACTCCAAGTCACCATGAGCTCCAGGGTTAAAGTAATCTATTAAACAACAACGACAAAAGTAGATGTTGACTTCCCATGTATACTGGTAGATAATGCGAGTGTGGATAACGTACATCGACATGGTATAGCATAGGTGGAAGACTGATACCGCGTTGGAACTTACTAGTTCCGTGTATATAGTTTTCACATAGTTAATATACTTCATAATCAAGTCTGTATATTGGATTGTGTGTGCGTGTGTGTACATAATATCCCTTTAAATGACTGACTGTACTGTATTTATATAATGGATATAAACCTGGATGTAATTGACTTCTTTTGCGGCAGATGTGAATAATTTCTTCAAGAATCTTAGGTAAGTACGTATATTCTTCTCGTATGTAGATGTGAACATACTAACACGCTTAGTTGGAAGTGCGCGGATATATATCTCTTGGTAATGCAGCTATAACCCGAGTTAAACTTGGATGCATACATAGGTCAATGCTTATTGTAGATACTTAGAATAATCAAAAGTGAAAAATTATCATTTCAAGTCATCTGAACGTTCTTCGCTTTGCATCTACCTGACGTCTGAGTCTAGAACAGGGACAGAGAGAGAGAGGGGGGGGGGGGGGGGGGGGGCAGGGGTCGTCGAAGATTAGTCTTAATCGAGTTCTTAATGTATTGTTAAGTGAATGATTTATGTATCATTTGTTGTTTGAATACTAGTCATTCACCGCGTTTGTTTATATTTCTTATCATTCTGATTTACTCCTCTCGGAAACGCATTGATAATTGATAAAAAAAATCCCCCTTACATACATATTGAGGGTAAATAAAGTATGATCAGTGACTGTATAGTAGCAATTATTGCATAAAAAGTTGTTTCCAGTCTTAAAAGTTTGTTCATGACAATGTACTTTAAAAATTATTTGGGAAGGGCAGTATCATTTAACATTGTTATACGAAAGTCTCGCCGAACCCCTCCCCACAAAACTAAAATAAAATGCTAAAAGAAATACAATAATTTTGTTCCCGATTATATTCATCAGAATTATCTTCATGCATGAAATGGACGACGATTGCTTTCATACAGCAGGTGGGGGGGGGGGGGGGTGGCTCGAAGTTTCATTATAAAGATTAAAAAATTACAAAGAAGAAGAAAACTGTAAAATGTGTTATTTGCTATCATACAGCGCGTCCCATAAAATGTCCCGATGAAATGCGGCTAAATTAATAATTATAAAGATTATTCTCAATGAAACGTATGGAACTAAGGAGCTCATGTCATGTTCTAACTTCTATAAAATAATGTCATTGGTCTCGCTTCAGTGGTTTTGAATACACAGTCTATTATGTAACAATGGTGCTTTTCAGCCGATTCGCGACGTCTCTATTAAAGCGCTTTACAGATACATTATTACCCCGCTCATTGGATCCTGGCATACCTGCATACAATGTATGCACCTCCTCCCCTCCCTGGGGGCATTCTAACAAGAGTTCCAAGACTCAATTGCTAGGCATGCAACATAGGTTTTCTCATCCTACCGGTTACCCATTTAACACCTGGGTCGAGAGTGGCAAAGTGTGGATTAACGCCTTGCCAAAGGACGCTAGGCCATGGTGGGATTCAAAGCCACGACCCTCTGATTACAAGACGAGAGTCAGAACCGCTACATCACGAGGCTTCCACAAAGATTAAGATTAAGGGTGAAAACAGGAACGGGTATTATGGTGCTATGACAGGCAATGCATGAAGAGAAATAAGTATGTCCCTAAAGATACTAATAGCCTGGCAGCATTTTACAGAAGTACTGTTAGTTTAAAGTGACGTGTCAGTTGAATGATTCGAGAGGATGAAATAAAGCAATGGATATATACCCTTTTCATAGATACTCTCCATCGTTTGCAAAACATGACAAATTCTGGTCGAACAACTAGATCTTAAAGTCTTGAGGCAGAGATTATAAATTTTATGACCTTTTTTGTTCAAATTCATTTGCAAAAATGAGCTTATTATTTGCGTAATAACGTTCTCATAAGCTATGTCATTAAAGGACAAGTTCACCCCAACAAAAAGTTGATTTGAATAAAAAGGGAAAATCCAACAAGCATAACACTGTAAATTTCATCAAAATCGGATGTAAAATAAGAAAGTTATGACATTTTAAAGTTTCGCTTAATTTCATAAGACAGTTATATGCACATTCTGCTGATATGCAAATGAGGAGATTATGACGTCACCCACTCACTATTTCTTTTTTATTTATTATAGGAAATATGAAATATTCTAATTTTCTCCTCATTGTCAAGTGATACAACGATTAATTCCTCCCTGACCATGTGGCATTAGCATTGTTTAATACTATATGTTTCAGTCAAGTTGGTCCTTATTGTCAAATCTATAAAAAATGAAATATTGTATAATTCAAACAATAACAAAACATAAGAAATAGTGAGTGATGGACATCATCGACTGACTCACCTAGTTGTACGTATCACTGTTTTGTGAAAAATAAGCGAAACTTTAGAATGTCATTACTTTCTTATTTTACATCCGATTTCGATGAAATTTTCAGCACTATGCTAGTTTGATTTTTCTCTATTTATACAAGTCAGCATTTTTCTAGGGTGGACTTGACCTTTAAAGCAGATACGAACCAATAGCGCCATTTCGAGTCCTGACTAATTTGCTCTCATCCAATCAGATGCAAGGATTTCTAGTAGTTTATAACATTTGTCCTGTCGGTGATGATCACTGTAAATAAAAATCTTTGTAAAATGCTCACCTGATTTGCTTGCAAATTTCAGTCTTTCGGGGAAGAATAATTTTTTCCCTGTAGAATTGTTCTGTAATAAAGCCATGAGTAGGTCTACAATATATTGCAAACATGAGTTAGGAGGACACACGAATGTCCATGGATAGTCCGAATACTCTTTCAAGAGTATCTAGTCACATTTGATTTGACTGTCACGGGACAGGGGGACAACCAACCCAAAGGCCCGTCTTCCGAAGACGGGTTTAACTTAGACCATGGCCTAACTCTGTGCTAAAATTATGGGGAGCCAAATATTCAAAATTCTGTTTCTATATTATATTTCTTATGTTTAATGTTTTGCTTTCATAATGAAGAAAATCCATTAAAATACTTAATTTAGCATTCCCAGACAAATTATGAAAAATTTGGGTATCATATGAGTTAATAGATTGGATTTGTACTATTAGGGATTTGAGCCCCAATTGGCTCTCCTTAGTTAAACCACAACTTTAAACCAGGGTGTAATTTAAACCCGAGTTCAGAATATGGGCCTTAGAGTTTTTTTGAGTAGTGAGAAAAAAGTGAAACGTCAAAGTGAGGTAGAAAAAAGAAAAGAGAACAGTAGGAAAAGAGGGGTCTGAAGCGAAAATGACCTTTTTGATGAAAACGCCATTTCGGCTAAAACAAGTGTAAGAACTTTATAACCCCTGTGATTCAACTGAAAAAAATGACGTCACTTTTATCACGTCTTTTCCTCTATCAGAAAACCTTGGTGCCTCCATTGCTGGTATTCGTGAAGTTAGAAGAAGAAAAAAAATCAAGAACAAATACAAACAGGCGACGAAATGAGCACTGTTTACTTCTGATAAAGAATATTTTTTTACGAATCCACGTTCAAATATTAAAATCTTCACCTTTCTTATGAAACTAATCAAATTTTAGCACATATTTTAAAATCAAAGTTCCATGGAATAGGGTTCATAATAATGATAATAAACACAGCATTTATTATGCGCCATCTATCTTGTAAACTATTCCGTGGCGCAGAGGGATTACGGTAAACAAAAAAAATGTTTGCTTTGAACAAAAGTAAGAAGAAAACAGAAAGGATTTTAAATAATGTTTTTAAACATTTTTTTGTTGGGTTGCCAAAGAGTAAGGAGCAGGGCATCATTGGGCTTGAAGGAAGTAGAGTTATGACTTTTACAGTGTACAATCACTGTTAATTGCCTATTTTGGTAATTTGGATACATTACTTTGAAATTTGCCACACCAAATCACATCTTTAAAAAAGCGCCCCCTAGCCAACGCAAAAAATGAATATATCTGGAATTCCTTCTCGTCTGCTGGAAGCATGTAGAGATCATACCAAGGCCATACACCAGCATCGCATGCCTGTCATTGCACATAAAACTGGTTCCTATATCAACCACAGCGCACGTCGTCAGCTGCTAATATACAGGAATAAATATACCAAGTATAATATACCATGCACCCGGTTTGAAGATATATTATCCACGCACGTTATGATATTATGGGTTGATAAAGAAAGAGAAAAACAGATAGATGAACATAAAGAGAGAGGGAGAGAGAGGGGGGAGGGGGGATTAGGCACTTATTATTTTGTGCATTAATTTAATTTGTTACTTCATTCACTCTTTCATTTATCGTTTCATTTAAAATAAGAGAAAACTGTTAAAAGTAGTCGAATTAATTTCTTATTAAAATTTAGGAGTAGTATCATAACCAGTCCCCCCCCCAAAAAAAAAGGGCACAAGAAAAGACATGTGATAATTTTTTTTTACAAAGTTGCAACCGAGCGAAGAGAGTAAGCAAAAACTTTGGCTTTATTTAAAAAAAAAATCTGTCATAGATTCTGACAAAATGTTCAAGAAAGTACCACCTTTCCATTTTCTCCTTCCTATTTCTTTCTTGTTCATGGAAGATTTTTGGAGGATTTCTGTTTCTGATCTTGTCTCGAAAATTAACATGGATTTTAGATTTTTGTGATATTTTTGACAGTGTTAAAGAGTACTGCTCACTTGCGGATATAGTTATGGATAAGCTTTGAGACGACAATCCACATTGAACATTGCTGCGTCTCTGTGTACAGCACAATAGCCTGGTATTTTGAACTGGTATTTTGGACAGAGGTTAATCGGTTATTAGACGAGTTATGTGTGCAAGCCTACGTATGGAGAGAGGACCATTATATCCCCTGACGAAAATAGATCTCGAGAATAAAATGTCTATTTGATGAGCACCATGGGTTGTCTAAAACGATTGACATTGTGGGCCTACATGCATTTCAGTTATCGGAGAGAGGCTTTGCATTGAACATCATTGTGACATATTTATGGTAAGCATGCTACACACAAAGAAATTATGATTCAAATTTGCACCCTTAACACAAACTGGCAGTACCTATAGGGATGCAATCTTGTAAGCGGTGTATAATTTTCATTCAATTTTTTTTACACCCTGTTAGGGTGTATAATATTTTACGTTAAAAAATAGGTTCAAATTTGGACTTCATTACAGATGAAAATAACACTTCTTACACAAAAGATAATTGCCTAACTATTGAAATTGGACCCGTCTACCCTATTCACACTGTGTAGCAAGATGCATCGACGACCCCTGATGAGATTCAATTAAAAAAATACATCTCGAATCACGATAGAGGTCAACGCACTTGACGGCCATCGATTGACATTTCAGTTATGTCTTGTTATCACGTATGAGAAATCAAATACGATCCTTTAATCATGAATGTATAAACATAATACATCAAACCATTAACGATAGAATATAAACATATTGCGAGCAATTTACAACACCAGGCATTTTCCATCATCTATGTAACATTGTAGATTTACATCTCTTAAATTCTGTCAAGGATTTGGCATTTAAGAAGGATTTGGCATTTATACCGTATATTAATTTATTTTATTTCAATAATTTTATTTTGTTAACTTCATTTCACAAATTTATTTATTTCATTCTATTATCTTATGTTTAGTTTTATTTCGTTGATTTTAATATGATATATTAATGCAATGTTCTATTATTATCAATTTATTGGTGATTCATTTTTATTTTGAATATTTAATCATTGAGAGATTTAAGTATTACGTTTACTACTATATTATTTTTTTGTTTTAAATATTATTATTTTTATTATGCCAGGGAGTGGAGATGGGGCCATTTATGTGTGGAACAATGATGGATCCTTTGACCGGGGTAATAATAATTACAATGTAAAGCGTTTTGAAACCAAAGTATAGATAGCTATATAAATGCAATATTATTATTATTTATTTATTTATTTATCTATTCATTTATTTATTTGTTATTATTAATATTATTATTATTATTTATTTATTTATCTATTATTATGAATATTATTCATTTATTTATTTCATGAGTATTTTTTTTTTTGAGGGGGGAGGGGGGGGGGGGGTAAGCTGTTCCCCTAACGCCAGTGTTTATCATGATTCATTACCGTCAGGAAGTATCTTCACCAGATGTGAATCTGAGGCAAGTGACCTTGGTTGTAATGAGAGTATGAGTCATGTTGTTTAGGTAGAATGATCAGGAGATGATCTCATACTCATCTAAAGTTTCTCCTCGCCCCATCGCCATTGGAAGTTTTCATCTGCCCAGTCGGTGTATTGATGTATTCAAAAGAGTTCCGAAACGACTGCATCCTTTAAACTCTGCAGGATTTCTTTTTAGAGTATCATGCAAACTTCCAGGACTTATTTTGTCAATGTTCTGAATTTTTGTTCTAACGAAATCATACCCAAATCTGTTTTCAATGTACATGCAAGTATTAGATGAAGTTGGAAGGTGACACAAGTCTTCAAAGATTGAGATATTTGATTAATAATCATTTTTGCTGTTCATAACCCCTTCCAAAACAAACCCAAAACGCGATTTATCCAACCATCTTCAAATACCATGAATATATTCAATTTTCATGAACAGAATCGAAGGGAAACAAGTCGCATACAACCCATGGCCCTGGGAAGCGGGAGGGTGCAAAGAGCACCCCAACATTTTTATGGGGGAGGGGTGTTGCGTGTGTTATTCTCCATACCCCTTTGAATTCTGGTAGTTGTGGGAATTGGAAAATTGTTCAGAAAAATGTCTTGAAACCCCCCTTTTTTGCTTGTCAAATTTCTCTGGACCAAAGTGGCCTCCGTTTTGTAGTGATACCTTTTTTGCTTGATAAATTTACTTTAGCACCCCCTGTAAAAAAATCATTTCCAGGGCCCTTATACAACCTTGTGTTTTAGAACGTACGGGTAATTAAACTCAGTGATCATGTTTTCAAAAGGTGTATGTCGTATAGATGCTCTAGGTATCTTTATCAGACATACATTTGTTTAAATCTCTACTATTTCAAGTTTAATGATTAATATGGCAAGGGAAAAATTAGCAATAATGACAATAGCGTAGATTTGTAGAACGCATGATACTTTAAAAACGTCAAGGGCGCTAGCCCATCAACAGTTCTCTTGTAATAGACTAACAATTCTACACATTAATCTCAAACTCTTACAGTATTCAAAAGTTACAAACATTTGCTAGTAACTAGGAACGATTTGTACCCCTCGTTCATAGCTATATCTTGATGGGGGCGTGGTGCCCTCCTGCTTCGTTCACCAACAATTCAAGGGACAACTTCGGTCATCCCACCGCTGATAGTGAGCTCTTCCACATAATGATCATTGTCCTCAACATGTTCAGTGGCTGAATAGGCCAAAAATTGAAGAACCAATTAAACACGGTGTATGAGTCAAAGAAGCAAGCAAAGCAAAAAATCTTGAATTTTTTTAAAACGAAAAGTTAATTTTGTGATAGATGTGACAATATATTTAGAAAGCAGTTTCACATTTCAATATTTTTCCTTTCATTTTTTTCTTGGTTGTGATTTTTTTCCCGGGGGGGGGGGGGGGGGCATTGCCCCAATCTTTATCAGTGCGCAATTGATTGTCTCTCCCCTCCATAGCCACTTCAGATGCCTCTTATAAAGTGATCCATCTCAAATGACTGTGGTCTGTCTATATCGTGTAATTGAGTTCTGAGGCACCAAATATCTTTCCGGAACTCTAGGGCAATGCTTGGAATCTAAAGTCGCCAAAGGTGCATCTCATGTGATTTCACTTTGAAAGAAGTGCTGATGTGACTGGAAATAGATTTTGTAATTAAAATAAATGAAGGAATAAATTAAATCACCGCAATGATGAACGAATAGAAAAGAAAATATAAGGGTTTCTTTGTTTTGTTTTTTCTACTGTTTTGGAAAAAACTGAAGATGAATTTAGTACTAAAATAAAAATACAATACTTTAACTAGTAATAAAAAAGAAAACATTATTGATTTTTCTATCTAAAGGGAAACTTCACCCTTGCATCAAGTCGATTTTTTATTAAGAAAAATAGTAAAAATACTCCACACATTTACGAAATCTTAGTGAAAGTCCATCATATGATAAAAAAATTACATTAGTATCATTGAACTGGAATCACTTCAGTTATCCGACAGAATGGAATTTACATCACATGATGAGCGGAAAGATATTCACAAGGTGCGTCACAGAATTAAGACTTTATGTAAAATCAAAACTCTGAGATGGAGCTTCGCTAAATCTTTACTCATGCATGCCTTTTATTTTTTCCCGCATTTGATAACGCAATTTCGATATCAGGGTCGAGCTTCCCTTTAAAACGCATTTGTCCAATCATCTCCTTACTGTGTTTCCCCACATGCTTTCTCCATCGCCAGGTATACTCACCAATCATCTGACCACAATCCAAGTATAGCATGGCAAGTAGTGTAGTACGGGCCGAAGACATCGACCGTGAGTTCCTTCAGTGTCCATTGTGCATTGACCGTCTCCAGAAACCAAAGGTTCTTCCCTGTCAACACACCTTCTGCGTCGGATGTCTTGAGCTCTGGGTGGCCAAGAACAATGACCAACTATCCTGCCCAGTCTGCCGCAACGAGTACGAGCTTCCCCAAGGCGGCGTCCACTCTCTCCCCGATAACTTCTTTGTCAACAGCATCATCGACTTCATTGGCCGGAAACGACAGGCGTCGGCCACCGCCCTGACGTGCCATGGTTGCGAGAATGAAGCATCGCATTACTGTACAGACTGCGAGGAAGAGCTGTGTTTTGACTGTGCAGGAGCCCATCGTCGTCTACGTATGACAAAGAACCACAAGTTGACAACGCTGGACGAACACCAGGTAAGAATGTTGATGACACCTCGTAAGATGATGTTTGAAAGTCTGAAGGTTTCCATGATGATATCCGGGATGATATGTAAAATAGCGGGAAAATGTTGACAGTACATCATTTAGTGAGTCCTAGATGAAAATAGAATAGACTCTGATAGAGATAGAAGTGGAAGACGAGAAAGTGGAAGCTAGGTTGGAAGGGAGGGTATTCTTTTTATTAAATGAGTGTAGTCCTTAACCAGAAAAGGTGAGAGGCTTGGGTGTTTGGGCAGATGAGAGAAGGCTAGCTTGAGTCAGCCAGTGGAAGAGAGAAGTCTCGACCTTTCGTGCAAGTTGACTGTCCATTTTCACTTTCACGCATCTCCATTCATTTACCTCTACTCACCTTTTTTGTCGATATTGGACCTACCAAAATGCATATGTTTCCAGCAACATCTGGTTAATAGAGATTTTACAATGGGTTCCACTGCAGTTGGTAGTATGAACCAGGTTATTCGACACCACATTATTTCTTCACGGTGATATAAAGATACTAGTAAACAAATATTAAACGTGAAATAGATTCCTTTGATAACATTGACAGGCATATGTATTTAATAAGACAATCAATTATAGTTAAAACAAGTTAGAACCCCCTCCAATTTTAAGAGATAGGCTTTGTACTTCTTTACAATGAATAAATGATAAACGATTGCAAATATACCGCAAATAATAAAAAGAGAATTCTTAGAAACCAATTATAAAATGAGTATTATTTGGTCTGTCCTGCAGTCGAGCGGTATGCGAGTCGATTGTGACTTCGCCAAGCAGGATGACAAGATGTGTCGGAGTCATCGGGGATATCTCCTAGAGCTTTTCTGCCATTCATGTGACATTCCCATTTGTCGTCTTTGTGTGCTTAAGGACCACCCGCCAACGCAACACGTCCATGCTACGCTGCAGGAGACAGCGACAAGTCGTCGGAAGACCCTTGGCACCCTCGCAGCTACGGCCAAAGAAAAGGTGTCCGGTCTCAGAGACTCGGTCACCATTCTCAAGGTAGAATTTTATAGATAAATTAAAGGTTTGCTCGATGATGAAACTAGGTAACGATGTTTTCGTTTGCACCATGTAAGGGAAATAGTCATGAAAAGCATTGTACTGAGAAGACTGTTGGGTATCTTTCGGATAATAGTTCTTTAAACGACAGTTTGTCTCGACGTTTCGAACAAGTGCGCTCTTCACCAGGAGTGAAGACGATTTTTTGTCAGGAAAGGCCACAAGATGTTTTTTTTTCGACCATACCTATACCAGTCCAAATGACTTTTCCTACTCGGTTGACACAGGTGCTCTTATAGGATTTCTAGTAAAAATATTTTCCAGATACCGCCTTATCAATTATGGCATAAGGTTAATGTCTGCATCAATAAGCAAAGTTCATTCTATTTTCATTCTTTGAATTCTTTCACATTGATTGTACCTGGTACTGTTGATAGTTGTTAACCTTTTGTTGTGACTTTTCAGTTTTCAGAATTTTTAATCTAAAAAAAAAAGAACATGCCTGTTTTGCTACCAAATTCTGTGAATTTTACCCAGTGTTTTGTGGAAAGTTACCCATAAAATGTATTTTGCCCAATAATGAACCAAACCTTACCCAACAAACATTAATGCTTCTCCCTACCCAATATCGGCTAAATCTTTACTCAATCGTTGCATTGCAGGAGACACAACGTCGTCTCAAGATGAACAGAGATCGTATCGACGTCCAGATCAAACAGAGGAAACAGAAGATGATCGAAATGATTGAACTTTTCGAACAAGAAGCCGGTGCTGAACTTGGCGAAGAATTCTCATCCAGAGATGCGAAACTAGAGGAAGAGATTGAGACGAAGCAGCGATTATTAGACAAGACTGTCAGTGTCTGCAACGTCCTAGAGAACCTTCATGGCGAAGGAGATGATCATGCATTGCTGTATATTAGTCGGGATACTACCTGGAAGCTGGAAGAATCCATTAACTTTACCGCCGGTGTCGAGACCGAGGATAACGGTTATATCGGATTTAATGTGGGCGAGGATAGTTACGACCGTGCGGCGGCGTTCGGACAAGTACAGAGCCCAACCATGACCTCGACGTCGCATATCGCAATCGGACTTCAGCCGTCGTGTCCGCCCGTCATCTCAGCTGGTGAAGACGTGTGTCTTACAGTGACCACACGTAATGCTGGAGGACAGCGGGTAAGAACGGGTGGGGCTCCTGTGACGGCCAAGCTCTGTTCGCCGGCTGGTGAGGTGGGCATTGCTAGGGTACGTGACCGCATGGATGGCAACTATGATATTACATTTAGACCAAACTGCGCGGGAAAACATCGACTCCTCGTCTCTGTCTTCGGAAAACAGATCGGAGAGAGCCCTCTTGAGTTTGAAGTCATGCAACCAGAAAGACAGGTGATACTGCTCTTACCATTACAAATATATTATTTAAAACAGTCCTAAAATTCGATGTGTGTTGTATTTAATATTGTTTATATGGATATAAAAAGCACCCTGGAAAAATATTAAATTCATGGAGACATTTTCAACATGAATTATCTGTGACTTAAAAAAAAACATTGATTGATTTATCTCTGTTTTGGAGTCCAATTGTCGCATATGTAACTTAGCTTGTGGAAAGATATTTTGATGGCGGTGTTTCTCGCTACTGCATTGTCATTCGTTTTCTTAAAGCACCAAGCAATGATTTTCGAGTGAAATTTTTTTAATTGTTTTAGTCTTTACAACAAAGATGACAAATGAAACATTGCACCTCAGACTTTTTCCAAGGTTAACATTTACGTTGAAGTCAATTTTAGGAACTTGAGCATGAGTTAATGTATGGAAGCTATAGGTTGTGTAATCAAGTGCTCTGACAACGATGTGTATGCAGTAAGGGCGATAGACATGAAATGGTAGTTACTGAGATCTTTCTATCACTCAATCAACTGATTCACTCCCTATCATGTAGTGTCTATAGAACATTCAACACCCCCTTAAAGTATTTTAAGTAGAATAACACGATATGACGATATACTGTTACTATCTACTTATCTATGAATTTTCATTCTCACCCTTTTATTATTATCATAGACATTAAAACCTTATGTTGAGCGTTGTTATATACATTTTCATTCTCAATTCTTTTTTTTTTCTTTACGTTTCCTTGCTTACCTATGTTTTTCTACCCTGGTGTCTTCGGTTATTATTGAGCACTTTTAGAAACGTACGTCGACATAGACTACTGGTACTAGATGACGTCATTTTTTGGCCTGCCATATGCCTCAGGTCCTTACACACGTCGACTATCAGAATCGAGAACCTCGCACATCCATTCTGCGGTTCTCCTAAATCATAGTCGACGTGCACGTGAGTGACGTCATATCATATCGTCGCCTTCCACATGTCATCTCTTTTTGTTTTACGTCTTTGTTTGAGCCTCCCTCGTGCGTGTGTGTATGTGTGTTGGCTCAGTTGGTAGAGCGTTTGCCTACACTGTGACAACCTGGTCTACCTGAGTTAAATCCCTGCCCGCGATAGACGCTGGCTTAGGTGTTGCAAGAAAATATTTGCAATCAATCACAAATATTCTGTTGCAATTTTACAGTTGATTGGTCACTTTTAACTTAAGCAAATCAGATTACACTCCTTGTTTCATGGAGCAGATTAGCAATCAATCGAAAATTTGAAATTAATTGCAAGGCATATACTTGATTTCGGGAACGAAAATAGACTTGCAATTGATCGCAAGTTTCTTGCAACGCCCAATTAGTGTTCAACGATTTCAGTGTTAGAGCCACGTCGACCTTGCGCTGCTTAGTGGTTGCCAGGCCCACGATCAATTGGGCAAATGGATTTTCAACACATTTCTTTTTTTAGAAACAATGCGTATTGAGCATGTTGAGCGCTTTAATGTTGTATATTTGTTATTATTATCATAATTGCAAATTTCCACTTCGAACAATAAAATATGGACAATTATTCATTTCCTTTTACTTTCCTTTTTGATCATCTTCTTTCATACAGGTAATCACTTTCGGAAATCTCACAACGTCAGGCGTGAATCCCTACATGGCCGATGCTAGGTTACGTGAGCCGTGGGGCGTTACGGTCTCGGATCGAACTGGTCTTATCTACGTAGCCGACACCGGTAACAGTTGTATCCGAGTTTTCGACATCGACGGTAACGCGAAGGGACAGATAGGTTTCCCGAACTTTGCCCAGCGATTTGAGCCGGTCGATCTGACTCTAAACAACGATGACAATTTGGTTATCACTGACCACAGAAATCAACAGGCAAGTGCTAATTCCCAGACTATGTCTGGTCTTGGGATAATTATTGGGCCCAGACTTTCACTTCAAACATGTTTAATACTTATAAATAATCTTTTTATAAAGGAAGAGAAAGCTATTATATGAAACGTGATGGTGATATGATCATGAATAAGGGTGGTAGTTATTTTCATGGGCGGAACCAGGATTTTCTCAATTGAGGGGGGGCACATATTTTCCCGAGGAAAATTTGACAAGCACAAAAAAAAGAAAGAAAGAAAAATAAAGGCCCTCGCTTTCAAAAAGCTGCGTATGTACATTACCTATTTTGATTATGTCTGGGGGGGGGGGGGGTGGATGTGCACATCCACCCCCCGATCCACCAGTAGTTATTTTCACCTACCTGATAAGTAAGCACGAATGCTCGAGCAACCAGAGGACCGATAGCCTAATGCCTTACCGAAATGCATAAGTGCTCTGATTCGGGTTTAAGCCGTGGAAGCTGGATTGCGAGACCGCCGATAAATCATTGATCACCCTGACATCTGCCATTCTCCATTATGCCTGATTTTATAACGGAACATCAAAGATGTAAGAATTAACAGTCTTTGATTTTCCACTTTTCTTGACAGGTTCTAGTATGCAGCCAGGACGGGACGTTGACTCGAGTCTTCGGTGCGGCTGAACTCCGGCGACCTTGCGGCGTCGCGGTCAACAGCCTCGGCTACGTATACGTCACGGACCATGAATCGCATTGTGTGCGCGTCTATGACCCTGATGGGCTGCACATGCGTGATATGGGAGCATATGGAAACACACTGGGGTATTTCAGAGGTCCCATCTCTGCGGCAGTTAATAGCAAGGACGAATTGATTGTGTCCGATCGTGACAACCACCGACTTCAGGTGAGAATTAATGCAGACCAGGGGCCCGTTTCATAAAGGACTTGCAACTACCATGGTAACAGGGCTCAGCAGCCAATCAAAATCAAGGTTGCCATGGTAGTTGACATAATGGCAAAGTTTTATGAAACGAGCCCCAGGGTCCGTTTCGTTGTAAATTTGCCATTGTAGCAAAACACCTATCTAAAAAGAAGTCAGCAGCCAATTACAATCAAGGTATCAATATAACGTAGCCTACAATAATGTCAGATTCACATCATTGTATGTCTTTAGAAAACGGAGCCTAGGTGTATGTTTCACAAATAATCACAAAAATTGTAAATTTGTCATAATAACAACAAGCGGGTGACCATGGTAACATGGCTCAGTTGCCAATGACAACCAAGGTTCCAAAGGAAGTTGTGATAATGGCAAATTTACCTTAGTTGTTATCCATTGTGAAATGGGGCTCAGTTGTCTGTTTCATATATAGAAGGTACAATTATGGTAACTCTGCTGTTATGGCAACTAGGCCTACTATGGTAACTGGGCTCACCAGCCAATCACAGTAAAGCATTATATGGTTGGTACAACAATGATCAAAGTTACGAAAGTAAGTCTTAATGAAAGGGACCCAAGTTTGATATCTGCTAACATTCTTCTTCCTTTGCCCATTCCAACTACGAATGTACTCGTTTCTCCCCAATTTATCTTTCTTTGTAATAATTTATCTTGGTCCTTTCCTCTCCCCTTTTACTTTTCTCCATCGTCCAACTATTTTTATCCTCATTTTACAAACAGCCATTGTAGCTGTCATTCTCAAGTCATTTTCCCCCCTATTTCTCTCTTTGGTCCATTTTTTCTTAAACTTTCGAGTCTCTGCTCGAAGTCTAATATGACATTTTGTTTCTTTGCATCTTTTGAAATTATTACAAACCAATTCTAAGGTCTTCGATACGGATGGCGAGTACCTTCTCGAAGTGACACCATCAGGCGAGGGAGAAGACGAATTCAAATATCCGACGGGCGTCGCGACCGACCTCAACGACAACATCTACGTCTGCAACGACTGGAACGGCCGTGTGCTCAAGTTCTCGCCAGACGGGACCTTCATAAAACGCGTGGACGGCGACGAGGACGGTCTCCGTTACCCGAACGGCATTGCGGTCACGGATGATGGCAAAGTAGTGGTCGTTGATTACGGCAATGATTGCGTCAAGGTCTTTGCATAAAAGAAAGTGATAAAATTGCCTCTAGGACATATGTACATGCACGAAGCCCTGTCTATTTATTCCAAAGAATCGCAATGTATCGCACGCAATTTAGTAAGCTTTTTCGTCCTTGTGCACCAATTTCGCTTGCAATACCAACGCAATTTTCATTACGTCTATAGATGTCTACATTACCTGCAAGACTGTCCAAATGCTCACCTCTCGAAGCACAGATCTTTGAGAATTGAGGGACGCGTTGCTTCTCTATTTAGGGACTAATGACGACATCATATAGGTCAATGTTTATAACTTTAGTGTTTACTTGAAAGAAATAGGAACAGAGTTCTTTCCTCAGTCGAACTCCTGCATACGTTGCTTACGAATGTCACTGAAGCGGAATCAGGACAGATTTATTCTACCCCACAGTTAATCACATGGAATTTTGAAAATCAATTAATTTCACGCAGATTCATTCTATACAGATAATCACTGATATTCAATATCGTATTATCGTATGTGATTGTGTGATTAGGTGATCTTCTACCAAAGGCAAATCTTGTCAATTTTCTTCAAAGGCAGCTGATGAAATTGATGATTAGTCTGAGTTTTTTGACAGCTCGGAATCATAGGCCAACATTACAAAGGTCTCATTGATGAAATATTAAACTTTTATTCATGTCGTATTTAATATTCTTCATTAGGAAGAAACTCACCCAGTAAGAAAAGAAAAATCAAATTCGTGCAGACACTGTTAAGATATCTGTGACTGGAAATCATCATTTACTAAATCTCCTTGGAGATTAAAGCATAGTAGGCTAACATTGATATGGCTTTTATAATTCTGAGCTGCAAGGTTCAACTTTTTACAAAAGTCTGTGATATCTTACAAAAATGAATCCCAGAAAAAAAAATTGCGTTCGAAAATAATCATTCAGTGCTTCAAAAAAGTGAAATATAGTGACCGAAAGTACCATACAAATTTAATCGCATACACTATATGTACTTTTCTTAGTTCTAAAACATGTGCTCATACACATGTTTCTTCTTGGTTGGAGAATTTTTTTTTTAATCGGCATTCCACAAACCTTTTAAGATCAGTGGCGTATAGATGGGGGGGGGGCCTTCGGCGCTTGCCCCCCCCCCCCCAAAAAAAAAAAAATAAGAAGGACCAAGAAAAAGAAAAGGAAAAGAGAGAATGGTGACATATGATATATCTCATCCTGAATATTATGTCAAATTCTATCACAAAATTTGATTTTTGTAATAAAAATACCTAAATTTTTTATCGCTCACGACTTTTTTTTTTAAATAACTGCCCGATACATCATATCTGGGCCCCCTCAAAATGTTGATTTTTGGGGCGCGATTTTTCTGGGTTTAATTTATATCACATACTACAACCACAGGTGAACCTATAGGTCAATTCTTTAAAATTCAAATCAATGTCAACCTTTTTTTTCATTGAATATGATTATTGCCTTGATTTCGATTAATTACAAGATGGCGAATAATAATAATTGAGGACCGTTAAATACATAAAAGTATGATGGGTAGAATACGAAGTCGGTATTTATTGAGAAAGATTTGTATATTTGATTAAATCGTCATGTATTATTTACTCCATTTAGACATATCTTGTTTTGATGGAGACAAGAATTAATTTGAGAGCTATTCAATATATTGTTCACACCCCACTTCTGCATTAGACAAAATAGAATTGCTATTGAACTTAAAGAAAACAAAAGACTTGGCGCTTTCTTGTATTTGTAAGATTTTTTCTTTTCGTATTCATAATTAACAATGGATTGGTTTCGCTTGTATTCGTATTTTCGTCGAGAAAGTAATAAAATAATGAAATATGTATTATCAATTCTTCTCCTGCGATGCCTTGGCATTATCAAATTACCATCATTTGTTATTTTAGGGCATAATGATTTTAATCTAGGAGTCAGTCTACTTAGTATGGAAATGGTCATCATCAATAACAACAGTATTTTCATGATAACAATGATGATGATCATCTTCATCACCCCCTACCCGTCGTCATTACCATGATCATAATAATCATGAACTCGTTATCATTTCCTCCACCACTACCACCACCATCATCATCGTCATTATCATCGTCATCATTATCATCATCATCATAATTATCATAATTATCATCACCACTATCATCATAATCATCATCATCGCCACCACCACCACCACCACCATCATCATCATCATCAATCACCATCATCATCATCATCATCATCATCATCAATCACCATCATCATCGTCATCATCATCATCACCATCATCATCATCACTATCATCATCATCATAATCACCATCATCATCATCATCACCATCATCATAATCATTATCATCATGGTTGTGGTGGTAGTGATCGCCGTGGTTTGTATTGGTGATGATGATGATGGCGATGATTATGATGCTAATGATTATGATGATGATGGTGATGATAATGATGGAGATAATAATGATGATGGTGATGATAATGATGGAGATGATAATGATGATGATGATGATTATGATGATAATGATGATGATGGTGATGATAATGATTATGATGATAATGATGATGGTGATGATAATCATCTGTTAGCATTATCATCACCACCATAGTCGTCACCATGATCATGAAGATGATCTTTATTCGATACGATATAAAAGGCATATTATTGGTTGGTTTGGAATCAGCTTCGTAGATGTAAGTGCAGCACACGACTAGGTTTCACCAAGCTGTGTTTTTTAATACACTCACACAACGAAACCTATTTCAAATCGACCGATGGTATGTCATTGGAAATAATTTAATTGGATTTATTGTTCTCTTCTGCATATATTCAAATAATTCGTATAAAACATAATATTATTTACTGTTTTTTGCGTGAATCATAAATAAAATGTACTAAAAATATCATTCAACACTTACACACTT
Source organism: Lytechinus pictus (assembly GCF_037042905.1). Lineage (NCBI taxonomy): Eukaryota > Metazoa > Echinodermata > Echinoidea > Temnopleuroida > Toxopneustidae > Lytechinus > Lytechinus pictus. The sequence continues at coordinate 7,777,600 of NC_087260.1, forward strand.
TCTATTAATTAAGGTTCTATTAATTTTTCGTCAGACCAATATAGAAAGAGCCAGGTCATCGAAGGGGCTTTCTTCAATTAAATGGACCCTCTAATGAAACAGTCTTGCGTATGGATGATGGTTTGTATGATTTGAACATAATGGAATTAATAAAGACTATGTCACGAAACAAAACAAAAATAATGCATCTACTATTTGGAATTGGATACTCTTTTATTGGTTGGTTGGTTTTATTCACGATTAAAAATGCATATAAACAAAATAAACATTACATGATCACATAATATAACAATGTAACAATAATCAAACTTAACAATGCATGTAATACAAAATCGTAGGGATAGACCCGTTTCAGATTGGCTATTAATAGCCAACCTGTTCTTACCCGGGGTCCCTGTTGCTAGATGGAGTCTCGAAAGTTTAATATTACTTTGTCCTACTATTCGGAAGTTTGATCGCTTAGACTTCAAAAGTTGAAATTATAATGTGAATTGATGTTGTAACAGTTCCCAAACTGATCATGTAAGACACGTGTTCCTAATGTCAAAATTGTTGCTAGAAAATCGTTGAAACTTTATGCTTCGGGCAGCGGTATCTATTGGAAAGGTGTTCCGGGTTTTATATAATCAGAAAAGATAAACTCATTTTTATTATGATTTATTAAAACTGAAAGAGTTTTAATAAGTCTTGAGTCGTATTCGCGGACTGAGAATGCGCAATATAAGAGTCATTTATTCTTCAGGACAGGAGACAGAGAATGCGGAAATATAAGAGTAATTTATTCTTCAGGACAGGAGCCTTGATCTTCGCAGCTCATCTCACTATCATCACTGACTTTCTCGTCCAAGAGAGATTTCAGGCGCGCAATCTCATCTGCAGGAAGGGAAAAGGAAATTCAATAAACATTAATACAGCTTGTAATGACATGATGATTTATTGGTTTATTTCCAATTCGTCTAATGCCAATGCGTCCAATTTCCAACTCGTCTACCATAATTTGGTCTACCATCAGTTCATCCACTCACCACATAGTCTACTTTCATTTAGTCTTATGCCATTCCGTCTGATAACCAGTTGGTCCAATTGTCATTTAGTCCATATACCATTTGGTCTAATTGGATTTAGTGTTAAATTGTGCAAAATGAATGAAAATGAAATGGATATTAGACCAACTGGTTATGAGACGAATAGACGAAATGTTGATTAGATGAAGTGATGATTGGACCAAATGGTTAATGGACAAAAATGATTGTTAGACGAAATGTTGATGGACGGAATGGCGTTAGGCTAAATGAAAATAGACCATGTGGTGAGTGGACGAATTGGCAGTAGACGAATTGGTAATTTACCCATCAAACCCGCACAAGTACTTGACTGAATGTAGAAGCAGAACATTGCGAGATTTAAAGAATAACGATAAAGACAATAAAAAAAGGTTTGAAGTTCGAGGTTCAGTCAAGCATGAGATGTGCACACTGCGCAATCTCAATGCAAAATATTTGACTGAACAGTCAGGAAATGGTGGTTTCATAAAAACTATTTTACGATCTCTCCTTGTATTTTTCTTCAGATTTGATCAATATGAAAAAGAAGAATTACTCTGTCATATAAGCTAATTGCCTAAGTTTCACCTTTAAAAGTAATTTGGCTATTTTTGTACAGAGAACGAACCTTCCATAGCGAGTTATTTAGTTTTGAAGTGACTGGTCATATAAGTCTCCAGGGAAAGTTCTCTGTAGATATATTGTGTCACTGTGTTACAAACTAAATTCGCCGTTCAACGTAGCCTGGAAGTAGGATTGTTGCGCGCATGCCTGGACACCCAGCAAGCAAGAGCCATTAATGCCAAGGACAAGGTCAAGAACTGACTGCCCTAGGTCGATGACTTCAGAACACCGAGGTCAAGAACTAGACGCCCATGGTCAGGGACAGTCGCATAATTGTCTCGAGACCAAGGTAAGCTTTGAGGTACACACTAAAGTATCAGACATGCTGTCGTCTCCGAGGCATACTTGAATGATGCCGCCACATTTGTTACTCTCTGGCTTCATGCATGTAAAATGATGGTTTTGATATGTTAGTTTCAACATGGATAGCCACTTCCCCTGAAGCATATCAAGAAGATTTACTAACCTACATTGTCTTTCATCTTTGGGAGCAGCTTCTCAACAAAGTAACATTCTCTGGAGTTGGGCAAAGTCCCAGATAGATTGCCCATGGTATTAGAGATATTCTTGTAGATTTTGGTGTCACTTGTGAACAAAGGCCAGGATGGGAACTGGCTGTCAGTTTCTTGATCTCCATTGGACCCGTGGTTAGGATTTCTACCAAGAAAAAAGACAAATGGCAAATATTACTTGATGTGTTTTTAATTAAATACGCAACACATGACATCTATTGTGTGGAGCGTTGTGGCCCAGTGGATTAGTCTTCTGACTTTGAAACAGAGGGCCGTGGGCTCGAATCCCGGCCATGGCGTAATTTCCTTCAGCAAGTAATTTATCCACACTGCGCTGCACTCAACCCTGGTGAGGTGAATGGGTACCCGGTAGGAAGAAATTGAGCGCCTAGGCAGCCCAGCCAAAGCCGGGGTTACAAATAATACAAGGGCCCGCTGGGAGAATAGTTTTCAGAACGGAAGCGCCTTCCCTGGGTAAATATAATTAAATTATTATTATTATCATCATAGTACGAACATTTATCCATACATAGTTGAGAAGACAATAGATGAAATACAACCAGGCACATATTCTCAATACGAAATATTTCATGTTCATTTCATCTTCATGAGAATAATGAATATAATCAAGAAGTCGTGATGAAAATGAAGAAGACTGTCATCTCATGCCTGTGAGCTTTCATTTTTTGTTGTTAAAAAATAAGACTTAAAAAAGGAATTAGGAATCCTACCCTGACTTGGCAAAGTTAGCCCAATATTTCATGATTCTTCTTGCGATCACCACTTCATCATCGGCGAGACGGCCCCGCATCCGCCAGTCCTCATCCTCCCGCTCTTCTTCACCGTCTTTGGAGAGAAAAGCCGAACCGAACACATAAGGGATATCTTCAGCATGCGTGTCCTTTAGCCAAGTAAGTTGCCTACCCCAGATCGAATAAGTTGGCACGTGTGTCATGTAGTACGTATAGGTCTGTATCCCAGCGGCAGCTAGCTGCTCGGCGGCGCCGTAGGTAGGGCAAAGAAGGATGATATCTCCGAAGAACTGAGCCATCCTGTCCGAGAGGTCCAATTCGTCGTCATCCGATGTTAGCTATCGTGTGTGTAATGTTCAAAAGAGAGAAAGAGAGAGTGAATCAACATGGAGGAAATGTTGCGGACGGTCATGTTCATGAGGCAGGGGCGACGCAAGGTCATTTTGATGGGTTGGGACGTACAAAACTACCTAAAAGTCACATTATTATTGAGCTACACGGCCCAGATCTCTCCTATTCATACTCTTTTCCCGTCTTGCTTCCTTCTCCCCCTGTTATTTCTTCTTTCCCCCTTTTCCCACTCTTCCCTTCTCCGTACTTGGAAAATCATCGACCCTGCCCCTTATTTCCCCGCACTGATATGCTATAAACTATTAAATAGAATTATACTTTCATTTCGTGAAATCCCTGAACATTAACATCGACTCATGTTAGTCAAGATAATATTCATTACTGTGTACCAAGCCATCTGGAACTCTTATGAGAGGGGCGAGCATCTTTGATTTCGATGTTGAGTAACCAGACCTGCTTATTTTCAGACTTTCCCCCCTGATTTCAGGCTCTGACAACAACCCATTTCAGGCTTTTCATGCTTAGTGTCTTCTGGCTTCTTTTCAGGCCTGTGTTTAAAACTAAATGACATCCCCGAATTTGGCATTCAATAGAGAGTAGAATTGATCAACAGTTTGAATATTTGATTGACAATTACGCCTTTAATAATTATGACCGAAATCGGATTCAGAATACATCATTAAACCCGTAAGTCCCCCCATGATTTCCACGGGCCCCCCTTTTTTAACAACAAGTGTAAGTCCCATTCTTTTGAAACGCTTGCTGTTTTCGATGGTAAATGTTCCGATGGGACTTCTGCAAATTCTGAATTCATATTATTTTCGAAAAGCTGATCATCAAGGTTGCTAAATAAAAAAGCTAGGTGTCACACACCTGCTCTCCTGACAAGTAAGTGACACTGATCATATCCAATATCAACTGGTCTGTCACCCGGGTAAACTGGGAAGTGTAAGCATCAAACATCGTCTTGTTCACTGAGAGCTTGTCGTATCCTTCCAAACCAAACATCATTGGGATGGTGAAGACAGTGCCTTCGTTCCCTAGACTACCGATCATCACATTAGACGGGTTGAACATTCCGTCCTCCTGGGCTTGGAGGGGGTCTACAGGAAGAAAGTGGCCATCAGCGACGGGAGCTACAAGGTAGAGCATTGCGGCTGTACCGGTCTGTACGAAGTAAAAAATGTACATTTACAGACAAAGGAAATTAATCATGGGGAGCTTTTCTTGAAATGACTTGTCGGATGTTTTCATCAAAGTCTTTTTCATAATAAATAATAATGATGATAATACTACTACTACTACTACTACTAATAATAATAATGATATGTGGCATTTATTAGGCGCCGATTATCTAGTTGTCTATTCAATGGCGCAGTATACAATATATTACTCCGGTTTTAGCCCCAGCTGCTAAAGGCGCTTGGTGCATTCCTGCCGGATACCCATTCACCTCACCTGGGTCGAGTGCAGCACAATGTAGGAAATTCATTGCTGTAATGATATACATAGCAATGTTTTCCATGCAGGCAAAATGCCGGGAACCCCGCTTTTAGCAGGCAACCCTCCTATTCAAGGCTTACCAAATAAGCCCTGATAATGAGAGGCCGCCATGGCTGGGATTCGAACCCACGTCCCTCTGATTGAAAGACGAGAGTTGTAAACTCTTAAATACAAACAAATTACTGTGCCTTTAAGCCAATCAAAACTATCAGATCTAACAACTTGCTCAAACGTCATCATGTTGATGAAAAGCTCTCCCGGGTAGCATCTCATTAACATTCAGTGTGCCGTCTGGCAGTTTTCCTGAATAGGTCCATGATTCTATTGCCATCTTGAAAAATGGTGACTGACTGTAACACTTATTAATTACCAAGTCATTATCATACATATGCATGTATAATAATGACTTGGTTAATATACGTACCTCATATTCTCAGGTCACACGAGTCCTGTCCAGTTCAGCATATCTATACGCACTGGTTTTGGGTGTTGATAAATATTATGCTTAAACATTTAAATGGCTGCACATTTAACCTGTTTCACTTGATTAAAAGGGCAACAGGTAAATTCTAAAAAGTAAGAAATCGAAACTTACATCGAGCAATGCTTTTATATCTTCTTCTGATTTTCCTCTGAGACAAGTGAGTAGCTCTGTGGAACTGTCAGTTTCGCATTCCATTGCTTTTCCAAACGCGAGTGTTAGTTCAGCATTCGCTTTCGGTGTTTTGTATGTCCATGTTAGTGACATGGCCCCACTCTGATGCAAATCAAAAGATAATTTTATGTCACAATTGTTTTTTTCTGTTTCAGACATAGTACAGTAGTAATGTAGTAATTACGGTCATATGCCTCTTTCATGAAGGTATTCTATTTGAGTACTTTCGCGAAAACGCGTCCTCTTATATTAAGTGTAAGGTCTACACTTTGGTATTTTGCAAGCAGGTTAATCATGAAAAGTCACAGTTTTGCACATACATGACATGAGTCTTTAGCACTTTACCCAACAGTTCTTTAAAGATTTTTTTAAATTTGCAACCGCTTGTTGGAAAGATCAATCATTACGTCATACATCAAAATGCACCCGCATAAAGAGCGCTTTGTTTGTGTGCAACAAAAGCATGCAGGTCCCAAATTCCCACCCTTTAAAAAAACTTCGCAAGGTGATAACCTATGAAGCAATTTAGTTTAAATTCAGATTCGATTAACAAGAGTGCCTGTGCCCGGCGGTCGGCCGTATACAACGAGGGTGCTAGTCTGTTCTCAATGACAATTTACATTTATTTTTTATGTTACGTAATGATTCATATTTTGCGTGTAGCATTTCACCAAATCGTTGGATCACATACCCCAACACTCGTAGATTAGATGGATGTATTTTACGAATGTACGCAAAACGTGATAGCGCGCCGTGACGTGATTACGTGAGTAAATGTTGCAAGCCTTTGCTTGCCGTCCCAAACATAAATATGTAAATCAAAGTTTGCTTGTACATTACAGTGCTATTTCTTTTCCTAATTTTTGTTTTACTTTTCGAGAAGTATTGCAGATTGATTAATGAACAAACAATGAAATGAAGCTGATTTCAATACTATCTTTTACAAAAAACCACAGTCCCATGTTTCTATTTCTGTGGATAAGCATGGGGGGGGGGCTTAAATTGGATAATAAGAATCTTCTGAGAAATAATAATTACATCTTGAGATTTTCAGGCAATTCCATGCTCGGCTCGAGAGGGTTTAAACATAAGTAAAACATGGCTTAACTCCAATTTGAACAATTATTTCAATCCACTCTTTTGCATTGCTTTCAGTTTAATGACTTCAATTTTATTCGTGTAGCTTTCTCCTCATTTGATTACTGAATTGTTGAAAAAACCTTAGGATTAAAATGTATGTAGTTGGAGAATTAATCTTACTGATTAACATTTCATAAATTAATCAAAGCGTACAAAAAACAACCGTATAAAATAGAATCGTTTGAAACACTTTCACTCTTTCCAATATATACATATACATACATTTAACTTTTCTCTCTACGGTTGTTTTATTCACCTTGTATTTTGCTTTATACTACCACAACCGACGCAGGACCTTCATTTTTACATACATACATATATATATATATTGTAAAGAAATGGATGAAGAGAACAATGGTAGGCGTAGCTTAAATCAAGGTTCCCCAGAGCTATCTACCCTTTGGAAAAATTGGTGATACCAAAAAAATGCCCCTGCCGGGAATCGAACCCGGTCCCCCAGCTTTGAACGCCGGTGCCTTAACCACTAGACCACAGAGACGGGTTAGTGGCTAGGGCGACCCCGATCCGATTGACCGTCAGATAGACAGATTTTCGACACTATACCAATTATAATTTCCTTTGTCGGGTGAAGGTGGGTTTGGAACAATGACAAGCCGCCATGAAATAGAAAGAGTTGCCAATGCTGTTGTACATGTATAACTTTACACACACACACATATATATATATATATACATACAAATGTGAGAAATTATACTTTGGCAACTATGGTATCTAAATATGTTTTGAAAGAAATGAATTAATGATGAGAACAATGGTAGACGTAGCTTAAATCAAGGTTCCTCGGAGCTACCTGCCCTTTGGAAAAATTGGTTATGCCGAAAAACTTTCTCTGCCGGGAGTCGAAACCGGGCGCCTAGCTTGGAACGCCGGGGCCTCAACCACCAGACCACAGAGACAGGTTAGTGGCTAGGTCGACCCCGATCCGATTGACCGTCAGATATAGACAGATGTTCGACAACACCAATTAATTTCCTCTGTCGGGTGTAGGTGAGTTTTGAACAATGACAAGCCGCCATTTGTATAATTTGTCCCATACATGTACTATATCTAAAGCCCCTTTCAAAATTGGTGGTGCGACCGCTTACAACCGTTGCGAGTGTGTGCAACATATAATGTGATCAAATGATCGCAAACGATCGCAAGAGTAATTGTGAAAGCCCCTTGAGCAATAGTTTGATCAAGCTGAGCCATAAAAGAATCTTGAATATTTATTAAATTCTTTTTTTTTTAAATAGAAATATAAAAAGGGGATGGTCGCTCCCTATAGCTGGTTGAATTACCTGCATGATTGCACCTGAGAATAGACCACGACTCATCGAGGACAGAAGATGACAGTTTACACTCCCTGACCCAGCACTCTCACCAAATATAGTCACCCGATCAGGATCTCCACCAAATGCTAGAAGTAAAAGTTCAGGTCATTTCAGGAGGCAATTAATAATATACCTTACACTCTTAAAAAAATATTGGGTAAAAATGCTCTGTGAGGGTGATTATGTGTCCAACCAACATTGGGCATTTCTTTTGTGCATTTTTGATTTATCCAGTGTGATGAAAATTTTGCTCATTCTTAAGTATTAGCTGCTTATTTTTTAACATTACTGGACAATATGCTTCCTGCATTGGATAAAATACTGCCCTAAATTTTACCCTCGTGCTGGTAAAAATGTTACCCAAATTTTTTTTTTACAGTGAACATTAGATAGTGTTACTGCTACTACTACTACTACTACTACTATACTACTACTACTACTATACTACTACTACTACTACTACTTCTACTAATACTACTACTGCTACTACTATACTACTTCTACTACTATACTACTACTACTACTACTACTACTACTACTACTACTACTACTATACTACTACTACTTCTTCTTCTACTACTACTACTACTACTACTTCTACTATTACCGATATTAAAACATACTGAAATATATATAATGCTGTTGATGTAGTTGGTTATTACCTTTTTTTTTACATGTTTTAAATGAGTTGTATAAACATATAACATGCCTTGTTTGATCTAAAGACAGAAAAGAAATACGTCATATATATAAATATCCTAACTACATCTACTAATACTACTACTACTACTACTACTACTACTACTACTACTACTGCTACTACTTCTACTACTACTTCTACTACTACTACTACTACTACTACTACTATTACTACTACTACTACTACTACTATTACTACTACTTCTTCTACTACTACTACTACTACTTCTTTTTCTTCTTCTTCTACTACTAATACTACTAATACTACTACTACTACTACTACTACTACTACTACTACTACTACTACTTCTACTACTACTACTACTATCACTACTACTACTGCTGCGGCTGCTATTACTACTACTGCTTCTACTACTACTACTACTACTGCTACTACTTTTACTGTCACTTATACTTCTACCATTACCACTACTAAAATATACTGAATTATAATGATGTTGATGACGAAGTTGTTTATTACCTTTTTACATGATTTAAGTGAGTCGTATACAATTATACAGCGCCTCGTTTGATCTAAAGACAAACAAGAAATAGCTACCTACCTGCAATATTTTCCTTCACCCATAGTAGAGCCTGTCGTTGGTCAAGAAGTCCGAGGTTTCCCGGTATTGCACCATCCTCTAATAAAAACATAGATTAAGGAAATGCCTAAATATATAAGAGAAACAGTGATGGCGATATAAAATTATACTCTCTAATCATGTTTCCTAAAAAATAATGATTCAATAATATGATTTTATTACGCTAGAGTAGCAGGTTTTGTGTGATATCTGCTCTCAGGTAGATACACCAAATGGTTGAGACACCCACAGCAAAAGAACGAGAATATTGATGGTATACCTAATGATAGTCGACGAGTCGATAATTGGACTAATTGGCATCAGACGAATTGGAAATAAACCATGAAAAACTTGCCGGCTGGGCTTTGAACCTACGTCCCTCTGATTAAAAGACGAGAGTCGTATCCACTAGACCACGGCGCCCCCATAATATTATAAAAAGGAATGTCATTATATCATAATAATACAAGTAATATGATGAAAGTAAATGAAGCATTATTTTCCTCATTAACGAATTAATAAAATTAATTGAAATATCATGTCAAATCCAAAATTGGCTATATATCTATCTATCTATCTACCTATCTATCTATGTATCTATGTATGTATGTATGTATCTATCTATCTATCTATATCTATCTATGACTACTGGTTACTCACCGGTAGAGAGAAATCCGAGAATACCGAGACGGTAGTTGATTGAGACGACGATGACGTCTTCGACAGCCACCAAGGGCATGGCATTAAGCCTTTCTAAGTTCTTAGTCCCAAAGTGATAACCTCCACCGTGGATCCATACCATCACAGCCGCTGATTTGGGCTTTAGATAAAACCATTTTCAACAATTTTTGTTATGTTGTAATATTTATCACATTCATTCAATTCACATAATACAAGTTGTATAATGTCCATAACAAATTATAACAATATGAATCAATTGACAATAACGTATAGGCAGATGATTATTCACAATACAAAAAACATTATACGATCTATTAATATCAAATAATTAAGAATCTTACAAAAAGGCCTCTTATTCATTATCATCCATAACAGCCTCATTTCGGAGGAGTGACATTAATTTTGACTCGGATGGTACCTGTTCGGTGAAAGTGACTCAAATAGGCTCTATTACCTGACTTCATGGTTAGGGATCACTTCTATGCCTGACTTTTCTTGTAGCGAAAAAAAAAAGAGGAGAAAAAAAACCAAGAGACTAGAGCATCAAAGGGAAAAGTATTAATCGAGTAACTTTATATCACCCCTTCCATTCACATGAGGTAAAAGGGTTGTTTAGTCCCCCCCCCCCCTCTATCAAAGTATTCAAGAAGTACGACTTTCAAGTGGTGGATTTGATAAAAGGAAAGGTCTATTGTGACTTTCACGGTTTTTGTCGCTCAGGCATGGATCTTCCAACTATGGAAGCTTAAAAGTGCCACCCAGATGTTCATAATCATCTCGTCATGTCTACATCTCTTATAAAAAAGGATAAGATGACGAGATCTCGGATCTCGTCATGTCTACATTTTGTGTGAGAGATGATCAGATGGCAAGATCTTGGATCTCGCCATGTCTACATCTGATCAGATGGCAAGATCTCGAATCCAAGATCTTGCTATCTGATCATCTCTTAAAGATGCAGACATGACGAGATCCAAGATCTTGCCATCTGATTCGAACGTGATGCGAACGTTAGGAGCTATAAACCGACACTGATTAGAATATTCTTATTTCAATTGGCTGAAAATACAAAAGAAAAATATGAGAAATGTACCGCATGGTCAGTTTGTTTTCGCCGTTTTTCCTTGACACAGCGGCGTGAAAAAGAGCATCGCTGCGCAAACCGATTTCTGCGAACTTTTAATACAAAAATGGATAGTGCTCATTCAAGTGTAACATTCTGTCAAATATTTTATTTTCAGATGACACCCAAACCCAAGAATATACAGAATGTGAAAAATCATCCCCACGTTGTAGCTTTACCAATTCCCAAGACTTTTTCAAAGTGTAAACTTTTTATTGATACACACTGTATAGGCCTAATCGATTTTGATGAAACAAGTTTCAGATTGCTCCTCTCATGTTATTCTCTCTGATAAAATGGATTCTCTCCTTGTATTTTGATTTCCTTTAATTACACTCAATCTAGCTGATTCAGCAATATTTTAAAGATTAGCCTGTATAAAAAACTATAATTACCTTAGGCTCTGGCACGAATACATCAAGGTAAAGACAGTCCTCGGAGAACTCTAGAGGCTCGGTATCATCATACATCAACGGATTCTTAAACTGTGGACAGAGTTTATAGAGGCCTGTCGCGTCGAACTCTCCCTCGACATTCTTCGGTACCGGTTCGGCATATCGAAGATCCCCGATCGGTGGCTCGGCGTAGGGAATGTTCTTAAACACGGCTACATTCTTTTGGAAATCAGCGCCCAGTTGACGATGATGTATACTCCGCCTCTCACCCCTAATGGTCGCGCTCGTGGTTTGAACAGTGGGACGATCTCCACCTTCGGCAGCAGATAAAGTCGGAGTGTTGAGTCCAGTATAAACTATGGCCACCACAACCACGGACCACGCCAGATGCATTTTTGTTTTAATTTCAGTGGACTCGTGTTGCTTTAAAGACTAGTATTAAAAGATTGTGACTTTTGTCGGAGCAGGCTCCGGATTTAGATTGATCTCTAGGGCTGGAAGGAAGTGTAATTTGCGAAAGATTGGAGCGGAAGAATAGAGCAGTTATCAATGTTTTGATATCATTTATATTTTATTGAACTTCGATCGGGCAAACGCGGGCGTTGAATCCATATTGAGATAGCATTGTTAGACGGTGTTTGAAGAACAAGCACTGTTTGTGAGGTCACATCTTCGACATGGACTTTGTTCCTGAATAGGGCATAACCAGTGGCGGATCTCCCCTTTTTGTTAATCAATTTTTGTTTAAATGTAAATATGCCGTTTTACCCAACTGTGCCCCCTTGAAAGTAAGGACCCTTTTTTGCTTGCAAAATTTTCCATGGCCGAAAATTAATGACGTTCAATTTTAGGTGAAATACTTCCACTTGCAAGATTTCCATTCACGACACGTTCCGCAATAATATACGCGCCAGTGTGAACAGAGCCTCTTAAGAAAAAGCTATACATGATCATGGATATCAGAACAATTTTTTTAAGATAAGTAATTTTCTTTATAACACATCATAATTGATCAATTTCAAGAACGAATTATGATACGACGCGTATAGTTTTATGTAAATAATGTAATTTAGCAATTATTATTTTTCAGTTTGGTACAGCAATAACTCATACTCTCAAATAAAGCAGCTAGTGAATATCAGGTTCCCTATAAGTTGTGTTTCTTGAGCTGACTGTTGTCAAGCTGCTATGGTAACGGTGCCGCCTGTGATTCGAAATGGTTACCGAATCACGGATTAAAATGTATAGAGGTTTCTTTATGGGGGAACATTGCATCGACCTGTTTTCAAGGGCAAGTTTGTCCTGAAGATTTTTTTTTTGCAAATAGAAGAAAACATATATTGGTGAAAGTTTGAGGAAAATCCACCAAAGTGTAGAAAATTTGTGACGTCATATACGACCACATGCCCTATATTTTATGTAATCTAAAAAAAAATCATATTTTTAATTTTTTAATGGTTCGTGATGACTAAAATTGGTTCTTTCAGGAGCGGGGTGAAAGGATTGTACATGTACACGTAGGGCGTACAACCCAATCGCATTAGCCCACATGTGCCCGCTAGGGCCGCTATAAAAAAAAAAACGATTTTAGACGAAACCTATCTGACTGCTGTTGCCTTATTGACTTTTTTTAAAGGGGTGCAAATAAATTCACTTTTCATATTTCATTTCCTGTCAAAATTAATATAAAACATGAAAAAGAACGGATGGCATTTGTTTTGCACCTAGTTCCTAATAATGATCAGTCATGCATGAATGATTATGAATTTTTATAATCATGCAACAATGCATTTTCAGACCTTGTGATTATTACAGCATAACGCGTAATGCGTCACTGACCATGACTAATTTCATAATTTTCTGAGAGATGAGATGATATGCTTTCATTTGATATACAATCAATATTTCAGTCGGTATTAAAGCCCCCTCACACCTGACCGAATGTAGGCGGACGATGGGTGACGAATGGGAAAAATGAACGAAATGCACGCGAATTCAACGATTTCAAATAAAATTTCCGTCAAATCATGCGATCAGTAACTATTGTCAAATTTTATCAACGAACGGTAAACGAAGGATAGATATGACATGCGAAGGATATAGATTTTTCGGTTCACCTCTTTGAGAAAATTGCGGCCGAAGGCGAGCGAAGGGTTGATATATCCCAATATTAAAGACGAACGAACAGTGAGCAATGGTTTGATATGGCGTGCGATTAGAAACAAAGACGAGGGAATAGATCGGGCAATCTTGTTCGTTGTGCCATCGTGTTGCTTCGTTACGGGTTCTTTCGAGATCGGTCCACTTTGGCAAAAGCGCGATGGGGGACTATGCGCGACAATAAAACACGAACGATAAACTAATGATTAAAGAATATCTTCCACTTGAGAGTCAAAGAGAAGATGCAAATGATATGTTATACCGATGATTTAGCCTGAATACTGACCACGTTCTTTTCTCTTCTCTACCAGGTATTATTATTTATTTTACATAGTTTGATTGAAGCTCCGATATGTCCTTTCTTCTATTCTTTCTATTTCTTTTATCTCTTCCTTCTATTCTCCTCTTCGTGATGTTATTGTTGTCGCCGTTTTTGCTGGTGTTCTTCTCATTATTTTTCTTCCTCCTCCTTTTCTTCCGTCTCCTTCTCCTCCTCCTCCCCTTTCTTCTTCTATTCCTCCTCCTTCTTTTCTTCTTCTTCTTCGTTATATTCTTGTACATATTATCTATATATCTTATTTATTGGTAATAGTAAATTCTGATTTTTTTCTTCATTTTTTAAATATGTAAATAGTATAATTTTACCATTTTATTATCTTTATTCTGTATGTCGAGCACCCCACTGGAAATAAGCTTTCGATGGTCATCCTGTGCAAGCATGTTGTTTTAATGCTACTGTATATATGTTATGGTGACTTGCCAAATAAAATCAATCAATACCGCAGACTGAATAAGAGATGCGAATTCAAACAGATGACCAACGATTTCTCAATTCATGTTCAAAATTTCCGCGCGAATTTGAATAATTGCAGCTGTTAGTTCAGAAGGTGTACGAACCCAAACACGAAGGGTAAATATGATTTACTATCAGTTACCATTGAAAGCGATTTCTTAAAAAATGCCTTTCGCCAGCCATCGCAAGGCATATTTCAGGCAATTCGGTGAGTTGTGAGGGGGCCTTTAAGCATTTTCGCCAACGAATTGATATCTGACTGGTTTTGCCTCATTGGCTTTTGAACAGGGGTGTAATTAGGTTCATTTTCAGTTTCTTTTCTTGTCAAAATTAATAAACATTAGAAGGATCATAATTTTATATGAAATTAAATCATTTCATCTCAACTCCCAGAAAAAAGAGAAATAAGTTATGATCATTGACGCATTGTAAAAAGTTACGCTTCAATGATCACAGAAAGGTATGAAAATATTTAATATCACAATTAATAAAAAATAATCATTCATAGATGACTGATCACAATGTGCAATTAGGTGGAAAATACAAAGGCTATTCTCTTTCATATGATATATAGTTCATTAGATTTTAGGATAGCCTGGTTATGTGTTTTTACTTCCTGCATAGTTCATCCGTTCATTTTGTAGTGTTTTTAATTTACAGTGTACAAATATTTCCTGTATAGACTGTATGTACCAGGGGTGTGAGTGGTCACAAATAAACAGATCTGAAAAAAGCTGAAGAGTGTTCAAAATGCCTGAAAGAAAGGGATATCATACTTTTTGCACAGAGGACAGCCAAAATAAGCTGTAATTAAGCTGAAAGTAAAAACAACCCCCCCCCCCTGAAATTATGAACTCTCACACCCTGATATACACACATATATGAATAATAGGATGCCTTAAAAATAAAATCGTAGATTTCTGAGAAGCAAAGCTCTCTAACATAAAAGGTAAATCTACATCTACGATTTTATTCTTACAGCATTCTACTATTATCAATCGTGATTCTTGTATTCTTACGGCATTTTTTAATTTAAATTTGTAATTCTGGTATTCTTACGGCATTCCACTAATATCAATTGTGATTATTGTATTCTTTATATGCCAAAGAAGACTACTTTCATAATAACTTCAAAGTACAATTATATGTTGATCACACTTTATGCAATTAACTGCCCGATTATCATAGCGTATGAATTTTAAGTTGCAAAATAATAAAATATGATCAACATGTAATCTGTGTAGTTTGATTTTTTTCCTGAGATCTAGTAAGGAATAAAGCATTTACCTTAAAACGCATACAAGGGAAATACCCTAAATTCAACACAAAGTCTAGAAAATTTGATTTGAAATCTAAATGTAATTTATTCATTCATAATTTGCAATGTAACAGTTCACAAAAACACAGTCTGTTTCCTCTAAAACTATAAGTATTATAGAGCCATCTGCGTTCAATATGAAATAATGAAATAAATAAATAACAATGAAGTTCTAAGAATACAGCACAGAAGACATACAAATAACAATTCAAAAGGTAAATGAGTGTCATTGCCATTCACAATCATTACATGACATAAACCCCTCAAATAAAATGGGAAATAAACATAATCATGTTCCCCTTGATTTAAGTGGTCTGAAAAAATCAAATTAATATGAAAATTCTACCTTTGCGACAATGGCAGTAGAATGCAGAAGTCGTATCAGCATGCATTAGAAGTAGTAAAAAGAGCAATAGCAGTACTAGTAGTGCTACAATACATGTAGTAGCAATAGTACGAGTAGTAGTAGTAGTATAGTAGTAAGAGTAGGAGTACCGGTAGAAGTTGTCCTTATTTATGTCCACATTTCATGAACTATATAGATCCTCAAACTTTCAAAGTTATGATGGCAATTCAAAAATACACCCCGCACGGCAAAAGTTCATTGATCTTGGTCATGTGAACTGAGACTAATACGGAGGATGCTACAATGATACTTGATTACTCTTACGTCTAAGTCCATGAACTAGATCCATTTACTTTCAAAGTTATGACATGTCAAGTATTTTACCTTTGTTAAGATTTTGATGTTGATTCCCCCAACATGGTCTAAGTTTAATGACCCTAAATGGCCTTTGACCTTGGTCATGTGATCTGAAACTTACACATGATAATCAGTGATACTTGATTGCTCTATGTCCAAGTTTCATGAACTAGATCCATAAACATTCAAAGTTATGATGGCAGTTCCACAAGTACCCCCAACATGGCCAAAGTTCATTGACTCTGAATTACCTTTGACCTTCGTCATGTGACCTGAAACTTTGGCAGAATGTTCAGTAATACTTGATTACCCTAATGTACAAGTTTTAAGAAATAGGACCATATACTATCTAAGTTATGATGACACCGCCGACGTAAGAAGCTCTGCGCCTATAGTCTTGCTCTGCTATGGAGGCAAGACAAAAACTACATGAAGCATGTTATAAGATAATATTCATAAAAACAAACTGAGTTTTTACATACACTGTAACCCAACATAATGGCAGCATAACAGAGGCAACACTTAATGAAAACTGAAATTCAATATCAGGTAGTACATTTATTTTGCTCCTAAAGGAAGCTACATAATAAATAGTTCTAATTACATGTAAATTAGATCTAACAGTAATGGAAGTAGAATAAGAAATACAAATAGCATTGCAGAAGAAAATGTATCCTACGATTACTCAACATTTATTATGTTATAAATAGCATAAAATACGACTAGTTTTATGGAAATATAAATAGTTCTCATGACTATATGATAGATATAACAAAAATTATGTTATGAGATACGATAAAAATACAAATGGAATACACTGGAACAACTGTAACACTCTAACAACTATTGTTTTAACTTTCAAACAAGTTGCTTACATTTTTAAATAAGTTGTTCGAAACTTCGAGACTTTTAACAATTGTTTCAAACAATAGTTCTTAAGTGCAGTACCAGCCTTAAACAACACAATTTTAAACAGTGTCTTACAGAGGGTGATTTCAAGTTCTGTGTTGATATATTGGTGTTGGTGTTAAGTCAATTTTCACATGAGCATCTATAACACCAAACATAAAATGAAGATGGTCCTGAAAAGTCACTCACTAGTTTTTGAGATGTCAATAATGTGATCTGGATCTGTTTTCAAAACTCAGAATAGATGTTGGAGCTACGAGAATCAATCAAAATTTCAACATCAACACCAACGCCAATGCCAACATCGGACTTGAAATCACCCAGTGTTACGAAAGAAAATAGACCCATTTTCTGTTGTATTTTTAAATACAGTTAGTACAAAATTCATAAAATCACATGATCATAATTATTGCATATTGAAAGAAGTCTCATGGCAAAATTACACACAATAATGACCAAAGGCAAGAATACAATAGATAATAATCAAACATGATTACAGAGATTTAGAGTATAAGTGTAGAATTAAAAAAATATATGTAGACCCTAAATAAATTATTTGATTGTTCTTTCGTGATTAAGGTGTTCTTTCTTTGACCATTCAAAAATTTGTTCACATACATGTAGGATGATGTATGTTCCTGTATGACAAAATGTAACATGGCAAAACTATAGAATCTGACATATAACCAGACCTGCCAACCTCTGGGAATGAAAAATTGTATTCCGTGATAAAAAAAGTGTATTTTTCCCCAAAAAAGTGTATCTCATAATACAATGCGTAGCGCACTTGCTCATCGCGGCGCTCAAGCTGCATGCAAGCCAAAATGCGCAATGCTCTTGCAGATGAAAAAAACAAACGTTTAAACATGTGTATATCTCACCCTGGTTTTAACAAAATGATTGAAAAAAACAAGTTACCTGAAATTACATTGATCTAATTACCACATTTGTGTAAGTTTTATGAAATAGAGACATATAGAGATGATTTTTCTCAATAAATTACAATTTGTAAAAAACAAAAACGTATTTTTAAAAGAAAAACGTACTGTCGTATTTTGGTTGCAAAACCGTACTAAATAAGCCTAAAACGTACTGGTTGGCAGGTCTGTATAATTCTAGATGGCTAAAATACAGTACACACTGCAAGTCAATGTATTTTGATCTTACATTGATAACAAATGAATCAACTACTAATAATAAATAAAACAGGAATAATTATTTTCTCTTATGATTTTTTTTCTTTTAAATAGGTGGTTAACTACTTGTTCATAGTACATACTGAAAATATATTCATATGGCACAGTTGCATTTAAAGAAATACCTTTTTCAACTTTTTATCAAAACTAGTTAAATATTACAGGAATGTCTGTAAAGATGATCTAATGGCACAATATAATATTGAAAAGTAATAAATAGAAAGTTATCTTCTTAACATTCAGGATTAGAAAATGTATATCATTGATCAAATACTAAAACTTTGTTCGTTTGCTACTTGCCGCATCGATATATTACAATTATTTTAAGAATCAATTTACTTTGGGTGTGTGCGTCTTAACAAGCCTTCTGGCTTTTTTAGTGCATAATGTTTCAATGATCTGGCAACAATACTTTGATTTATCACTTTCGCTTGTATTTATTTATGTTTTAATGATATGTTTTAATTTTTTATTGTCTCTTTGTTTGCACATGATCATGATATCAACTTGTATTTTTAATGAATTGGAAATAAATGCTGAATTGAATAATACCTCATTCTATTAATTTTCTAATTTGATCGAAATGGTTGCTAAAATGCATAAAATTTTTTGTTTGTTTTCTATTATGTATTTAAGATAGTCGAACCTGCTACAAAATTAAATAACAAGAAAATAAAAAGGTAAGGGAATGTAAAAGTAAATGTAACACAAACCTGTTGTAGATTATAATATGACACATATTTCATAGACCTCTGCCTGCATACACACAATCTACAATGAGAAAAGCCTAAACCATGCCATGCTTTAGGCTTGAATCCCCAACCCTGCCCTCATTTGAGATCTCATTGCAAATCTCATTTGGTCACATTCATATACTTAATAATCATTACAAGTTGGATCTTCATTCACCATCTTGAAGCAGCACTTACCCTGGAAGAAGAAGAAGGATGCAACATGGTAGATTGCATAATCAGACAAGTAAAGGAATATAGAATAAACGAAAAAGGTGCTGTACGGTTACCTACTGATGTTAAAATATGAATTTACATCTAATCATAGTTATTGAATACCTAGATAAACAACATCTGTACCAGTACTTCATAATTAACAAACCCTTTCTAAACTTTACCAACATTTTATACTCATATAACTTGAAGTTAAACATTTTGATTCAAAATACAGAACATTCATATTCTTTAATCCGCAACAACCGATTGTTCAAATGTATTTTTCGTTTAGATCATCAAATCATGACAAAAATTGCCACCATGGCATAGCTAAAATATACTTTTTGTTCATAAATTTGTTCAAATTATCTTGGGAATTGTCGAACCCCTGAATGTGATCTGTCACCCCTAAACCATTAATTTTGATAATTTTATTGAGCTTGAAAAAAAGCACATCTTAAACATCAAAATGATATCTATCTCATCGAAATTGATCAACAGTAACACCAGTCCAGAAAAAAAATGGTGTCAAAAGAAATTTTTGTCTCTCATCTTTTATATAACTCACAACTTCAAATTTTGACGGTACTGAAACAAATAATTATTCTTCAGAATAAGCTCATTTTCAAATTTCTACCTTTTGAAGACCAAATTATCATTTGGCTACTTACAGAGAACCATTCCAGGCAACTTTGTTGGTCTGGCGGTGGCAGGTCACAAATGACCCCTCTTACAAAGAATTTTAATTCTCGATATTTTTATTTTATATCAAGAAATAAGGTTAACAAAGAAAACACATACAGAATGTTGGCATCGGCTGGCTCAAACATCCTGGGGGGCGTTTCATGAAAGGACTTGTCGGACGTTTTATCTGACAAGTCCCATTTTATCTGACAGTTACCATAGGAACAGTGCCTCTCTGCCAATCAAAATCATGGAAAGATGTCAGATCTGACTTGTCGGATGAAAATATTGATGAAACGCTCCCCAGGTGTCACAACCAAGTAAATTTGAATTTGTGTTCATTACTTAATACTAATCTGACATGTATATGCACCTTACTGATTTGTTATAGGTAATAAATATAAGGCATTAAAAAAAAGATTGTTCCAGTATGGCACAAACTTCACATTGCACTATAGTATATAAACATAGAAGACGCTTCAACTCGACGCCCCTTTAGCACATTGTTTTTTGCGGCAAAGAAATCAACTACATGCCACTGGGATGCCACTATGTGTCAGGGCCCCGTCTCACAAAGAAGAAAGATTACGATTGATCCAATCAATCGTAACTCATCAGTGCCATAATTTTTTTCTACAGGAAATTTGCAAAATGTCCTTTGTATACAAAGGAGAACACACCAAATTGTCAAGAAATCAATGAATTTATGGATATACATTCATATCTAGAATTTTTTTAAACAAACATGCATTTTATGAGTTGACTTTGCTGGCTTTCCATAGTTGTAATTGATCGCATCAATTGCAACTCTTAGTAAGATGGGCCCTAAGACATCAATCTCTATTTGTTTTACAGTAAGCATGAAGAATGATCACATGAAGAAAAGTTACTGAGGATAATCTTGTAAAAGAATACATGATTCAATCCAGTTGATTCATAAGCTCATAATAGAATACGTAGCCATGGTATCTTGTGAAAAATATATGAAAAAAATTACAACTAAGAGGAATGTGATTGTAAATTTCCCTACATTTACATCCTAAATGAAGTGTCCTTAAGGCACTGTAAAAAGGCAGGATAAAATTCATCTTATTTTCAGTTGGCATATTCATGATAGAAACAACATATTTTCTGAAAATGATTATAATTGAAAGGTACATGTACCAACATTCTAAATGAGCTTACCTTTACTTCATAAAAAGACTAATTATGGCACAGTAAACAAGAGTAGAAGCATTTCACTTCTTGTCAGAACTCAGGTTCAAAATAGAATACAAGACAATTTCTGGGAACATATGGAAATAAGAATTAAAGGTAACATGTTATATGTATCACCATATTGTTACCTTTTAGGTAAATTTGACATTGATTTGATTTTTGCTATAAGGCCAATTTACACAAGCAATTGTGCTTCCTTTGACCCTTCCACATATATAATACCTTTCATGTCAATGATTTTGTATATTTATATATTTTTAATTGTGGAAATAAAGTTGAATTGAATTATTCTCAATAAGCTTACCTGTGTTATAAATAAAGGTTACATATGGTACTGTAAGAAAACAGAATACATTTCACTTTTTATTTTTTGCACACTTAGGGAGTATCTTTACTCATCCTGATTTGCTGATTGGTTCATCAGAAGAAAGGGGATGTTCCATTCCAGTCTATATGGGCACCAGGCCATCTGTTTCAGAGGGAGGAAATGAAATAAAAAATAATAATTATATACTTGATAAAGGTGAAATAAACATCAAGATATTAATGAGTTGTCTTTTACTCCTTCTTATCTGATTTTTACTACTTGTTTTTCCTTCTTAATCATTACTGAACTACTATCATGATAATAATTGTGACCATCATTACAATTACTGTTTATTGGCTTTAATATGTTCGATCACCCTTCAAATTTTTAAAGAAGACACCCTATACTACCACTCTGAGCAAAAGTAAAAAAAGAAAAGAATATCTACCCAACTTGATGGTCATGTGATTCTACTGGACTATATTATCATCATTGCCATCACATCATCATACCAAACAACATCATCATCACATCATCACCACGATCATCAACATGATCATCATCATCACCATCATCATCGTCATCATCATCATCACATCATCATACCTAACATCATAATCATCACCCTCATTATCATCATCATCATCATCATCATCATCATCATCTTCACCATCATCACCATCATCATCACTCTCATCATACCCAACATCATAATCATCACCCTCATTATCATCATCATCATCATCATCTTCACCATCATCACCATCACCATCATCATCACTATCATCATACCCAACATTATAATCATCACCATCATTATCATCATCATCACCATCATCATCACAATCATCAACACCACCCATGTCATCATCACAACCACTATCATCATCATCACCATCATCATCAAAAACACCACCATCATCATCATGATCATCATCATCACCATCATCATCACCACCATCAACATCATCATCATCACCATTATCATCACCATCATCATCATAATCAACCAATCACAAACCTTGATTGAATGCACTCATCTACAAGAGGAATATTCTTATCGTCCTTTTTCTTTTTCTCCTCCATAAGCCTCAGTCTGGAATCTGAAAACAACAGAACATTACACTCATAAGTCCTACTAGATTGAAAGCACCAATGAATGTGATTATAGCATATCTTTAGTTTTGGTAAATCAATTTCAGGAGATGAAAGCTATATTAATCATATCTTTATGAATCATATGAGAAAACTCAATTTGCACTACTATGAACACAAAATCACGTTTTGGAGCAATATGGGTCTGAGACATGCACTTGCATAAGTTGCGTAATTTCACAACCTTGTACCTGGGCATCACAAATTTGTTCTCAAAAGATGCTCAGAACTTGAAAGTGGAAAGTCAGCAAGCGGTGGGGTTGAAAAAATTTTCATGGCGGAATGGTCAAGCAAAATATCAGGGAGGGGGTCGAATCATCCCCCCTCCCCCAGCTGCTGAGGGTTAACGTCCAAACCCGGTCGGGGGGGGGGGGCAGTCAAATATATTGCTGTACACATGCGTGACCAAAAAAACATGTTTAAAGGGGTGTTTTTTCAGTTTTGGATGCGGCCTTGTGTGCACTCGTTAATGGTATCAAAAACACCGATTTGCAAAAAAAGGGGGTGCTTTTGAAAGACTGGTCAATGGTCAGTCGCGGGGTCAATCGTATTTGGGGTACGTTTTTTTTCCAAACCTTTTTTTTCAAGACTAACCAATATGTATAGGGTATGTTTTTTCCCCAAGCTTTTCTCAAGTGTTCGGGTTCTTCCCGAGTGTAAGCAATGACCCTGGAAACGGGCCTGGGGAAAAGGGAAAACGGTTATTGTTACATGTAGCAAGTAGACAAAACTTGTTTAGGGGTCAAAATGTGTAAATGAAGCCTGCAAAAAAATTGTTTAGGGGGGTTATTCTGCACACAGAGAAAAACTTGTTTAAAAGGCGTTTGGAAATAATTTGGTCACACATGTGTAGGGCAATATATTTGACTGCCCCCCCCCCCCCGGGGACCCAAGAACCAAGATACTAACCGACTGTCAACCTGACCTCTTCCTTCTGCTCGGTCTGACCCGTGTAGAAATAAAGGTTAAACTTAGCTTCACTCCTCCAATCACGGTTCAGGTTAAGATTACAGCAGAAGAAGAGTGAATAGCGTCCTTTTAACCTCAACACCCACACAGGAAAGACAGGCGTCTTCAACATGCTCCCTATCTGTAGAAGGGGTAATAAAATGTAGTTATAACCTTTTATATCCCTCTTATGAATATTCATGAGTATTCTAGATAAACGATTTGTTAATTCGTGA
Source organism: Lytechinus pictus (assembly GCF_037042905.1). Lineage (NCBI taxonomy): Eukaryota > Metazoa > Echinodermata > Echinoidea > Temnopleuroida > Toxopneustidae > Lytechinus > Lytechinus pictus. The sequence continues at coordinate 7,801,568 of NC_087260.1, forward strand.
TCATGTGACAAAGTATAATTATTTTCAACAGGAAAACACATTGCTGCAATTAGCTACAGTATAGTTTTCTTGTAGAAACATGAAAATATATAAAAATAATGGAGTAAACCTTGCATACTGCACTATACTATTCATACAGACAGCATAGTGGGAATTATTAATCCTCGGTTGGACTGGCAATGTAACTATTTCGGGAAAAATAGTAATTGCCAGTGCAACCTCGGATAAATAATTCCCACTATACTTTCTCAAAGCCTGATATATTTGTATATTAACCTAAAACCCAAACAGGGAAAACGACAGTCTTCATCAATCTCCCTATTTGTGACAAGACATGGCAAACTCACAGATTCACATGAAGTCAATTGGTCTAACTTTTTGTCCAATTACAAACTTGTCTATCATTTGGTCTACCATCAGTTTGTCCACTATCCACATGGTCTAATTGCCATCTGTCCACTCACCCATTTTGTCTAATAACCAGTTGGTCCATAGCCATTTAGTCCATTCCACTTGGTCTAATTGGACTAAGTGTTAATTGGGTGATATAAGAGAAAATAAAATGGACACGAGACCAATTGGTTACGAAACGAAATGGTCATAGACGAACTCGTGATTAGACAAAGTGATGATTGGACCAAATGGTTATCGGACCAAATGGCTATTAGACAAAATGTTGATGGACTAAATGAAGGTAAACTATGACTATGTGTTGAGTGGACAAGTTGGCAAGTTGGCAAACAACACAAATGGCTGTTCTGACAGTTTTAATTATATGTAGACCCAAACTTTGTCTTATTGGATTATTTTGACATTTGACCATGATCATGTGATCTAAGATGTGTGCAAAACAATAATTTATACTTGATCACCCTTATGTCTATGTTTCATGAACTAGATCCATAAACTTTCTAAGCTAGGAGTTGCATATACAGCACTTATCGAGAACCTCCGTTAGAGAATATCATTACATTAACTAAAATGGATAGGAAGGCGAGGCTACTCACTGTTATTTTCTTGGCATTCTTGACTTGTTTTCCTTCGGGCCTGTCAACCACAAGAATACCAATTTCAGCTCTCTTTTGGATGCCATAACGAGGTACATCCTAAAAGGAATATAAAAAAGAGAAACACATTACAAAGTACTAATTATCTAAAATATGCTACTCTTATCCCAAGATGGATACCATACTTGTTTACAAAAGGACTTTAAATGAAAAGGGAATCAAAATTGAATATCTCCATCTACTAGAAATAAAATCAATATTTATGGATTGAAATTCTTAGTGTAATTTTGGATTCATTCTGATAATTTTATCCATTTTGGATTCAGTCTGATTAATTCATCCATTTTGAGATTCTCTGTATCTTTTGAAATCCAAATTAATTTTTTGGTGATGAAAATTCATGTCCTACATATAATGTTGGATTCATACAAAATCAAAGATTAAATCAGTAGCTATTCAAAGATTGGATACATGATGGGTTTCAGCCAATCATTTGATCAGGATCCATACCATATCACCATTTGATACAAGTTATTAAGTGTAGCATCTTTCCACTCAATGGTAACTTTCCTTTACATAAAGCTGTTCGTAAATTAAAGCCGCCTACCATTGACAAATCATTTGGAAATCAAAGCCTATCTCAGAACATAGAAGGGATTCAAGTCTCCAACTAAGCTTACTTTTGCTATAAGGATTGTCTGTTCCAAGTGCCATGATTTTTGCCGTTTCAAATTTCAATGGTAACTTTCCTGGGGACCATTCATAAAGCTGTTTGTAAGTTAAAGCGGCCTACCATTGACAAATCATGGGAAAATCAAGGCCTATCTCAGAACAGAGAAGGGATTCAAATCTACCACTCGGCTCACTTTCACTATAAGGATATAGTCTGTTCCAAGTGCCATGATTATTGCCCTGTTTCAAATTTCAATGGTAACTTTCCTGGGGCCGTTTCATAAAGCTGTTTGTAAGTTACAGCAGCCTACCATTGACAAATCATGGGGAAATCAAGGCCTATCTTAGAACAGAGAAGGGATTCAACCTTCCACTCGGCTTACTTTCACTACAAGGATAGTCTGTTCTAAGTGCCATGATTTGTTGCCCTGTTTCAAATTTTGCTTGATGAGAAAACAGCTTATAATATGGAAGAGCAATTACAATGCCTGCTTCCAGACTGCGTGGGGGTGTAATGTAATAGACGCTGGCATGTCTGTGAGGTCTTATAGGAGAGCGATAGGTAGTAGACTAACCAACCAGAAGTAAACTGCATGTTTTCACTTTGATACATGTTACTTCACAGAGGATATTTGCTCTGGTTTGGCAATCAAGAGACCTGCTAAGGGACTAGGAATTGGGATTGTTGAAAAGTGCGACAACCCGAAGTAAATAACGATCAGGAGTTCGGTCAAATTTGTGCTGTCCATACTTTTATCCCATTGGTCCAATGGGCTCTCATGATGGACGGATTATATTATGCAAGTCAATTGGCCTTTCGCAAATTTCGTACTTATTTCCCCATGATTTGTCAATGGTAGGCCCCTTTAAGAGTGACTTTAAGAACAACTGGTGATCCTTTCTCACGTGCTAAACCATCGCCAATGTCATTTGTCACAAATTAAGGATCACCAGTCGTTCTTCAAGTCGCTCTTAACTTACGAACGGCTTTATGAAACACCCAACCGATAACAATTCCCAACAGCCAATCAAAATCAAGGATTCCATGGAAGATACCATTTGATAGCAATTTTACATTAATAGTATACAAATAATGAATGTTTATGAGTGCAATGGACAGAATACACTGTACTTCATGAGGTGAGAGATGAAATGATCCAATCAACTCAGCTATGCCTCGTTGAATGGATCATTATTTCATCTTTCACCTCATGAAGTATTCTGTCCATTGCACAAATGAAAAAACATTATTTGGTTTATATGACACCTAAAAATTGATTTTTTTTTTCATATGAAATTTATGAATTTCGATGCAAAACATGCTCGTGCAGTGCGAGTTCGGTCTGTTGATTGTTGCGTCATTACAACACGCGCACTGCTGGTGCTGCAGCAGTCTCGGTGTGCGCATGCATTGGACAAAATCATATGGATCCAAAATTGCATGGTTGATGTCATCATTGCAAAATGGGCTGATTTAGGTATACTTATAATTAACTTACAGAATTCTGTTATCGTGGCTGTTATCCTTGTTATTTTTACATTTTCGTAACGACTATTTCATTTATAAATTTAAATTCATTAATATTGATATTCTAAGTTAAGATGAAGTGATATCAAGTAGACCTATGTTATTCTATTATAATTGATCTTAAACCTTTTTGTTCATACTCACTCTTTTATCCGCTGCCGTTTTATGTAAGCACCCACTGGATAGGGTCAAATGGTCTTTATTGACTACAGTAATTCAGTTAACTTTATTTGACCCTGGCAGTCCAGTGGGTGCTCAATCTATACTCTGTTATGTTTATTATGTGTTGTACTACACTGTACCAATTTTTTATACTTTTCATTGCCGAAATAAATAATAATAATAATGAATGATATCAAACAACCAATCAAATCACAAGGATCTATCTAGGTGTCATATAATACTACTACAGTATTCTTCTGATTCTTGGGACTACTAACCAATGGTTTGGAATCCAGACCATACTCCTGTTTTCCATTGAAGAGGTAAGGTGTGGCTTGTCCACTTAGTACAAGATTGATGAGTGAAAGACTGCATTGGTCTGTGTCCGTCCATAGATACTCTCCTTGAAGATCATCTTTGAGTCTTAAACGTTAAGAGAAAAGAACAAGTACGATATATATATTCTCCTTTGAGTGTAGTAAAAATTAAAGGCTTAAAATCACTTGTTCTACAAGCAGTTGGTCTAGTGATCTACATATGGGGCCCATCTTACAAAGAGTTGTGATTGATCGGATCAATAGCAACTATGGAAAGCCAGCAAAGTCAACATATAAAATGCATGTTTGTTGAAAAAATAATCTAGATATGAATGTATATCCATGAATTCATTGATTTCTTGACAATATGGTGTGTTCTCCTTTGTTTACAAAGGACATTTTGAAAATTTCCTGCAGAAAAAAATATGACACTGATGGATTTCCATAGAGTTACGATTGATTGGATCAACCATAACTCTTTGTAAGACGGGGCCATGGTCTTATACCTGAGGCCTGTCTTATGAAGAGTTGTGATTGATCCAATCAATCGCAACTAAGGACGGCCAGCAATGTCAACATATCAACATGTCAAAATATTTTCTAGCTATGATGTATATTCATGCATTCATTGTTTTCTTGAAATTTCACTGTGCTTCTCATTGTTTACAGAGGACATTGTGCAAGTTTTTCGTAGAAAGAAAAGAATAATGACACTGATGGATTTCCAAAGAGTTACGATTGATTGGATCAATCGTAACTCTTTGTAAGACGGGGCCCAGAATACTACAGAATGACTACTCAATTGCCGGTATGCATGAATACAAAATATGTGCCAAATAATTTGGGTAGAAAATGGGTCAATGCCGAAAAATTTCCCAATAAATTTGGTATTCCACCTACATGTAGGGATTGGGAAATTTCAAAGTATTAATACACTGTCCCACTGAGCTTAATATCTGAGTTGGTTGTCTTCAGCGTGATCATATCTTAGCTCAGATAGCGTGATTGCACAGAATTAGGTGTATTCAAGGGAATGAGATCTACATTGGAAATTTACTATATAATCATGACATTTAACATTGATCCTAAAGACTTAAAAAAAAAAAAAAAAAAAAAAGACTGTATCTGACTTAAAGATACAGAGATTTAACTCATAAAACACAGTTCTTAATCTGGGGCCCGTTTCATAAAGGACTTGCAACTGTGTCATTATGGCAACTACCATGGTAACCTTGATTTTGATTGGCTGCTGAGCCTCATTGCCATGGTGGTTGCCATAATGGCAAAGTTACAACAGTTGTAACTCTTTATGAAACAGACCCCCTTACTTACTTGGAGATTCTTCTTGAAAGGATGAGACTGAGAAGGAACATTAGAGGGCCTCCTCCAACTTGGTCTTCAAACTGCATTAAAAAAATAAAAAAATACTAAACTGAAAAGAATGGCAACATTTTATTGACAGAGGCTTATGTAAATAAACATCACAGTACGTGGGTACTCTCTGAGACAAGTCCTAACAATTTCTTTAGGTGATGTGGCACAGTGAATAGATTCAAGACTTTGAACCACAAGGTGTCTAGTCTTATGTTGACAAGGCCTCATTACCTGGCTATGTAACGTAGTGGATGAAATGAAACTCGCAGCCAAAGACAGTTGGCAAGACCTGGGTGAACGCATGATCGAGGGACTTCAGTGGATGGCATATGTTCTCCCCGGTTTGAGCGATTAGTCTCTCTTTACTCGTCCCTCTGTTTCTGACATATCACATCGGACACAAGGCCTTGTCTAAAGGCTACTGGTTCCTGGATTCAAATCCCTGTGCAATAGTTAAAGCTTAGTCCCACTGCACTTACGGATGTAAAACGGAAAAGAATCTTGCCACCCTTTAGAAAACGTCATGTATCCATTGTGCACTCTTTGCATACGTGTTCCATACGCTCTTTATCCATCAAGCATCCATCCACAGTGATTTCATCGTTTGTCCATTTCATCCATTGTATGGAGTGAATGAAAACGAAAGGAGCCACCCCAAAATTTTGCTTGTCCGCTGTATCCGCTATGAATACATTTTGTGTCCGTCCGCTAGTGGGACCAGGCCTTAAAATGTTTATCATTTGGAAATCTCCAATCCCCTCTCCACCCAGGCAAAATGGAAACACTTGTTACATTGGCAGTTCTCATTTTCTTCTATGATCAGGCCGACAGTGTGAAGCATTTTTCCTACTTTTCTGTTTTTTTTTCATCTCTTGGGAGTGAAGAAGCTGAAGAATAGTGCCTTCTTACCCCCAGGCATTGCTGTTTTCAGGCTTGAAAACCTTAAAGAACCCTTCTCAAAACATGATCAACATCCCACCTAAACACACCCAACATACTGCGTTTGTCACTGCCATCGGATCTATAGTACCTTCTCTTCCAAACCCAACATCAGTAACAAACCTCAGTCGAGTAGCATGTACAAATATGAAATATAGATTACATATTTTCCTATGAAGGAAAAAAAAATCATGTGATTCACTTAAAAAAGAGTTAAGTAAAATGTATACACTCACCATTCCTAGTTTCTTGTCCAGCAATTTGTAAAGCTGCTTTTCACTAACACACTCTATCACTTTTATCTGGGGTGAAAAGGTGAGAAAGTATAAAAGTATTTGTCCAAGATGTTTAAAGGACAAGTCCACCCCAACAAAAAGGTTCATTTGTGGGTGCGTCATGGTCTAGTGGTTCTGACTCTTGCCTTTGAAACAGATGGCCGTGGGTTTGAATCATAGCCATGGCGTGTTTTCCTTCAGCAAGAAATTTATCCACACAGTGCTGCACTTGACCCAGGTGAGGTGTATGGGTACCCTGCAGGAGTAATTTCTTGCATGCACTGATGGTAGCTCGAGCTAAATCCAGGGTAATAATTATCAGCGCTTTGTATCCTCTGGCAAAAAGCGCTTTATAAATCCAGCTATTATTATTATTATTATTTGAATAAAAATCATTTAAAAATTCCAACATGCATAACACTAAAAATTTAAGCAAAATCAGATGTAAAATAAGAAAGTTATGACATTTTTAAAATTCACTTAATTTCACAAAACAGCTAAATGCACATCCTGGTCAGTATGGAAATGAGGGGACTGATGACGTCACCTATTTCACTATTTCTTTTGTATTTTATAATATGAAATATTCTAAATTTCTCCTAATTGACCTGTGAAACAAAGTTTCATTCTTTCCTGATCATGTGGTATTAACTTTGTTTTAAAATTCTATGGTTTATTCTTAATGGTAAATCCGTAAAAATTAACATGATTAAAAAAATAAGGAAATTGTGAGGGACATCATCTCTCATTTGCATGTCACTGAGCTGTGCATATAACTGTTTTGTGAGAAATAAGTGAAACTTTGAAATGACGTAACTTTCTAATTTTACATCCAATTTTGATGAAATTTTCAGCGTTACGTTTGTTTGATTTTTCTCAATTGATTTTAATCAACATTTTTCTAGGTTCTCTAACAAACTTGTGGATGCCTTTACACAAAGCATAATAAAAGGCAGAAATCGGTATTTGATCGACAAATCTGATGAACGTGGATCACAGATCCAAAATTGCCTTCAATAATTCAAACTATTAGTTTGTTATAACCCCCACCACTCCCTCCAACAAAAAAACAAAAATTAAAAAATATTGATGCAAAATTGTTAACATTGATTAAAACAAATCATTATTGATAGTAGTGAAATGTGCCTTAATCACGGTGCACTCACCTCCTGAATAAAATGCTCCAGTCTCTTTTGTTGTGAGTACAGCAAGGCAGCATACTTTGGATAGTGTAGAACAACAATAGCTTTCTTACATTCTCCTGCTCGCCATAGAATAGTAACTAGCGTGCTAATAAATTGCTTCCTCTGGGCATAAGCTGTAAGTGACTTGCGAACTTTAATCTGGCCTGTGGCTCTGAAAAACATGAGGAAAATATGTGTATGCATTCTACCTCCATGGTGTATGCAACATTAGTTTGGACATGTAGTTAAAAAAGATTTTTAAAATTTTTAGTGAGAGAATAAATTTTCACATTTCTAACAAATATCTCCAAAAAATTGCAAAAATAGGAATTATTTCTTATGTATTTTGTTGTTTTTGAAATTGTTTTTTAACCTTAGTTTGCTTTTTATTGTTTTTACCGATTAACTTTGTTGGGGTCCCTTTTGCAATACATGTAGCATGAAATAAATCCATTTAAACCAGCAAATTTAAAAATAATCACATGTTTATGATTTTTGGTTGAAAAACACAATTTGCATTGACTTTGTACACGGAATCACATTTTTTTTGCAATTTTGGGTCTGACATGCACTTCTGAAATGTTGCGCAATTTCGGAACCGCGTACCTGGATGTTGTAAAATTTGGTCTCAAAAGATGTGCAAGACTTGAAAGTAAAAAGTCCGCGAGCGGTGCAGTAAAAAAAAATCGCGCAATGGCGTGGTGAAAAAATTTGTCAAGGGGAGGGGGTCAAATTGATTGACCCCCCTCCAGTTTAATAACGGTTTAATACATAATTGAATACTGGCCCAGTATATAAATCTAGACACTCATTTACATGTACTTCAACATTTATTCAAGTTGACAAATTCAAAAATGGCTCTTAAAACTTACTTATTCAAAATGTACCTCAATAGAACTCACCCACACATCTTTTTCATTCTTTATTACTGAAGCACATAGAGAAATATTAATGTGACATGCGCCTTATAAAAACTGACTACATGTATTATTACTTTTATTACTTTCCTTTCCTCTGCTTCTCCCTCTCTTTCTTGTTCTCTCTCCCGGGGGGGCCATTTCCATTGACGAGTGGATACCATGCGCGACCATGGGGTCTCGAAAAGCACCCTAAATACGTATTTTCCATATTCTGAAAATGCACCCCTTAACAAGTATTGGCGTCTGAAACCCTACCCTTAACAAGTATTGGAAACAAAACGATACTCTTGGCAAGTATTCCCTAAAATGAACCCCTATACAAGTACAGCGATATTTTATTGTTTGTCACGGGTCCGTCGGTCGTCGGTTTTACCTTTAGTACCGCCCCACTTTCCACACCTCGCGCAAATCGGACTCTTAACACGTAGTGTTGGGGCAAAAAGGACATCCTTCATAGAACATTTTAATTTTGTTTTATCATCCCCGCAAATTTGACCCTAAACACGTAGCTTTCCTAGCGAAATAGATACCCTTTTTTCATCATTTTTGTGTTTTTGACACCCTTATCACGTTACGTACGTAACATGCCCTATCTTGAAAAAAAAAAATCCTTTTTACGTGTTTTTTCGGTCGTGCATGGTATCCACTCGTCAATGTAAGTGGCCCCCCGGGTCTCTCTCTCACCATAACGTCAAACCCCCGTTTGGAGAAAGACCGCAGTTCAGATTGCAAACTGCGGTTTTATACCCCATTTTACGCTTGGAAATCCCAAAAATCATTTCCAAGCCCTGATCAACCCTGCTTGGCCAGATAATCCCCGCTGTCTCAATTTCACCTCCACAGGCCAGTATATGAGCGTTGAGCAAAGGACGAAATGATAAACAACAGCTGTGCTATTACGTAAGACTTCTCTGCCTGTAGTAGGACCTTCGGAATGAAATTATTGTATTCGATATTTAATCATGTTTTCAAAGGCATATTGTATTCAGAAATCCAATGTTAGTCCATTTTCAATTTCGAACGAAGAAAATCGACCTCGAAATAAGGAAAGTAAGCGAATAAAAATGATGGCATGTTTTGCAGAGACCGCGCTCAGCGCTGCGCATGCATCCCATCATGTGTGGCCCCCTGCTGTGACTGTATATGCCGGGCTGTTGTGTTATCTTCGGACCGAGGTCAAGAAACAGGTGTTTTGATATCTAAATTGCTTGCTTGGGGGCAGTTAGGGTTTGTCGTACTTGGAGAAGAGAATTGATGAAGAGGGAAACAGGGGTCTAGTGTTCTCAAATAGAGGTTTTCGTCTTGTTCAATCTACTCCTACATTAAAAGGAAATGTACATGTACCCACATGCTTTAGCTTTTTTTCCCCTCTTTCTCCATTTGTTTTAATCCTTATCTCCCCACTCCTCTCCTCTCCTTTTCTCTCTTCATTTTTTTTTCTCTTTTTTTTTCTTATCAAAAACAGCACACTACTTTCCCAAATGCATTTCCTCTGCCTCTGTCTTTTCCTTTTCCCCTCTTCCTCTAATTCTTTCTCTATTAAAAAAAGGTACCAGAAAGTTTTGTATAATTGTTACCTAGCTGGATCCTGTGTAGACTGGTTGCCATCACCCTCTAGTATCTTTTGAATGAACTGTGCCTGAATAGCAATTAATAGTCCTCTCGCTTTATCCTGAAAGATTAAATGATAAATAGAGGATTAGCGAAAATGGTCACCTGGGTCAAGAGCAGCACAATGTGGATAAATTTCTTGCCACAAATTCCAATAGGCCTTTCCACTCAATTGGGGTGTTTTACTCCATCCAATCACCAGAAATCTACTAATCAAATTTCATTTGCTGGACTACTAATGAGGTTAAGTATGAATCTAATCAGAAGAATAGATGTAACTCTAAAGCATAGATCTCATAAAGCTTTCGCACGAGATGGAAATTTACACCCAATCACAAGAACTTTGTTGGTTAAAATTAAACTAATAAACTATTTAAGTATGTCTCTACTAATTATAATTTTTTTCTTTTTTTTCTTTTTATAATTCAGTTTTTATTGATGAAATAATCATACAACAACAATCAAGAAAACAATTACATAGAATATCACACATAGCATTACAATGTAACAAAAAATGAATAAAAAAAAAGAAAAAGGAATAAAGGAGCGACATGAATTACATCATATAGAGATTCATAAAGATAACCATGAACATTCACAGCAAATTCCATTTGCGGAAATTAGTTAGTTTACCTTGCTTTTTGGCTATCCTATACTCTGTTTCTCTAATTATTGGGATCGATGCAACACTCATAATTAGACATGGATACAGTGTTCTTAATTAATTGCTTTAATGGTGGTCAGCATATCTGAAAGGATTATCTCCTGATAATTACTCTAATTATCTCTCTATAATCAAACTGTTTTGTACCCCACTCAATGTACATATTGGATGCTATAACACACCAAAAATGGTTTCACATTAGTTCTCTTCTTCAGCACTCCTACACTATGATACATTTATCTGCCAACCTACATGTACCATAAAACTAGGAATGAAATAACATACACTGTGCACGGTATCAGGGTAAGATGAGAAAAATGTTCATATTATCAGTTTAAAGATTAAAAAAAACCGAATGAACTATTCCTAAAAAATCAAAATCAGTCCATTCACTTCAAAGAACGTCTAACTCAGTGTCAGAGCAAAAAAAGAAAAGAAAAAGAAAACGAAATAAAAATGATCAGAGGGCGGAGGAGGGCAAAACAAAGAAAGGTGATTTTTAGAACATTTTTTTTTAAACAAACAAAAAAGTGAGAGAAGAGAAATTGACAGGAAGGGGGGGGGGGGTTATATCAAAATGAAAAGTAAAATAATGAGGGAAGGAGTAAAGACCAAATTAAGAAGGAATCATAAAGAAAAAAGGAGAAAGAAAAAGAAACAGACAATGATATCAAAAGGTAGTTGAAAAGAGAAAGTGAAATATAGTATAAGTTTAAAAAAGAAAAAGGGGAAAAGAGAGAAAGAGAAATACAGAGAGAAGAGAAAAAAATGAAAAGACAAAGAGAAATAGAATGAGAAGGGGAAAAAGGAGAAAAAAAATAGACAAAGAATAAAAGCAAATAGACAGAGGAATAATTAGAAATAAACAAACTTGATCATGCGCCACTGTTACCTATAGTAACAGGAACATGATAACAAACTACTCTGAAAGATGATTAAATATTCAAGTCTGCTACTTAATCAGGCTAATGGCAATGATGAAATGATGAAAAGTCATACTCTACCCTATAGGAAATTACTAATGGTATACTGTACACAATACAGTGTATACCTTCAGTAATGTCCTATAGAGTTTCTGGCCATGCATTTTTCAATTTACATCGACTCCGTTTTAAAACAAGGACCACAATATTCCGAAAGAATTTCATTCTGTTTTAGTGGAAACAGAACAATATTTAGCATAATTTTCTTTGTGAATGCCATTGATGCAAATGATTCCATTCCTAGTTATAAATACCTAAATGATGATTTTTTTAAGGAGCGGGCACAGTGCAATATCCATACTATTATGAATCTGCATAAAAAGTCTACTGGTACATGTACGTATGTGAATTCAATTCAGGTTATCAACAGATTAAAGATAAATACCAGTTTTGGTAACGATCTCAAAATGAGTTCGAACAGAATCCAATAAAATTACCACCCAAGTATTTGTATGTATTCTGAATACAAATATGTGCCAAGTGGCTCTGGAAGAAAATGTGTAATTGCTGAGAAATCAACAAAATGAGCTCGAAATTCCATCAAATGTCAGGTATCTTTCCAAACAATATTAATACATTGTCCCACATATGCTTTTCTGTGTTAGTGATCATCAGAATTATCTGTTTTGAGCTAAGATTTCATGATTTCCCAAAGATAAGTTTACTTTAATGTATCAGATCTAGATATATGATGATATTTTGACAATTAACCTTGATTTTAAGAACTTTCTCATGTAATGACTGTCTGCTGCAACTAGCCCCACTGAAGATAAAAGTGAAATTAACAAATCAAAGTCTTGTATTAACCAATCTTGAGAGTACATTCCAAGTTAATGCATAAACCCATAGTCACCCGAGGCGTTTGCCTATGAAAATAATTAAGCAGTTTTCGAAAAAAGGGCTTTAATTGTTTTGCTTATCAACACTCCGGGTAATGTGGCATACACTGCATTACAACCTTTCCAATTGTAAATTTCACCTTAAGACATTAGTCTACATTACAGGGAGCTTAAGAATCCCTCTGATGTGCATGAAATATAATAATGTTCATGCGGATGAAATAACACCCTTGAAGAAAAATAGAATCAAATTCATGCAGACACTTTCAAGATATCTGACTTAAAGATTATCGTATATTTTATCTCTTAAGGAGTGAAATTCATGTAGCATTGAATAAAATTGAAATGGTATTTTCGGTCACTTCATTTTTCACATCTTGAAGCACTAAATAGATTCGGGCTGCAATTTTTTGGAGCTTCATTTAAAAGAAATTATCGCAGGCACAGGTGACAAATGATACCTTGCCTTTCAGATTTGTCAAATCATTGCCTTTAAGTCATCAAGTTATACTTACCCTTGGTGTAAGTAGCCCATATGGAAATGGCCCATCTGGGGGACACCGTACAAATGAAGCCCTTCTCCATTCATCGCCGATAGTAAACGATCTTCTACCAAACAACACATCTCTGATTCCCTGTACAAAAATACAAATTGTGGGTTTCATATAAAACACTCAGGCAAGTTTCACCTTTCATTCGTCTTAATCCTAATTTACATGTACCTGGGGAGAGGGGGGGGGGCTTTTTCAGCCCCCCCCTCAACATTTTTGCGATATATCTGCTACTTATTTCATTATAAGGAGACACATTGTTCACACATGTGTGAAAAATGAAACAATTATTATTTCATGTAATAACACAAGAAAAAGGAAAATGGGGATGTGACATACCTAATGAATATTCATGATGACGTGCATATAACTACTGTCATGTATTTTCACAAAATATTGGTAAACTTGAAAATTCAATAATTTTGTTATATCCGATTTTGATGAAATTTTTAGCATTTTGCTATCTGAATTTTACTCTATTTATTTACATCTAAATATTTTCAGCCCGGAGTACCCCTTTAAGGACGTTCCACAGTTATGTTTGTGCGCATTATGATCTGCGCATATTTTACACTCTGCGCGCCGACGTCACAATGGATGAACAGGCGATTAATTAGCTGTGGTTATGAGCTGATTTTTCTCATCATCTGCATGCTAACTACAGATCCGATGCGTTATTTTATGAAGCTAAAAAACTGGAATTATTCCATGGACCATTTTTAAAAATATGTCTACAATTTTTACATACTTTACACTGCAATGCTGCCAAGAATCACGAATATGACCCCGAGTTTGAATAAATGGTAGAGTGTTTTTTTTTTTTGTCTTCACATAGATACAAAGCATTTGGCACATTTTTGGTGTTTTAGAAAGCACATTTTCTCTAATAAAAATACTGATAGTTTGAAAACAAGCACATGAACCCCTATTTTTTAATGTTTGCACCTCTTATGTATACCTTCCTCTACAACTTTGCAAATTTTGGTGAAAATGACATGGATTTTGAATAAAGTGCAGCATTTTTTGTACTTTTGTAGTTTGTTATTGAAATTTCACATTTTTGAGATTGGGTTTTTGTTATCTCTTACGCCATTTTTAAAAACTGACAGTGCTGTAAGACTTAAAACTGCAAACAAATAGCACTTTAAATAGATTCTCCAATCTAACAATACAATGATTAACTCTCTTGCAAAATTTGATGACTTTTTCATGTATCTTGACTGAGTAATATAGGTTTAAACTCATTGTAGTGATATTGCGAGGTCTAAAAATTCCAAATTCTTTTGAATGCGCAATTCTTAAGAACATTCATTTAGGTGAACTTTGACGCTCTATAGCAAAAAATCAAGCACATGGACCTATGTTAATTTTTGCATATTTCGAATATTCAGGTTCTAAAGTATCTATGTGCAAAGTTTGGTGAAAATGACATGGATTTCACTTTAACTGTGGAACGTCCTTTAGTGTCTGTTGGCACCAAACAATGACTATTGCACTTTAACACTGCCTATTACCTCAGCAGTTTCCATTGTGATGTCATCACCGGCTTCTTTCCCATCCTGTTCTTCTACTTGTTCCTTGGTCTTTGTGATTTTGAAATCTTCTTGTGATGTCTGTATCAACAAGTGGAAAGAAATATTAAACAAAATACATGAATAAACTTTGTTACAGACAGTTAAAAATGCACCTGTTTTATTTATCATGACAAACATATTAATTATAAGTCACTTTGTGTGCATGCAACTTCAAGTGCAATATCCATAAGGTCACACTAAGAATTTTGACTTCATTCATTTTTCAACCCATTTTAATTCAAACTTCAGCATCCATTATTAAACATTTGCCCTAGCCTCAATAATCTCAGGCACATGGCTCAATTGGCTCACATTCTTACAGGATAATGAAATATTACTGGGGGGGGGGGGGAAATCCAATGCATACAAGGATCTTCCGGAAAATAAGGTTGAGACGCTTACAATTTCCTGACTACTGGGTTTCAAATTATCAAGTTTGTTTTTAACTATTGATCTGTTTTAAGTACAAGTGTTTATATTTTCTCCAATAACTTGAAAAGATCAAAAGGCTAGTCTCTGAGCTCAAAATAATAATTATTAGTATTTTCTTTTTTTCTTAAATATACACTGTACACACGATTTTAAAATGATAACAATAGCATGCAACAATGTTTTTTCGCGCTATATACTGTACTATCCTGGCTTTAGCATGGCTACCCTAATTAGGTGTTCAAACATACATGTTGATACCCATTTATCACTGGCGGACAGATGGGGAGGGGGAGAGGGCTTGGGTCTTATGGGGGCCATGGAGTCAGTATGGACCCCCCCAAATGTTCATAACCAAGAAAAAAAAAGGTGAAAAAAATAATAGGAAAGAAAATTAATGAGTGAAATAATGTGTTTTCTGAAAAGTATGTCATATCTATTACAACATTTGATTTTTTTATTGAAAAGTTCCAAAATTTGGCTTGCTTGCAGCTTTTTAATTCAACTCTTCCGATGCGTCTAGGCCCCGCAAAATGTTTGGCTCAATACATCAATGCCATTTACAGTGGAGATTGGTAAGCATCTTGCAAGACAATATGAGCCCTGCAGTGGGATTTAAACCCTGGAACTTGTAGTTTAAAGTATGACACACAATAGATGGTGCTGCACCAGCCCGAGTTTGCTCTATCTTGAGATTTTAGCGCGATCGGCCCTCTTCGCGATTAATCTCGAGATTAAAAAAACCCTGTCTCCACCATCGCAAGAAGAGCAATTCGTGTTTGAGCGAGGCATCGATGCATTATGGTGTGACGCCATGAATATCAAAATAATCTGCACCTGCGAATTAGCGGAATAATTTGTAAAATAGCGCGCTATCTTGCAAATAATCCCAAGTTGACTTGGGATAGCAGTCTTGAGATTACCCCAGCGAACTAACGCGATAATTGCGTCTCCATTACAAATTATTTTGAGATTGTTCAGATCGGGTTAATTTGCCAGATCAGAAATAGCGCGCTGATTTGAAAACTCAGGCTTGTGCAGACGGCCCTATTGAGACAAACACATTACACGACCTTTGACATTTTCATTTGGAATGTTTTCTTACTTTTGGTCTTGCAGCAGAGGCAAAGAGATTATTTGGTGTGGCATTCTCCAAAGCAGCAGCTAACTTAAAGAGATCTGGTTGTTGATTGCCTCCCTTAGTGGCTGTCATCCCAGTTGACATTTTGAACGGAGGGCTGAAACTCTTCAGGCAGTTTCATGGACCCACATGTCAAGGCAAATACGTTCGCTGGTCACGTGAAGAGGATACCTAGAGCGGCGGGCGTCCTGTGGAGATGAAAGGGAAAGGATTGTCTACATAAATCATAACAGAGAGATGACTGGGGGTTGGCGAGCTAAGATGGTGGTGGCAGCAAGAATGAAATTCATTGATGATGGTTGAAGTGATGGTAATGCGGGAGGTGGCGGTGGTGGTGGTTGTTGAAGTGATGGTAATGCAGATGATGAGATGAATGATGCTGCTGCCTCAGGGGATATTGAGAAATAAAAGTGGTTAACAGAGGGAGCACAAGCTATAGATTATTTTAAAGGGATGGTCTGGGCTGAAAATTTATATCTAAGTAGATAGAGTAAATTTCACTGAGTAAAATGCTGAAAATTTCATTAAAATCGGACAACAAATAACGAAGATATTGAATTCTAAAGTTTATCAATATTTTGTGAAAACAGTTATAAGTACATCATCATGAATAATCATTAAGTGGGCTGATGATGTCATATTGCCACTTTCCTTTTTCTTATGTTTTTACATGAAATCATAATTGATTCACTTTTTCATACATGTGTCTCAATTATGAGTAAATAAGTTGTGGCAATAAATAACTAATGCACTTAACCAGTTGTCAATCCAATTGTTTTGGTTCTTGGTAGAAAAATTTTGAATAAACCTAATTTCATATAATAGAATACAAAAGAACAAGTGGGAATATTACATCATCAGCCCACCTAATGAATATTCATGAAGACATGCCTAGAACTGTTTCACCGGAATAATGCATATCTTTAAAATTCAATAACTTTTGTTATTTGTTATCCAATTTTGATCAAATTTTCAGCATTTTGCTTTGTGAATTTTACTCTATTTATTGAGATATAAATATCTCCAGGCTGGACCATCCCTTTAGATAATGAAAAATTAGAAGGTGCAAAAGATAGAAGGTAAAGAGGAAAATATGATGAGAAAGAGGAAGATAAGACAGTGCTGTCATCCAAGTTGACATCTTGATCAGAGGTGAAGATCTTCAGGCATTTTCTCTATCTGACCCACATGCCAAGACAAATATTTTCACTGGTAATGTGGAAACGATGATCACAGGGGCAAGGAGGTGGTGTCAGTGGTAGCACTATTGCACTAGCAACCATGAAATTCCAAGATAATAATTATTGTTATTTTGTAATTTGTTGCTGGTGATGATGATAATGATTGTGATGATGGTGACTGCGGCTGCTAGCAGTGATACTGATAATGATCACTGTGTGATGACGGTGGAAGGTGATTATTAGGTTGTGTATATCAGTCATGTTGTTCTTAATGATGATGGTGATGATGAATATGATGATGATGAATGATATTGATGATGATGATGGTGATGATGGTGATGAAGATGATGATGAAAATGATGAGTGTGATGATGATGATGAAGAAGATGATGGTGATGATGGTGATTATGAAGATGATGATGATGATAATGACAACGATGATGGTGAAGATGATGCTGAAGCTGATGACAATTGCAATGATGGTAATTTGGTGGTGATGGATTTAATAATGATGCTGATGATCATGAAAATGATGGTGGTGCTGCTGGTCTAGGATAACGACATTGGCGATGATTGTGATAATAGTGATATTGCTGTTGGTGACAATGATGATGATGATGGTGGTCATGATTGTGATATCGAGGAGAGTGGCAAAGAGAAATGAAGGAAGCAGAGTAAGGAGATGATGACTAAATTTGATAAGATTCTGAGGACAATATTTAGAGGATTACAATGTACTAGTGATTGTGAATATAGCATAGGAGGTGGGAACAAATGAGGAAGAGTCAATGGCAGAAGAGAAAAGTAAAAAATAAAATGATTACGAATAGTATACATCTAAAAGAAAGCTAAGAGTAAGAGTGCCTTTTAGCACTCTGCAAGGCACACAAAAAGAAGAAGAAAATGATAATATTGAGATAGGTAGAAAGTACAGAAAGTAGAAAGAATTAGAAAAAGCAGAGGAAGATAATAGGAAAGATATGGAGATGAGAAAGAGACAAAACAAAAGGAATGCCTCTGGCAGGATCACCTGCATTACGCGATTCGATATAGCAGCAGTGCTGACTTTTAACACAGCTATTAAATAATTATTCACAAAATAAAACACTCATATGATATGATAATAAAATACTATGTTGATTGACCCAACATGACCTTTGACCATAATCATGTGACCTACGACAGACCTGTGCAAAACAATTATTCATACTTAATTACCCTTATGTCTATGTTTCATGAACTAGATCCATAAACTTTCAAAGTTATGATGCCAATTCAACAATTAACCCCAACACGGCCAAAGTTCATTGATCCTATTAAGAAATGACCTTTGATTTTGGTCATGTGACCAGAAACAAGCACATGAAATTCTGGAATACATGGTTACTCTTATGTCCCAAGTTTCATGAACTAGATCCATAAAATGTCAGTTATTATGACAATTCCACAAATTCCCTGACATCATCAAAGTTCATTGATCCTAAATGACATTTGACCTTGGTCATGTGACCTGAAACTCACACAGGATGTTCAGGGATACTTAATGGCTCTTATAGTTTCATGAAATAGATCCATAAAATGTCAAAGTTATGACAATTCCACAGATACCCCCAACAAGGTCAAAGTTTGTTGACCCTCAGTGAACTTTGATCTTGTTCACTCATGTGAACTGAAACTCAGGTAGTTTCTTCAGTGATACACTATCACCCTTATGTCCAAGTTTAAATAACTACATGTAGGTCCATATACTTTAGAGGTTATGACAACATTTCAAAAACTTAACCTTGGTAAAGATTTTGATATTGATTCCCTCAACATGGTCTAAGTTCATTGACGCTGAATGACTTTGACCTTGGTCATGTAACCTGAAACTCAGGCAGGGTGTTCAGTAATACTTGATTACCCTTTATGTCCAAGTTTCATGAATTAGGTTCATATACTTTTTAAGTTATGATGACATTTCAAAAACTTAACCTAGGTTAAGATTTTGATATTGATTCCCTCAACATGGTCTAAGTTCATTGACCCTAAATGACCTTGATCATGTGACCTGAAACGCAGGCAGGGTGTTCAGTAATACTTGATTACCCTATGTCCAAGTTTTATGAACAAGGTTCATAGTTCTAAGTTATGATGACATTTAAAAAACTTAACCTTGGTTAAGATTTCAATGTTGACAACGCCGCCGTCAGAAAAGCGGCGCCTATAGCCTCGCTCTGCTATGCAGGCGAGACAAAAAATGGTGAAAGAAAAAAAAGAGAGAAAAATCATGATGAAGATGATTGTCACAAAGTGTTGGGCATTCAATTGGTGAATTCATTCAATTATACAAATACACACATGTACATCATTCAAATCAAGACAAGTAAAACCATCTTTAAAAAAAATAAAATAAAGAGCTAACAAATTTCAAACCAGTCCAAAAAGCAATAATCGACATGGAAAGATCAAGAACGCATATAAATACTGCTTACTGTTTAAGAGCTCCAAAATAGTGTATCCTCACAATAACCACTATCCAGAAACAATTCCCAATATCAACTTCTCTAGCAACGGCATGACCTGTCAAGTGCTGATCCTATTTTAGCTCCTATCTATCCCCAACTATTTTTCAATTACTAGTAGTGGTAGAATGAAATATTCATTAACATGATGAAAGGTAGATGAGGGGAAACGCGCTACCGTGGCAACCGCCAAACAAGCACTGGATTTGCACCCAGAAGAAGCAAATATATCCATAACAATGAGGATTATCTACCATAGTACGCGGCTATGCCGTAATGAAATTCAATTTACAAAATGATTATTTAATCAACTGTCTAATGCTCTCCTCTATGTCATCATTCAAACGTTATTGTATTTTTGTTTAAAAAAATTAGGATGTGCATATAATGGGAATACCATTTTGCAGTAATCTAATTCCTTTTAACTTGTACTGGCAGTCAATCAGTTGAATGTGGAAGATATCAGTTAAAAAGCAGCCAATAATAATCCATGCTTGGGTCGACAAAGGCACAGAGGGACTGTCAAGCAAATATTTTCCAACTTCTAAAATTGATTATGCAAAGAGCAATTCAATTTAGTATGCAGCACGAATATGCAGCGCGAGCATTGATATTGACGAGGGATAATGCTTATCGTTCTCTCCTCCTTCTCTCATTTCTCCCTCTCCTCCCTCCTCTCCCTTATACTCACTCACTGTCTGTCTGTCTGTCTGTCTCTCTTTTTGGGGAAAAGGAGAGAATGATTTGGGTGAGTGAAGAGTGAATTTGGTAAATTCACAATATGGTGCGCCATCTATCGGTTGCAGCGAACAGGCCAAAATTCCAACTTTGGGGTCGACATCTCGGGCAGGCCCAGGCAGCGCACAGTGCAAGTGTACAAGGGGGGGACATTTGATATTGTGTCCCCCCTACTATTTTGGGTGGGGGGGGGGGGGTCGCATCCCCCTGGAATTTCCGCCCATGGGTATTAAAACAACATAGATTGAAGATATTCAGAACAACAATATGTGAAGAATCTTAGAAGCAGTATTTGATGATTTAATGCTATAATAATTCATTTTAAATTGTTCTATATCTTATATCAGATGAATAAATCAGATACACCCACCAAGAAATGGTAATTCTGGCAATAATAATACACACAATTAAGTATATTTCTTCATTCCCCCACCCCCCCCCCCAAAAAAAAAAGTAATTAAATTAATTTCTTGACCATAACCTAATAAAATTATACATTGCTAGAAAGGTTTGACTCTGTTCTGTACAGAAATATAATAATTTTGGTCATAGGGGGACTTAACAAATTATCTTGATAAAAATATGAAATAAAAAATATTTATCTATTCAACACAATATACATGTAACATTCATGCCTTACATCTAATGCTATTTATGAGTGCATATTGGGTTCATTGGGCTATTTCCTTTCAGAAAATATATACTTTTGCTATCATAGGGTGTACTATACTTAGTGAGATAGGGACTTTTGAAGCTAAAAAGGTGACGCAACAGCAAAAATCAACGTGTAACGCAAAGTAGGCGACCTCATGACACATGACCATAAATGTTATTACTGTACATGTATGTAAAATCATTATTATTTCAATGTGTATACAAGTATGTCTCCCTTAAAACAAAATAAGTCGATCAAATTTCTTTTAGATCTTGGAGGACAAAATTTGGACATAGAGAATAAACTACATGTAGTACTGTCCCTGAAGGTCATTAATACCCCTGCTGTATGCCGTTACCATGGCAACAGTTTCCAACAAATAGGGAAAAATATGGCTTGCCTATTATTACCCCAAGGCCCAAGACCAATGTGTGAGCTAAATATGAGAATTGGTTGAAAACTGATGAAGTAGTTCAAACTGCAAGATTTTTGACTAACTTTTTGACAGAGTATATAATATGTTGTTACCAAGGCAACATGACTTCCAACAAAAGGAAAAATATGCCCTGTACATTTTTACCTCAAGACCAATGTGTGAGCCAAATTTCATGGGAATTGGTTGAAAACTGAAATAGTATGAACCACAGGAGTTTTACCTAATTTGGGGCATGTGTTGTTACCATGTCAACTCCATTTCCAACAAACACAAAATATGTATCTCCGATATCTATACCTCAAAGCCAATGCATTCATGAGCCAAATTTCATGAGAATTGGTTGAAAATTGATGAAGTAATTCAAACCACAAGATTTTCACAATATAATATGTTGTTACCATGGCAACATGATTTCTGACACACATATTATAATGTCTAGCACATCTTAACCTCAAGACCAATGAGTGTGCCAAATTTCATGAGAATTGGTTAAAAACTGAGGAAGTAGTTTGAATTTGAAATGAAAGATTTTTGCCTTATTTTTGACATTATATACCGTTACCATGGCAACACAATATCCGGCACATACAAAAAATGTGTCTTGCACATCTTTACCCAAACACCAATAACCAATATGTGTGCCAAGTTTCATGAGAATTGATTAAAAACTGAGGAAGTAGTTCGATGCGCAAGATTTGCAACAGACCGAACATACACTGATTCCTAATCCTAGATACATGTACCTCCTTTAAACTTCGTTTGGCGGGGGTATTTTATACAAAAAGAACAAGTGGTGGTGTGAGTGACTTCATCAATTTGCTCATTGAATATTCTCTAAGACATGCATAGAATTATTTCACCGAAATAATGCAAATCTTTAAATGTCATATTCTTTGTTTTGTTTTTTTCTGATATATTCATATCACATTTTAAGTACCGGTACCCCTTATAAAGTACAGATGATGTGCAATTTTGCAACATTCTTGTGCAAAGTGCTAACAATGAAAATACCAAGTTGTTAAGTTGAAGTCTTTCTAACTTATTTCCCAATTTTTCCTTATTTTCTTCTTTTCTTCCTATCTTGAGCTTTTTTTTAATCACTTGAAAAATCATGGTCAAACTCAGCCCCCCACCCCATTAGTCGCCCCTGCCCTTCAATAGCACTAGCCTTGGTTGAGCATGTAGATCTGTCTCTATCTCTCATTTCTCTCAGATAAACTATACAGTGTAACTGCACTGACAAGGGTTTTTTTCAACTACCACGTAGAACAAATTTGAGGACACAGCAATTGTAGTGAAAATGCCCATCAAATGACATTGAACAGCTGGAAGGTCTTTGTCAAATATTGGTGAATCGGGACAGCAGTTTCGTCCTAAGTTTTAGAGCTAACAAAAATTTTGCAAATATAGAGTCCAGGACTAAACTGCTGTTTCGATTCACCAAATTTCAGGTCAATTGACAATAAATTGTCTATGTTAATTCTATATATTCATTCTGTATTGCAGCGCGTTCAAATCATTTTTTTTTTCATAAATAGAGGAATACATTGATTATAATTGGCCTTGACTGTCTTCCAGGCAAATCATCTTTTGAGTTGAGATTAAACTAGGGTTCATTTATCCATATATCCATTGTGTCCTTTTATT
Organism: Lytechinus pictus; assembly: GCF_037042905.1. Classification (NCBI taxonomy): domain Eukaryota; kingdom Metazoa; phylum Echinodermata; class Echinoidea; order Temnopleuroida; family Toxopneustidae; genus Lytechinus; species Lytechinus pictus. Next base: position 7,824,899 of record NC_087260.1, read on the forward strand.
AAACCTGTCTTCTCTCTCTCTCTCTCTGTATACAATTAAACTCTACAGCAAAGAGACAGGGGCAACAAAGGTTCGGAAATCAATACATAGGATCCTTTCATCAAGGGTTTTGTTTGTAGTGAGATGCAGTAGTTTGCAGATCAAACTGTACAAACAAAATAATAGGAAAGAATGGGTTGAGAGCAGCGTTGGTACTCTGAACCGTTGGATCAACTAAAAGCCACATTGCTGTTGAAGAAATAACTTCACTTCATGGTTGAAGTGTACATCTGTATACCTAGTTTTACTGTACTCTGAAATCGTTATTTCAGAATGGCCTGGCTCTGTCAATATTTCATCGCACACAAGGACATTCAAATCTTTTAGGATGTGGTGGAAAATTGCATAACTTATCATGAAATGCTTATCAATGCATTGATGCAAATAAAGACAATTTAATTTGCAAAAAATAGTTTTCAATCACTTGAAAATTTGTAGTACTGTATATTTAACCCACTATTTACAGGTGAATAATAGATTGATTTGATTAACAATGTAGAGAAAGAACACACACATACAAAAGTTTTTGGTGATTGCATTGTGTAGGATATTACAAAATCTATTTTAACATGGCACGACATTAGCAGTGGCCTGGGGCAACCAAAAATGAGAGTCGGGCCACAACAATTCTGTTAAAGCCAACACTTAGTGGCCTGGTTGGGCTACCAAAGTTTTGATAAATTCTGTTTTTTTTTTTCTTTTAGGGCCACTAAATTTGCTTTACCGGCCACCAAAAATATGAAATTGATGATTTGGTAGAGTGTGGAGCCTAGCTTGCATAGAGCAAGATATGTTTCTGCATGAGCTGTACTCGAAGTCTTGAACCTTTCACATTGAAATCTCCAATCTTAACCGAAACAGGTGCTCTAACCAACTGAGCTACACCAATGCAGTCAAATCAAATGTTCACAAGTAACGTTTTGCGGCCATTCTTTGTCACGTGTTTGACCAAAATCATGACAAATCTTGACTTTAATTACTTATAAATCTAAAAATTTTAGAGATTTATTAATTCAAAGGTTATATTACATTAACATGTTTAATTCGCTATTATTTGGAAATATTTTTTGCTGTCTCCAATATGTAGGTTCAAGGTCAGAGGTCAAAAGAAGTGGGTCACATGTGTGACTTCACACAGAAGCATGATTTTGAAAGTTTAATTTCATTTTGAAATTCCTGTGAATTTACATACAAGTCTCATTTTAATTTCTTAAAAATCTAATATTTAGGCCTAATTTCTTAAAAATTAAAATTTCTTAAAAATCCAATATTTAGGCCTAATTTCTTAAAAATTAAAATGAAGATTCTGAAAATGTTGAAAATTAGAACCTGCAATAAATGTAAAGTTCAATGTTTCCTATGATAAATATCATAACAAAAATATTACAATGTACAATAATAAACATTTCATGTGGGCCTAGAAGAGTTTAACACAAACGAAAGAAAAAACATGTACATATAAACATTATGAAACAATAGTTGGTAGTTCCACATCATATATATTATAATTCAGTAGCCTACATATCAAAACAGTAGGCCTACATGTACACTTTCTCAAACCCCAATTGACAAAAACAGGAAAGAGTTCTATATGATGCCTCTGCCAAAAAAAAAAGAAGGATGTTGAGACTTCTGGTGTAGGGCTTACCTACACTAGCATGACTAGGCCTTCTTCCGGTTCCACTCAATATTTTCCCCCTTTTTTATATTACTTTACCTTCCTTTAGGACTCCAACTCACCTGGATGGAACTGCAATCAAAACCTCTGTTCACTATTCTCGCAATAGAACATTGAAAGGGGAAGCGCTTTTTAGCACTTAAATGTTATCTTGCGTTTAAGGGCGCGTACCATTCAAATATTTACAAATGATGGTTTGACTAGACTAGGCTTCATTCAGAACATAATATAGCATCTTTACATTTCTGACTTAAGTAAACTGATGTCTATGGATAATCATGAAATCACATGCGCTCGATCATGCATTTCAGAGGGGCCCACTGTGTTAACGTTATGCTCAAAAATATTTTTTTAGCACTGTCTGTGGCTATGCCTGTACCATTTAAAATGATCCCCATGCCCATGCAAAAACTGAAAAAAATATGATATAATCGGGTAAAGCTAAAACTCAGGGACCGCGGAACGGTTTTCAAATGGGGGGGGGGGCTGACCATGCTAATAATCACAATTGTATGGTCATTTTTGCGTTTTTGTACACGGTTTTGGAAAAAAGTGGGGGGCTGAAGCCCCCCCCCCCCCCCACTTCCGCGGCCCCTGAAAACTGATACTATACTTGTTTTTAATGGCGTTGTGCATGTGAAATTTGTGGATGTTGCATAGACTCACCACTTGGTGGAGCAAGTCAAGCGCATACCAACCTGAATTTAAATGATGAAACGATCCCTCCTAGGCCTGGGCTCAACAACTGCAGAAAAAGTTGGCTGCTGTTGGGCGGCAGTCACCCCCATGAAGATCGGGGCACAGGTGGTGGTCCGAGGCGATGGAGCTGGAGTAGTTCGAGGGAAATTTGTCAAGGCTGTATTTATATCCTCTTCTTCCGTTCTACCCTGGCAGAAGTGCTGTTATTACAGTGCTCGATACGTGATACAAAACATTTTCGGCTTAAACAGTTTCAACAGTTTAAGTAGCGATTTACAGTATTTCATGACACAAGTTGCGGCGCGGTACAAAATTTCCTTCCGATCTGTTAGTTCCGATCTCCGGCGCGCCGCGGCTGGTGGCCGAGGTGCAGGTGATTACCTCCCCCCTCCCCTACATTCTTTCTAACGTACGGCAGATCCGTATGGGGCGCCAAGTGTCCGCCAGTATTTTCCGTCCAAATCACGCCATTCCGTACACAAAATATGTTTTTATTCAGACGAAAATCATTTCGTCATGACACTGTTTTATTTCGGATACGAAATTTATTTTTTGTCACACGAAATCAATTTTGTCGAGACGAAATGTAATTGCGTCCACAAAATTTATTTCGTACTATACGAAATGTAATTGCGTCCACAAAATATATTTCGTACCATACGAAATGTAATTGCGTCCACAAAAATTTATTTCGTACTAACAAAATAAATTTTGATCAAACAAAATGGCGCACCAAGTATCCGACGGTAAATTCTGTCCAATTCACACCATTCCGTACACAAAAAAGTTGTTATTCAGACGAAAATCATTTCGTCGAAACGCAGTTTTATTTCGTATATGAAATCTATTTTTTGTCACGTTGAGACGACATGTAATTGCGTCTACAAAATTCATTTCGTATGGTACAGAATAAATTTTGTAGACGCAATTACGAGACGAAATTCATTTCGTTTGGTAGAAATAAATTTTGTAGACGCAATTACATTTCGTCTCAACGAAATTCATTTCGTATGGTACGAAATTAATTTTGTAGACGCAATTACATTTCGTCTCGACGAAATTCATTTCGTGTGAGAAAAAATAACTTTCGTATACGAAATAAAACTGCGTCATGACAAAATGATTTTCGTCTGAATAAAAACATATTTTGTGTACGGAATGGCGTGAATTCGACGAAACTAAAAATATACTGGCGGACACTTGGCCTGTCATAGATCCGGGGCCCCGTCTAACAAAGAGTTACGATTGACATCCGATCAATCGTAAATTTTTGTAAGACGGTGCACTGATGCTAATTAGCTGAAAATATTACATGGACCCATTTTAGAAATACCTCTGCTATTTCAGGATACTATACCCTTCATGATATGACGAATATTTCCTCGAGTTTGGATCCCGCGGTTTGTATAAATAGTAGAGCACGGTTGGTATATCACCCCCAAAAAGTATAGGTCCATTTTTTGGTGTTTCAAACTGTCACATATATTTTCTGGTTATTAATTGATTATCAGGAATGTAATAATAAAAATGTAATCAATAAAACCAATAAATTAATAAATTATCAAACCTCAGATTAATAAGAACGAAACAAAACAAAATGAAACGAGGTTGAGTACCTCCCAAATACCCACAACAGATATCCAGCTAAAATAGCTATAGGTTGGTCTTTAGCAAGGTCTTGAATTGATCGAAAGAGTTGCCATTATCAATGTAAGATGGTAATTTATTCCATTGGATAGAGGCGAGAACAGAGAAGGCTCAATCATTATAACCCGTTAGTTCGGGGTCCTAAGGTTAGCCGCATAAGGTTGTTGAAGAAACTAAATTGGTCTGAGAAAGCTCAAGAGATCATTTAAGCATTTATTGTTAGGCATAGGCCTATCAGACATGCCACTCCAAGCCGAATGCCCTTTTCTTTTCTCAAAATGTTATGAACTTGTTATCTTCGTACCGGGAAGAGGAATTATTCAGGGGTGGATCCATGCAGCTTTCGCCATGCAATAGGGGCCCGATAGGGGTGGGGGGGGGGCTGCATTTTCCACCAAAATTTTCCCCCGATCGACCGCTCCGGAAGTTGATTTTTGTTTGTTTCTTTGAAGGGGGGGGGGGGTAGTCCTAACATATAAACATATAATCTCAGAATAGCCCTATTTAAACTAGTAAGCCAGTAGTGCGAGCGCGAAGCGCGCGAGCTGATCATCAAAAATTTCATAAGCATATTTTTTTCCTGATTCTGGATAATGTTTGTGATCCTGAACAAGATGCGTATACTGCGAGTGCGAGCAGAAACTTCTACTAGGCCTAGGTCCGACGTTCTGGCCTGATCGAAAAGGGACTTGTTAAGCCAACTAGTGACTGTTTGCAGTTAACCATGAAGACGATATAATATTAGAACAATCAAAAAAAAAAAAAAAGGGACATTCAAAGCAGTTTTTGTAATCATGGATCCTATATAATTAAAGGAAAATGAAACCCTTGAAACCAGCTGAATCCATATCAAAGAGAAAAATCAAAGAAACATATTGTTGAAAGTTTGAGGAAGATTGAATGAATAATAAGAAAGTTATGAGCATTTGAATATTGAGATCACTAATGCCATGTAGATCCTCCCATTGGCAATGCGACCAAGATCTGCGATGTCACACACGTACAACTCCCTCATTACTTTAGTACTTATTTCACTTATATTCTCACTTTTATAGAGTCTATCACAAGGTGAGGTGTTTTCTTTATGAGAGGACAAGTACAGAGGTTTCACAACATTATATCATTGATGAATCGTTTGTCATATGATTAGAATGAGCAAAAAGAGATGTTTTGGGGTATATTTTCAGCGTCCAAAAGGGGAGAGTTGTTTATCTGTGACATCATAGATCTTGGTCGCATTGACAATGGGAGGATCTCCATAGCATTAGTGATCTCGACATTCAAATGCTCATAACTCTTCTATTGCTAGTCCTATTTTACTCAAACTTTTGTTGATCTTATTCTTTGATTTTTCTGCTTTCACAAAAGCTAACTTGCTCCAAGAGTTTCATTCTCCTTTAAACAATGCGAGCGCTATGAAGCGCGAGCGGATTTTTTGTTGTTGAGATTTAGACCTAAAAACGGGACACTCTCTTCATGTTTTGTAAATCATGAAAAGGATATCTTCCTATATTAATAATGCGAGCGCGAAGCGCGAGCAGAAAATTTTGATATTCTGATCTGATAAACGGTCGATTTAAGCACTATACAAGCACTGAAAATGAAAATTGTGAATTGGATATGGATCGCACGTAATAGATGATGCGAGCGCGAACTGATATTTTTTAAATTATTTTAACCTAGGACTGGAACATTCTAAGGACATTTTGTCATCATATGAAAATGTTCATCTTCCTATTGCTCTTCCTAAGCGCGAAATGAATCTTGACGATATTAGGAATTTATGAAAAGTTTTATTTTATTATTTAATAAGCCAAATAAGCCCAATGAAGAGAAACACTTAATGCGAGCGCAAATCACGAACCGAAATCTTTGATAAATTGTCATGAAAAGGGGATTTTGAATAGTTTGTTATAGATTAATATTTATTTATTTTATTGAAATACATTTATTCAGGAAATCAAGATCAGTATAAAAACACTGTTTTACATCAAGGTCCTGAAAATATTAAAAAGTTACATCAAAATTAATAAATCAAAACTGATAAAAAAATTCGAAAACTGATAAGAATACGACCAGCTGCATATAATAAGCTTTAAAAAAAAAAGAGTGACAATGGCAGTTCTTTACGCAATTTATTAACAAATATTATTTACAAATTAAGTTAAATTGAGAAAGAGAAGAGGAACCTGGAACCATTTGCAAACCTCGTGACACATTAGAGGACTTCGCATACATCCATCCACCCTATCACCCAACACACACACCTTCACCCACAATCAATCACAATCAATTTCAACCCCACCCAGATTCATTCATGAACTATCAATACAAATCAGACAAACAAAACACTGAAGATTTGATCAAAATCGGACAAAAAATGAGGAATAATAAAGATGGAATTTTAAAATTTTGAATTTTCCGGTGTAACAGTTCTAGGCATGCCTTCATGAATATTCATTGAGCAAACTGATGGTGTCATATCCCCACTTGTTATTTTGTATTTTATTATGAAAAAAATAGGTTTATTCAAATTTTTCTACCAAAAACTAAAAGAATTGGATTGACAACTGATTTAGTGCATTAGATATTTATTGCTGCAACTTATTTCATTATAAGAAAGACATATCATTCACACAAATGTAAAAAAAAAAAATGAAACATTTATGATTTCATGTAATAAAATAGGAAAGTGGGGATGTGAAGTCATCAGCCCACCTAATGAATATCTAAGACCAAAGTGCATATTACTGTTTTCACAAAATATTGCTAAACTTTATACTTCAATAACTTCGTTATTTGTGATCCGATTTTGATGAAATTTTCAGCATTTGCTGTGTGCATTTTACTCTGTTTATATTAATATTTCCAGCCCGGAACATCCCTTTAATGGCACAAATTATTTTACTATATTTACTATGGTGCGAAGTGATACACATCCATGAGCCTACCAAAAGGGTACATAAAAGATAATTTATTTCTATGAAAGAGCATAAGCCTTTATTGTCTCTCTTCCTCAATTTAATCTCACGGAGATATATATTTACAATATATTTAACTGTAATAAAATGAAAGAAAGTCATATTAAAATAATAAAAGAGAATAATATTTCACAAGATATTCTATGATGGATTATTGGACTGAGAAAAGTTTACATGCAATCTCATGTTTTTGTTAATATTTTCTTCACAGCGTTCTAAAAAAAACACACAAAAAACCCTGATGATTAGGCCCACTGAAGTAGTCATTGATTTATACATTTCTCGTAACTTTATCTTCACTCTCAGATTAGATGTCAATTAATTCTGCAATTCTGCTTGATATCGAATTACTAGCCAATAAATATTTGTTTATAAACGTATATTTTTCGAGCGATAAATGGACTCTGATTAAGAAAATACAAAATAAAACTCAAATATTAAAACAGAAAAAATCATCAAATGAAATTACATAAAACTAAAATGAATTAAATCTTATTTGATTTAATAAAAGTATATAACATATTTTTAAACTATATATAAACTGCTATTAAACATTTAGGCGATTGGTGAAAAAATTTTAAGATTGTGATAAAAGCATGACACATGGCACACAAGTCATGATCAAAATAACATTCGAAACATTTTAAACATTTTCAGGGGTGGTGCCTAAATGAATTCTAAATAGTATAGCAACGGTTGCTAGGAAACGTATTTTCATTAGCAGCCAGTACATATGATGGCTATGGACCAATGATATTAAATGGTTATGATGCAATATAGCATTTAAGATTTTAAACCTCCTATAAATTTCATTTTTCAAACTGCGTTGCCATGCATGGTAACAGCATATTACGACAATTAATCTGTAAAACATGAACTACTTCATCATTTATACAACCTTTGCTTGTTAGATTTGGTACACACATAGGTCTAGAGCTAGAAATAGGAAACGCATACTTTTCGCATTTGTCACAAATTGTGTTGCCATGATTACCACATACTATGGCCAAAAAGCCAGGAAAACTCATTGCGGATCGAAGTAATTCCCCAGTTTTTAGCCAGTGCTCAATTGGCACACATATTCATCTCGGGGTAAAGACATGCAAGATTAATTTTATAAATGTTTTGGAAACTGCATTGCATTACGATTGTAACGCCTTAGGACAGGGGTGTAATCACCTTCAGCATGTTCAGTTATGTTTCTAGTTTCCTTCGCAACCGGCACCTTTAATTGGGGAGGGACTATAGTTTGTATAAGGGCATATACCCCATACTTTAAGTGAAATTTACAATGAGGGCTTTCTGATGACATTGAAGTACAAATGTGTGTGTGGGGGGGGGGTGGGGGTGGGGATGGGCCCAATAAAAATCACGACCAAGAATAAGGAGACAAGTGGAACGCCTTTGCCAGTCTTTCAATATAACGTTAGTGCTGTCTTTGAAGAAAACAATTGAATTATTATTCACAAATAGCACCATTCATATGATAATTTAAAAAATAACTCCATCGAACACAAATGACCATTGAACATGGCAATGGCCGAAAATATGGCATTTACAAATTTACCTCCCATCTTTAACATAAATCTTACGGCATATACTACTACTTGTGAAAGTTTCATGCTTTAGTCAAAATTTGCACAATTGTTGTGATTTTTTGAACTTATAACGCACGTGCCTATTCTCACCAAGACAATCATGAAAGGGTAAATGTTAGACTTTATTTTCGATGATGCTACTTTGGATTTTGTAACGATTATTGTGATACAGATTACTAGCAACCCTTAATTCAAGATCTATGATAATTACACATATTAAATTGTTAAGTGAAAGGCATATTTTATTTCATTTTTTCAACAGAACACAAAGTAATGTGGTCGAAATAATTACAATGAACTTATACAGAACAAATAAATTGAGGCATGTACATTATATGATATTTATCTGTAAGTAAAGTAAAACAAAACAGATTATTATATATAAGCGAAATATCGTAAACATTATAAAATAAAATTCTGAGAAAATGGAGGGATCCACTAAAAAGCAGTGCTTGTATTGTGTGGACCCCTTTAAATATAATTATTTCAGAATTGCCTACGAAGACGGACACGGAAGTGACAAAACAGAGAACAGCAGAACACACACAAAAAACAAAGAACAAGAAACAAGACAAATGGAAACACACACAAGGGATATGAAAATAAAAGGGAAAATAGATAAAGAAAGATAATAGAGCAGGACTTCAACGCGCGGATAATAATAAAAAAAAAGAAAATAAGTTAAGGAGGCATGAAATGGTGAATTTAATGATATGATTATTCAAAATTGAGGAAATGATGACCTGTATGATTTCAGAAAATTATTTTTAAGTTTCATTTTAAAAGAACAGAGGGATGGGCTATTAATGATATCTTCACTAAGGGAGTTCCAGAATCTCGGGCCATCGTTTATAAATGTTTTTTTAGCTAACAGTGTTCTAAAAAGAGGTAAATGAAACTCGTTAGACTGTCTCGTAGGGTAATGATGAAATGAACGATTTTGAGGGAACATTGAATCAAATATGTGAGGAAGTGAATTGTTATTATATTTATAAATAAATTGGCCTAAGTGAAACAGATATAGATCATTTATTTTTAGCAGCTTGTTTTCAGCAAACAATGGGTCTGTGTGTGAAAGAAATGAAGAATGGTTAATTATACGGAGAGACTTCTTTTGCAATATAAGAAGTCTGTTTAATAAAACTTGGTGGGTATTGCCCCAAACAAGAATGCCATAGTTCAAATATGATAAGATTAAAGAAGAATAAAGCATAAATAAGGTTCGTGGTGGAAAATGAAATTTCAGTTTATTTATTATGCCAATGTTGCGTGAGATCGATTTACAATATTTTCAATATGATATTTCCACGAAAGTTTGTTATCAAAAGTTATGCCTAGGAACTTTATAAACGAAACAACTTCTGAAGGGGTATCATCAAACACAATGTTTGCGGACAGTGTGTCTATGGAGTTACTAAATAACATATATTTTTTAGATCAAGGGACAGTTTGTTAGCTCTTATCCACTGAGTAACCTTTTCTAGCTCAGAATTTACTGTATTTAGTAGTGTATTTGGATTTTTATGAGAATAGAAAAGATTAGAATCGTCGGCAAAAAATATGAACGAAAAAATATCGGATGACTTACAAAAATCATTAATATAAATTATAAATAATAAAGGACCTAACAGACTACCCTGTGGGACTCCGTACACTCCAAGGCCTTCCCACGCACCCCATACATGCCATAGTGAGCGAGTTTACGTAATAATATATTGTGATTGATTGTGTCGAAGGCCTTGGAGAAGTCCAGGAAGATACTTACCATATGTGAAGAGTTGTCGAGAGCATGTGCCACTTTGTCAATGAAATTTAATAAGGCATGTTCAGTATTATGTTTTTTTTCGAAAGCCAAACTGGTAATCGGAGAAAATATCGTGTACTTTCAAAGAGTTAATAGTTTTACTGTAAACAAACTTTTCTAATTTTTTTTTATATGGAGGACAATAAGGAAATAGATATGGAGGACAATAAGCAAATACATTACAAAGGTCTGAACTTTAATTCATGTTATGTTTCAAATTGTTCTAATGGATGGAAAAAAAACAATGAAGAAAACAAGAAGTAATCATTTACTATACTGAAGAGATAATATAACACTTGCTAGTGAATGGAATTAAGTTAAGGCGTGACGGTTTCTGGTTACATTATATATTCATATACGTATATATTGCCCTCGTGGTGTTTCTTTTCTGTTTGTTATAAAACATATTCCAAACCATGAACTGGGCTGAAAATTCCAGGATATAATTTTCGTCTCTAGTTTGTTGATATAAACGTCAGATGTAAAAAGATAAAATGGCTACTATAATTTTCTTTTTCAAGATATGAATGTTATATGATAATCAAGTATAAAGCGTGTCCCACAAAAATGTTAATATCACTTTAGATGCATATAATATTAAAATTACAACATTATATTCTTTATATAAATGCACCGTAAACTAAAATTGATTTTTTTACAACTGCATGAAATTTTACATCAAATACTCCAATAATTACAAAATATAAACACTTTCTTATTACACATCAGGAAACCTATCTACCAAAGTTTTGTATTAAGTAGTCAGGATAAGAATATTTGTCCGTCGAGTTCTCCTCCACATGAACGTGCACGTCACTATACGAACATACCTGCGACTTGACGGGCATCAAGTTGAAGGCAGATCAGGGGCCCGTCTTACAAAGAGTTCCGATTGATCCGATAAATCGCAACTATGGAAAGCCAGCAAAGCAACATATTAAATGCATGTTTGTTAAAAAATCTCTAGATATGAATGTATATCCATAAATTTATTGATTTCTTGACAATTTGGTGTATACTCCTTTGTTTACTAAGGACATTTGGCAAATTTCCTGTAAATTTTTTTTTTTACACTGATGGATTTCCATTGAGTTACGATTGATTGGATCAATCGTAACTCTTTGTGAGACGGGGCCCAGATGGGCCATAATTTAGTACATAAAATGAATCTTTCAACACGTAAATGCTCGTGAAAAGAATGAATGTACATAAAGTAAATATAAGTATCAACTAGCTCGAAGTGGAAAAATACGGAACTTTTTCAATATCAGATCATGCATGTTTTAATTCATTTCCTTGTCGTTATTGTTAAGTATATAAGTTTTAATGTTCAATTAAAAATATCATGTCAATTTTCTTAAACCTTTATCATTTCAAATTTAGGTATGGGCCCTCAAGTCATGGGCCCAAATCTCAAAAAGGAAATAAAATAAGAGTGAATGAAGACATAATTGGATTACATACTTTATTCAACGTAATAACGAAACTTGGATTGAGAGGTTTTCTGATGAGTTCTGAAAGAAGGCTCATAGCTCTGTGTTTAATGAATCATACCGCATGAAATTTAAGCCAGGTCTATATAACAAATTTGCAATTATAAGATTACATACAATAAGATTTGGTACATTTCACAAATTATATTGAGTCTTCACCAAAGCTAAAATCAGGCTTTAAAACTAACACGTCCGATAGTGTTTCAATCTTAGTTTATAATCACTCAAGAACAAACCTCTGGCTACGTAAAACAAGAGCTTTTCCGTCTGGACTGAAGACGACCAAATAATCATCAAGAAACCTGTTACATCGATGTCAAATCGAAACAGTTATGAAGTGAACTTTGTCATTACAGGCAAATGCAAGATTATTTGGAGACAGGGCTACAAGACAACACCATCCATGCTGTAGAAGAACAAAGTCAGTGTGGATAAACTCCGATGTTTCCCTAAGGTCCAAACCTTCAATGACGTAACGGGTGATCTTCATTCTGCCAGTCTCACAGTTAACGCTTGCTATATACACCCTGTCCTCTTGGTCAACTGTAGGGTAGAGGCAGCTATTCTTAGGAGCATCTAGGAGCTTGCCACCGTTGCCGTTTCTGTCGTATACGACAACCACATCAGGTTCTATTGTACGGGAACAACTTGCCACCACAAGACCAGTACTTGTTCCAGATACCTGTAGGGTAACGTATTTTGTTTGCACTGTATGTTCTACATTGGTACCCGTCGAATCATAGATGTATATCTGATTTGACCCATTAGTGAGAAGTATTTCATCTGACGGGCTTCTGTTTAATGCAAGGAGATACCCATCACTTTCCATTGCAATCGTGGATTCCCAATAACCCTTTGCCGAATACATACACACTTCATTCTTGGTAGTTGATGCGTACAGCGTGCCATCTTCTTGAAACACCAAGTCGCAACATTCTACAAAAGGTGGAAATTTGCGATACTGCTTCGAATGCCCCGAAGAATCAATAATATCAATACCACAGTGATCACCCCAGTACCCCACAGCGATGTCCTCGCTAGAATATTTGGTGATTCCCCACGTTTGGCCACAAAGACTGACGGACTTTGTCACATGCAACTGGGTGGGGGATGATGTCATGGTTATATGACCAAGTTCCAGTGTGTTATCCTCTCTCAAGGACTGGAATGTATATCTCTTTGCCATCTCTGCAACCGTTACAGCAGTATCGTCATCAATACCCGTTTCCAACATGGTTTCTAGCTCTTCGCAAAACAAGGCATGAGTAGATAAACTGTTTGTCTCAAGACAACCGACTATGCAACTGTTGATCAATGATGCCTTGCTACAAATGCTTCTAATTCTCTGCCGATCACTTTCTTTCAGAGAGCTTAGATTGCGAAGAAAATCCTGCTCCAGCGCATCTATTTCCGCAACTAGTACTTGGTGATTTTCTCTCAATTTCTTCTCCTTCTCCTTGTACGCATCGTACTCAGCTACCCTGAGTTCCTTCACAAGTGACTGCACATTTTGCATTTGCAATACTGTTTGTTTCATATTCCTTTGTAAACGTGCTTTCTTCATCTTAGTTCGTTCACTGAGGTCTTCAACTTTCTCCCTCAGTTCACTAACAAATTGATCACTCTTTTTCAGATTGTGATCGCGGTGATTAAATACGCACTTCAGACAAATATATCGGACACATTTTTCACAGAAGATGCTGTTAAGTTCTAAAATATGAGTCGAACAAAACCGAGATGGGTACTGTCCGCATGGTGAATTGCTGTTAGTATCCTGAAAGTAAATAATATCATGGCTCCCAAAGACTCTTTTCAGATGTTGATGACATTCAAGGCACTGCTCACACATGAAGTTGTTGCATGAACTGCATAAGCAAACGGCATTTTCCTGAAGTTCGCAGGTGTTGCACTGTGGATTGGCTCCTGTGATGTCATCATCCGCTTTGCGGGAATGCTCTCCAACGAGTTCGTTGATAGGTGAATTGGAAGGGAGGCCATCGATTCGATTGTCTGATAACCGTGTGAGTTCCTTGCAGTCAGGGCACACGATGTGGTCTCGTTCTGGATAAGATGCGTCGTACCTTTTCAAACATGCTCTGCAGAATGAATGTCCGCAAGAAAGATCTGTAGCATCGATGATTGTGCCAACACATAACAAACACGTCAGGCTTTGCATAGAGTGTGTGACTTTCGCTTCATCCGCCATTGTGTTAACATTCGGTCTGACCTCTGTAAGATAATATTGAACAGTGATTAACTATCTTTCTTGTACTCCTTTCCCATCTGATGTAGTTTCACTCTTTACGTGCCACTTTAAAAACCTGTCTTTGCCACATATTATTTCAGGGATGCGCATTTTTGGTAGACCGTACGTCCCTGAGTCTCCTAAATTAACTTGCTATAACTTTTTACTGCTTGATCATAACAAAAATATTGTGTTGCAAAGTTGTAGAGTAGAAATTGATATATTTTTATGATATCTCATTTGTTATATTTTGAGTTATTATCCCGGGGGCCACTAACATTGACGAGTGGATACCATGCGCGACCCAAAAAACACGTAAAATGGATTTCTTTTTCAAGATAGGGCACGTTACGTACGTAACGTAATAAGGGTGTCAAAAACGCTAAAATAATGAAAAAAGGTATCTATTTTCGCTAGGAAAGCTACGTGTTTATGATCAAATTTGCGAGGGTATAAAAAATTAAGACTAAAATGTTTTATAAAGGATGTACTTTTTGCCCCAAGAGTCAACACTGCGTGTTTAGAGTACGATTTGCGCGAGGTGTGGGAGGTGGGGCTGTACTAAACCCAATGATGTAGGTAAAGGTAAAACCGACGACCGACGTCCTTGACATAAAAATTGAAATATCGCTGTACTTGTTCAGGTGTTCAATTCAGGGAATTGCCAATAGTATCGTTTTGTTTCCAATACTTGTTAAGGGTAGGGTGGAAGCGCCGTGGTGTAGCGGTTCTGACTCTCGCCTTGTAATCAGAGGGTCGTGTGTTCGAATCCCACCATGGCCTAGCGCCCTTTGGCAAGGCGTCAATCCACAATTTGCCACTCTCCACCCAGGTGTTAAATGGGTACCCGGTAGGATGCGAAAGCCTATGTAGTATGCCTAGCAATTGCGTCTTGGAACTCTTGTTGGAATGCTCCCCAGGGAGTGGAGAAGGTGCATATATTGTATGCGGGCATGCAAGGATCCGATGACCGCGGTAATAATATATTTGTAAAGCGCTTAGAGGCGTCGTTCCGATGTGTTAAGCGCTATATAAATGCGGATTATTATTATTTATTATTAGGGTTTCACACGCCAATACTTGTTAAGGGGTGCATTTTCAGAATATGGAAAATACGTGTTTAGGGTGCTTTTCGAGACTCCATGGTCGCGCATGGTATCCACTCGTCAATGGAAGTGCCCCCCGGGGTTATTATACTTGAAATAATGTTTATTATATAGATTGTTTAATATTTCATATTTATTGCAACTTTTTTCTCTCTCTGAAATGTCTTATTTAACAGTATGCCAGTAAGGAAGTGTTTTCTAACCAACATTATTATAGATTAGAGCTATTTTGAAGAGATCGAGGCCTGTATAAACGTCGAGAGACATTTTTGGGGAAGAAGTCGTAAACAGGGCCATTTTTCACAATTCCTATGTGCTGAATCTGATTACACATGTCCCCAAGATGATTTCTCATGTATTGACCACCTAATTTGCATAAATAAAATGACTGCCAAATCGACCATTTATGATCTTTTTTCTACAAGATTCTTTCTATTAAAAAAATACTGGGTCTAATTTTTCATGGATTAATGTGGACAATGCAAAATCTTACGTAAATAATATGTATTATTTGTGAAAATTTGATATTTTTATGTATAATTATTTAATGGTACAAATGTATGCATATTTTGCAAAATCATGCATGATATTACTTGATAAATTCAGCTCAAATGTTTAATATTTTTGGGTACAGATAGCATTCACAGCATTATAATGTGTTCTATTGTTCTTTGAATTTCTCATTTATTTCTGTATATTTTATACCATTTGTTTTTCACATGTTTTGATATAGTGAGATCTGTTAAAGTATTGATTATCAAAGACAAAAGAAATGAATTGTTTCAATGATTAAATTATTTAATGACGCTTTTTTACAACAACCTTAGTATATTTTCGGGGACATACACACACTTGCACCGACGCCCACACCCGCATCTGAATACGAAGTAAAATGTTTGCAAGGTGGGCCTTCCCATTTAAAGGCACACTGGTTGTGATCCTACGAATTTCATGTACATGTCTCTATTCAAAGCGAAGGTGTTTATCGATTGATACAATTTCAGTTTGACTGCATTGTGATTTCTTGAATATATTGATAAAACAATTCATTCATATTTAGAATTTTAGATAATAAATACATCAAGAAAATCGTTGAGTAATTCCCCATTCCTATTATTGTTTAACCCAAATCAGTTGCATTTAATATCCTTTGATGTGTATGTTCTGCCGTCCAATATAATCTGATTACATACATTTAGTGTCTATTTAGCAGTATGGGGTGAAAAATATTCTGCTGAAAATGAAATTTTCTTTTTTTTCTCCATTATTCTGGTCAAACTGTCCCTATTTGTTAAAACCTCTCAGAACTAAACCCACATAGATTTGAAAGCAACTATTTTTTTATTTAGCCTGTCAAGTAGACAATTTAAAAGCCGGACTCTAATGTTTTAATGTTCCACAACCAATTTTTTTTAGTCTAAGTTCCACAATGAACAGTTTACTCTACACTGTAAAAAAAGTATTGGGTAAAATTTAACCAGCATGCTTTATGTGTCCAACCAAATTCGCCGGCAGTATTTTACCCAATGCAGGAAGCATATTGTCCACTAGGCATGCCAAGGTTAAAAAATAAGCAGAAATTACTTTAAAATGGGCAAAATTTTCATCACACTAGATAAATAAAAATGCCCCAAAGAAATGCCCAATGTTGTTTAGACACATATTTACCCTATGGATCATTTTTACCCAATAATTTTGAGTGTATGTACTGCCAAAGCCGAGATTTGATAATTGGACTCCATTGAGGGGTTGCATGTGCATTTCCACATACTATTTTACGAATGCAGTCCTGCTGCTGTCCTCTTTCCTCCAGTTGTTTCTACTTTTTACCAGTTCATAAAGTCATTCGTATTCACATAGGTATTCTTCTGGGTCTTGCTGAATGAAAAATTGCCAGTTCTCCTCCCTCAGGGGTTCCACAAGATGGCTTTATTGCTAAGGCAAGAAGCCCTTTTAAGCCCTTCAAAAAGTATTTTGCGGAAGCAGTTCGTACCCAAGTCATCAAGTTTGTGCTCTTGAGACATTTTCAATCGTCATATTACAGATCCGTAGAGAAAAACACACCTTTAAATCTTGAGGGAGACTTTGCTGTTTGACCAGATTTTGTAAGGTGTTGAAATTCCCGTAGCGCAGCTTTCCAATCTGTGTATACCCTTGGTCATTTATCGAACTACAAATAGGTGACATCATCATATTATGATAGCAGATTTTCCTGTTAGCTAATAAAAAGGTTATTTTGAAGGGTGATAGGTTCCTGACATGTTTGGTCTTCTAGTGGGTGATTGTCAATCCACTTTTTTTGTTGTCATGCATTATCCCCAACTTCATCCAGTAGCTTTCTTAGCTATGATAGGTTGCCTGTGGTTCTGCAATATCATCATGACAGTCTATAGGAAGGGAATTTCCTCGATCATACATGTAGATCCAGGAAATCCCTTTCTCTATACAGTGCGTATCAAAAAAGTTTACACTTCGAAAAAGCCCTGGGAATTAAAAAATATACAACATTTGGGTAATTTTTTCACATATAATCTTGGGATTGGGTCTCATCTATCTAATGAAAGTAAAAGTTTTGTCAGAATGTTACACTTGAGTGAGCACTGTCCATTTTTGTAAAGCTCGCAGAAATCTGTTTGCGCAGAAATGCTCGTTTTCACACTGTGTCGAGGGGAAAGGCGAAATCAAACTTACCCTGTATGCGAAACATTTCTCATACATTTCCCTTGCACTTTTAGTCAATTGAAATAAAACGGATACATTCAAGCATTTTGTAACAATTTTGCCATCCAAATTGAAATTTCAACACTTAGTAAGCACAACCTTAATACCCTTTTTGTGCCAGCTGGATCTGAGGACATACCTGAATCTGAACAAAAGTTTATATCAGACATCTCCAGCATTTTTTCACTAAGTTTTTATCATTTAAAGTGGGGTTTACATTTCATTTTTCATTTAATACTTGTTTCTCCACACTTTTCCCAAGCTTGGCAATGATTAACAAATATCGTCACGATGGCCTCGGTGTGTGGGGGAGTGGGATGGGGCGAAATGCACTCTTCGAAGTGTTTTGGGCAAGGAAACAAGTCAAAAAATGTAAAAGATATCTTCAAATCAATTTTACTAGCTAAATTCCACGTGTTCTTCATGATTAAGGTCTACTTTTATTCGCATAACTATTTCAAAATTCTGCGCAAATCATTTTTCACTAACTTTTCAAAAGTAAGTCGTGCTCACTCAAGCGGAAATATTTTTCGACAGTTATATCGTCATTTGCTTAAATGGATCTGTACCCATGTTAAAATGTGGACAAATCTTCAGGATATTACAAATTTATAATTTTACAGGATATTTTCAAAGTGTAAACTTTTTTTTGATACGCACTGTAGTTACACTCTTCATAAGCAAAGTCATTGCACATGACGAAACGAATCGGCGAAAGTATGCAACCTTGACGCACTTCTGTAAGTACCTTAAACCAGTCATTAAAACCACCTTCTCTCCTTTCACAACACCAACAACTCTCAAATTGTGTTCAATGTAGGGAGCATGGTTTACGGGAGACCGAAGGAAGTGAGCACCTTCAGCTATGACACTGTTTATGCTATCAAATTTATGCATTGCTGAAATCAATAAAGGTCATTGCAATGGGAAACTTGTGGGTGTTTCATAAAGCTGTTCGTAAGTTAAGAGCGACTTTAAGAACGACTGGTGATCCTTTCTTGTGGTAAATGGTATATACATTGGTCATGGTTTAGCGCGTAAGAAAGGTTCACCAGTCGTTCTTAAAGTCGCTCTTATCTTACGAACAGCTTTATGAAACGGCCCACTGGTATCCCTAACACTTTTCAATCAGAGTACGCGATGTGAACATTTGTTCAGCACAAGTTTGGCTTGAAACCTGCTTATTGTTGCCCATGTTTTTATTATTCCCCAATCTATATAATAGCTTGCTCTAGAATCTCTAGTCTTCAGCTATCACTTTGATAGTTGACTCGTTTAAATGTATCCTCAGAAAAAAAAAAAAACATAACATGCAGGGTAATGATCAAGGAAATGAGTGAGAAGGGGCGGATCCAGAATTTTCCCAAAGGGGGGGGGGGGGGATTTTTGGAGGGAAATTTTGATACGCAAAAAAAATTTTCAACCACAAATTAAGGATATTTCGTACCCGAAAAAAATTGACAAGCAAAAAAAAAAGGGCTTCAATTTCAAAAGAGGGGGCACACTTCTGTTTTAATGGCATTTTTACGTTACAAATTTTAATTTTGCTTCTCAAGGGGGGGGGGGCACGTGCCCGCTGTGCCCCTGGATCCGCCAGTGTGAGTGAGTGATCCGGTAATACAGACCCCTTGCCTTAATTAAAAATTGTTCTTTGCAGAGTTAGCTGTAATGATTGCAGATCTGATGGGAACTGAACACTATTTTCCTACAACAAAAGTATGATACTTAATCCGATTGACATTATAGATTGCACTATCTAATCATCTAATTGTTTAAAAAAACAATTTTAGCATGATTATAAGTTTATTAATTTGCATTATCTGTTGAATCTCTATGAAATTTGGTCACTGTCCTGATTATAGGATCAGCATCAGTGTACTTTTATATTGGGCGTGCCTAATGGGTGACACGGCATCTGCTCCTGCGACAATTGTTCAGGTCTTAATATCTCAAAAGGCATAGGATTAGAGTTAGGATTGTGATAGAGTTTTTGGTTCAGAATAATGTAAATATTACGATTAGGGTTTATTTAGTTTTGGAGGTTAGGTTTTATGTTTTGCTTAATGTGTAGATTTTCCATCGGAGCAATTGTCGCCGGAGCAAATGTCATGGAACCGCCTAATGCACCCTGCAAGCTTATTACTTTTGGATACAGATGTGGGTGTAGGTGGGTGTGTGTGTTTATTCCTGAAAACAAATTAACACTTAACACTCGAATCATTTAATCTTTGAAGCTTAGTATTTGTCTATAAGCAGTTGTTGAAATACCTCATAACAAGACATGTACAGAACAAATGGTAGAAATACAAAGAAATACATAAGAAATTCAAAGAACAATAAAATACATAAGCACTGAATGTGGTACTATATTTTAAAGGCCGTACAATTATTCTTAATGACGGGAATGCTATTTGTACCAAAAATGATAAAGTTTTGAGCTGAAGCTTCCAAATTATAGCATAATATTGCAAAATATGCATAAATTTGCATGATTAATTAATCTCCAAATAGAATAACCAATTTGTCTGCATGGTAACTGTTATGCATGCAAGATTTTGTATTCTCCATGTCTGTGAAAGTGGATATAT
This sequence comes from Lytechinus pictus, assembly GCF_037042905.1. Lineage (NCBI taxonomy): Eukaryota > Metazoa > Echinodermata > Echinoidea > Temnopleuroida > Toxopneustidae > Lytechinus > Lytechinus pictus. The sequence continues at coordinate 7,845,498 of NC_087260.1, forward strand.
ATAAAAGAATATTGTAGAAAAATGACTAAATATTGTCAATTTGGTAGCCATTTTGTTTATGCAAATTAGGTGGTCAAGCATCAGAAATCGACTTGGGGACATGTCTCATCAGATTAACCACATTTGAATTATGTAAAATAAACCTATTTCCAACTTTTTCCCCAAAATGGCTCTAGGATTCACATTTTCCCAATATATCTCTTGTCTAACTACCCGATTGTACCATTTTCTATGAAAGCAGGTTGCAATACCCTTTATGATAGCTTTGCCACCCCCTCCCCCCCCCCCAAATAATCAGCAATTGCAGTATAAGATGATTATTTTCATGTTATGCCTTCGTTATGTTATGATCAAAGTAATTAAATCGATGATCGTGATCAATGTCCTTTCACCGATAAGCAATAATATTGATAATTCGAACAGATGGAGTCACGTATGGTTTATGGTTATTAAACGTCCTATATTGTTGTGATATAAGAATATGGTCCGTTACTTATTAAACAAAGTAAGCTTAATCAGGATTAAGACACAATCTTTTAAGTAAGTGATTAGTATGTGCATATACATACCGCTTGTTGCTTGAAAGATTATACTGCTTATATTATGAGTCCGTAAATTTGAAAATTCAATGCTGCAAAAAGTCAACGACACATTACCTGTCTGTTTCAGTGCTGGCATATAAGCAATCTTTGATCAGCTAATCACGCTGTAGGCTTGGGTTTTCCCACTTCTCTTACCTTTGACCTCAGTGGCGAAAAAAAAAATCACGGCAAAGAAAAAAATAGAGAAAGCGAAGGGTGAAATATATTGTTTTCTGAATATAACGTCAAAATTTATCACAAAATTGCGCGCTCACTCGGCTTGGGCATACGCACGGGATAGTACCGATGGAGAATAGACATGATAGAATTAAATTAAAATCGTCTATATAGAACTGAAATATACCCCTTAATGAGTTCAAAGTCAATAGCTACTATCTGTTCACTATTGTCATTTATCCCCTTTTGTTTGTTTGCTTTACTGTACGCTGTAGGCCTGATTCTAATTAACATTTAAGGGGAATGAAACCTTTGGAACAAGTAGGCTTGTGTCGAAACAGAAAAATCAAAGAATAAGAACAAACAAAGTTTGAGAAAAATCGGACAAATAATGAGAAAGTTATGAGCATTTGAATATTGCAAGCACCAATGCTATGGAGATCCTCCTATTGGCAATGCGACAAGGATGTGTGATGTCAAGTGTGAACAACTTTCCCTTTGATGGACTATGAAATACCCTCAAAATTTATATTTTTGCTTTTTCTTACGGTGATACAAACTCTTTATCCATGATGCATTCTTTAAACATCTGTATTATATGACCTCCGATAGAAAGAACACATGATCTATTGATTTTCGACCTCTCAGAGTGTCCTATAGTCCTTATCGTCCAAAGCGATTACGGTAGGGGAGGGTGGTCGCGTATTAGAACAGCCATGTGTTTGCAGGCCAAATAGCAGTTCATGTGAAACTTGAGACAAGGAAATATGTAATATAAATACGGAAATCTATATTATGTGTCATCATCATCTTCAAGTCGAAAGGAAAACAGACAATAATAACCTCAAGTCACCATACAAGACCTGGTCATGACTTGCAGTGGATTATAATGGATTTTGATCACACACCTCATGTCTTCCTTTTCATATTGGCTGAATCTGCATTGTAACAGTATGTAAGTGGGTGTGCGTGTGTGTGTGTGGGGTGGGGGGGGGGTATGTAGGCTATCTAATTCTGACACAGGGACATGCAGTGATGCAGGCATACTCGGTTTTACATTTTTTTTAAAGTACAATATGAGTTTTAATATCTATAATGTATTCTTCACCATGCATTTTTAACTTCACAAAATAAACCAAGATTTTACACTGAAACAAAGAAAAGAAAAAAAAGAGAAACTTAGTTGTCCCAAGCCCCACCACTAGTAGTAGGCCTTTCTGTGAACTTGATTGGATGTCTGGATTGACGAATCTTAGGGAAAGGGCCTGGAACCATTATACACATTCATAAAACTGAACAACAAAGGCACATGAGTCTCACCTGCATCACGCGGTAAAATCTATAAAATTTGAAAGTTATGACAGCAATCTAATAATTACCTCCAAAATGGCCAAAGTTCATTGACCTTAAATGACCTTTGATTTTGGTCATGTGACCTGAAACTCGCATGAAATGTTCAAGTTTTATGAACTATAGATTCATACATCTTCAGAGTTATGATGGTCATTCAACAAATACCCCCCAACATGGCCAAAGTTCATTGTTCTTTGACCTTGGTCATGTGACCTGAAACTCGCATGAAATGTTCAGTGATATTTGATTACTCTTATGTCCAAGTTTTATGAACTAGACCAATACACTTAGAGAGTGATGATGGTCATTCAACAAATACCCCCAACATGGCCAAATTTCATTGTCCTTTGATCTTGGTCATGTGATCTAAATCTCGCACAGGATGTTCAGTGATACTTAATTACTCTTATGTTTAAGTTTTATGAATCAGATCCATAAACTTTTAAAGTTATGATAGTAATTCAACAGATACCAAAACTTCATGGCCAAAGTTCATTGACCCTAACTGACCTTTGACCTAGGTCATGTGACTTGAAACTCAGGCAGGATGTTAAGTAATATTTGATTACCCTTATGTTCAAGTTTCATGAACTAGGTCCATATATTTTCTAATTATGCTGTCATTTAAAAAACTTAACCTTCTGTTCAGATTTGGTGTTGACGCCGCCGCCGCCGTCGGAAAAGCGGCGCCTATAGCCTCACTCTGCTATGCAGGTGAGACAAAAACAAGTTTTTATATCATTATTTTCAATTATCTATTTGGTCCTTAATTGCATAAGACTCACTATCAACAGCTCTGTGACAACCTGCAGACACAACCATACAGTAGGCACAAAGTGGCTGTTCCAATACGCGACTACCCTCCCCTACGGTAATCGCTTTGGACGATAAGGTATAGTCCTCTCCGAGGTCACGGTAGACAACTCAACATCGCAAGAATTTGCTTCTTTACTTTTGCCAGCAAATAAATACCGAGGAAGGCCAGGTGCCGAACGAATTGTAATCCAGTGACGTAACTACGGGGGGGGGTGGGGGCACGTGCCCCCCCCCAATCGGCTGGACAAAAAGGGGGAGCAGAAAAAGAGGGAGAAAGAAAGGGAAGCGTATTAGGCATGTTAGGGGAAGAAAAATTATTGTATACCAAATTATATTATGTTATATTGTAATACATATTTTTCATTACTGTATGAAAGATAATTTGCTTAGTGCGTACATGTTCATCACTTCAGGTGCTTGCATTGTCTGTTGAATAAGATAATCTTGTTCAAGGGGATTAAATTGCATTATATAATGCATCCCGTTTTCAATTCAATATACACCAAATATATTTTCTCGCATTAACAATGACTTTAAAAAATGATTCATGTCTTTAGGTGTAATTAAACAAAAATAGCAGGCGCTTGGCGCTCGCATTAGATGACTATTGTGAAATGTGTATGCTCTTCATGAATTCCGGAAAAATAGTCCTTAAAATGTCCGTTTGGGGGTAAATATATATACAAAATATTCGGCTCGCGCTTCGCGCTCGTTTTGTTTGCTTCGTGAGACAGGTACGTATCATGATTACAAAATTTTGTTTATAATGCCTCGTTTCTTAGGTCTGAATATAAAAAAATTCAGCTTGCGCTTCACGTTCGCTTGAAGTGACTCAAAATCAAAAGCTATTAAACTACTAAACTTCTTTCACGTATAGAGAAATCATAAATATGTAGTTCTTCACGCTTGAATTGATGAAATATACAGTTTTGGACTTGTTTTTTACATAAGCCAAACAAATAAATCACAAAAATAGGAAAAAGTAGTCGATTTCCAACCATTTGAGCACTAAATAATGTCGGTGCCATTTTCTTCTGCAAATTGAAAAAAAAAAAAAAAAAAAAAAAAAAAAAACCCCAATGAGTTCATAACATGAAAGGCAGAAAAAAAAAATCACTTATTTTTTTCTTTGTACAAACCTATAATGGGAACACAACACTTCTGACACATGACGTCACGGTCTTGAGGCAGGTGAAACCTAGAATGAATATGCATAAAACCTACATTCTTGTACTTTTTAGATATACATATATATTTTTTTTTTCATGTTTTATTATTTCATTTTTAGCTCCGGTCTGGGTCTTTAAAATTAATGAAACAGTGGTTGATACACATGAATTTTTTACTGGGTTAGTAAATACCGTTTTTGTTTTTCTGTGTGTAAGAGATAAGGTATGAAATTAATCCGGATAAAGATAAGACGAGATTAGTTACATCATCTAAAATACAGACACCATAAAGACAATCATTATGGATTTTTTTATTTGACGTCACAATCATGGCATCAATGGTAGACTGATCCCTTGTCCCAATATTTGGAAGAGATATTGTTACAAAACAAGATAATCCGCGTGGAAATATATAAAAATGGAATTAAAATGTTCACAAGCACAGACTGGTACCTGAATATTCGGGATTCAGTATTGTGGTAAGTGTCTCAAAATAATAATATTTTCATATTTGTCTCTGTTTCTGTTTCGTTAATTCCAGTGAGAACTCGACAGCCAAGTTTTCCTCCGAATTACACCAAACTTGTCCGCATAGAACCAGACATGGTGGCTCAGTGGCCTCATGAACGGGAGATCGTGGGTTCGATCCTCGGCCGAGTCATACCAAAGACTTATAAAAATGGGACCTTCTGCCTTCTTGCTACAATGTAGGCGCTCAGCATATTTAGATTGGAGAAGGGTAATAATAAACATATTATGTTATGCAGGGCCCGCTGGTAGAGCAGTTTCCTAACTGAAGTGGCTACCATAGGGTTATGTTATTATCATTATTATTATTACTATTATTATTATTATTATTATCATTATTAGAAAGCACTTTACGGTTAAACTCATCAGTCATAGTAGTTGACATTATACAGTATAGACATGAATTGCTCTCGAACCTGAATTCGAACTCTCAATCTTACCATCATGAGTCGAATGTTTTAGCCAATCGGTTGCGATACGTATTAATTATAATACACTAATCCCGTAATGTATAATACTGAATTATATCACTATTTCATACATGTATCATTACGGTGAAGAAAATTTTTCATTTTTACAATCTCACTTCTCGTTTCTTCATCTCTTTACTTTCTGTATGTGTTTCGATACTTGCTTAATAAGCTGATTATGTCTAGTTTTATAAGTCTCTACTTTTCATATTTTGATTTTTCACTGTATAGACTTTCAAAAATCTCGAAATCAATTATAATGATAAGGCCACTTTCATATAGCAACGAATAATCTTTATAATGTTAACAATCGTTATACTTTAAAGGGGGTAATCTATGGTGCAGAAAGACAAACAAAAATGATGAAAGGTAAACATGGTTGTAGGAAGAAAAAAAAAAACCAGTTCGTCTTTGACTCATTTCAAAACGTGACACCATTATACAAGACTACCTAAAGGATCTTAGACTATAAATGCGCTTTCAGTTTTATAATTAACGTGTAGTAAATATAAGAAAAATTTTCATCATTTTAAACAAAATATATTATTCGTCTCTGGACCCTTTGCTGTGCGTCTCAGGCAAACAACGTCCAACGATGCTAAATTACCTGGCTATCATCTGCGCTCTACCAGCCCTCCTGGTGGCAGTGCCCACGGGTGAGCTATCGGACATCGACGACGGCCTTCCCGACATCGTTGACGACGAACCACTACCTACACCAACCGGTATTCGAAACTTCATTGGTGTGGGGTATAACATCATTGATGGAAACCCTGAAGGTGGTGATATTTACCTCGGTGGAGTGGATCCAGGTTTGTTAGTGACAAGGCCAATTCTTAAACTCACCTATGAGGATAACCAGCTCACGTCGGATCGGCAGTACGTAGTCCCAGACCAGGTACATTATACTGTATTTTTTTTATCTAAAAAAGGTTGTTAAAATTATTTTAATATTTGAATATGCATCGATTGTTTATTATGCCTAGGATTTAGATTAATTCTTTACTTTACCAACTTTGTTCCATAGTTAATGTGTTACAGACGTATTCCTCATCTCCAACTGCTATTTTAGACCATTCACATGTATTTCTTTACAAACCAGGACATCGCAATTTGTTTTCTTACTACTTTCACTAAGACAATGTTTCACCTTGTTTGAATTATCGTAAAAAAGTCTAAAATTAGTTCCATTTGGCATTTTTCAAAACCTTTCTCAAGAATCCCGAACAAGTCTTCAAGATGATGTTATAAACTTTATTACTAAATACTAATAATTATTAATCAATTGATGATTTTAATAATGATAAAAACATGAATGGTAAAAACAATGTCATTAACAATATATATATATGTATACATATATATATAAAAATGGTAGGCGTAGCTTAAATCATGGTTCCCAGCTAGAGCTATCTGTCCTTTGGAAAAATTGTTGATGCCGAAAAATGTCTCTGCCGGGAATCGAACCCGGGCCCCCAGCTTTGAATGCCGCGGCGTTCAAAGCTGGCGCGCCGGTGCCTTAACCACTAAACCCAAAGACTAGACCACAGAGGCGGGTTAGTGGCACTGGCGTACCTAGGATTTTCCAGAAGGGAGGCAAATTTTTTGGAGGATATTTCGTCCGCTAAAAAATTTGAAAAAAAAAAAGGTCTTCAACCCAAAAGAAAAAGGATTTCTTACCAGAAAAAATTTGGACAAGCAAAAAAAAAAAGGTCTTCAGGTTAAAAAAAAGGGGGTACACGTCTGTTTTTATTATCATTTGTGAATCGTCAGGGAGGGGGGGGGGGGGGGCAGGGATACGTCCCCTGCATGAGATGTGACTCGTCAGGGGGGGCAGTCTGCCCCCCTGCCCCCCCCCCCCCTTAGGTACGCTAGTGGTTAGGGCGACCCCGATCCGATAGGCCGTCAGATAAACAGATATTCAACATTACCAATTAAATTTCCTTTGTCGGGTGAAGGGGAATTTTGATCAATGACAAGCTGCCAGATAGCTCTGGGGAACCTTGATTAAAGCTACGCCTACCATTGTTCTCTTCATTCATTTCTTTCACAACATATTTAAATACAAAAGTTGCCAAAGTTGTTGTACATGCATAATTTCTCACATAGGCACCGGCGTTCAAAGGTGGGGGCCCGGGTTCGATTCCCAGCAGAGACATTTTTTCGGCATCATCAATTCATTCTATATTATGTATATAAAAATTGAGGGTGATAGATAATAATAATAGTTTTTAGCGCATTTATGAGGCGCCGATTGTCTATTCAGTACAGTACCACTACCACTATATTAGAAGAATATTCATCATTATTGATAGCAAAAGATTCATCATTCATTGACGTACTGGCTTGTAATGGAGATATTCTCATCTGGTTATTCTGGTGGTTTTTTTGTTGTTGAAAATTCAGATCTTTCTTTAGTATGTGTTTCAATGAAATTAAATTTGTATTAACTTTCAATTTCCAGGTTGTATTTTCTCCTCGGTCCAGCTGCGTTACAACCCAGACTCAGCAAACTTTCTACGGCACAGAGACCTATGTTGAGAAAATCTCGGTAGACGTGAAAGAATCAGGTTTGTATACCCTTTGATATGTTCTGGGTTCTGTAACACAAAGGTTAGCAATTGATCGTACGCTTGATTTTCACGATTGATTGTACAGTGTAGTCAATGGAATCAATCGTAGAAAAATGTTCTACGATCATTGCTAAGTTTTGTGTTACGGGCCCCCTGTGTTTAAAAGCCCTAAATCCGTATTCTGCGGTGTTCTAATACACCATATTCAGTTTCCTTCGGTGACACGTACAAGACATACATAAAGCAATTTCAAATAATGACAAATCTTAGACAGACTTACGTGACCATGTAGTTAACAGCCATTTTGAACATTGCGAATATTTTCTTTTATAATCCATACTTTTGTTTGTTTGGATTATGCTTTGATTTTCATGATTTTCAATTTTAATTCAATTTTTAGGGCCTTAAAGTTGTGTCTTCCATAATAGTCGATGATTTCAATTTATTCTTGAATTCCACGAATATGTGTCCTTTTCCGTATAGCATTTTTTTAAAGGTTTGCATGGTGGAAGTGGTTTACGAAACACAATGTCTAAAGATTTAGAGAAGGTAGAGAGATGAAAAGGCGAGAAAATGGAAGTTAGAAAGTAGAAAATTTTTCGAAAATGAGCGTAGTCCTTAAAAGCAATGTAAAACAACAAGGAGAAATGTTAAGTAGAAGGCAATATGAGAGACTTGAGTCAGTGGCGTAAAAATGAATGAATTAAATGAATTCGGCTGCTATCATATTATTGAAAAAAGTTTTCACAATATGCAATGATTGTAAACTGTCATATAACACAAGATTTTGGTTCACGCATACAATTTTAAGAGGACAACAATAAGAGCGTAAAAATATTGAAAGGAAGGAATTCAGAATAAAAATTGCATTGAGACAACGTCGGAATAAATATATAAAATAGATGAAAGTAATTGTAACCCCCCCCCCGAATTTGGCTGAATTAAATTAAACTAGATGCGTTAACACACATACACACACATCCCTTCCTAAAATGATGTTATACATATATATATATATATATATATATACACACACATGTGTGTTAGAAAATTCGACATTAATATTTACTGACAAAAAAATACCATCAAATCAGAACAGCTGTCACGGTTACGCGCGCTGCGTTTCAAGGAATAAATTCCTACCACTTCCATTAACCTCACTCGGTTGAATGTATTTAACATAAAGAATATAATACACAAGTTATTGTTATAGAAAAAGGCGTAAAAGCTCAAGCTTGTGACGGGATGCGTTGACATGCATGTTTACAGAAAAGGCAATAAATTCTCGCGAGAAATTTCGCGGTTTCAAAACGCATTAGTAGTAGTATTATACCGTTCTGCCTTGAAACATGCGGTGAATTATTTTACATGCTAATTCCACTTACTCAGAAGGGGGGGGGGCTGTATCCCCAACCCCAGGATTAACGCCTATGGCTTGAGTAGAAGGCTGGCTTGAGTTTGGAGAGGGGCTTGCGTATAGACGAGTGAGAGAAGGCTTGCTTGAGTCAGCGAGTGGAGTTAGATGAAAACAGTTTAAATTTGTAAGGTGAAATTACGAGAGTAGTTTTAGGTAGGCCTACATCATGTGTAAAGTTCTCGAAATGACTTAGGGTGTGTTTATGCTTCCAGTTCATGCCTTCACTTCGTTTTCAGATCGTCTGAATTGAGCCCCTATTAAAATTACCTTAATCTTATGGATAAAAGTATTTGTTATATTTGATTGTAATTCTTGTCTTTTTTGTGGCTTGATATTTACAGGTCGCGTTGGTTCAATATTCTCCAAACACAAGTTCTCAAAAAGTTCACGTAAGTATATGACTATAACATTGATCGATCGATCGATTGTTTGATGGATCAAAAGAAGGGGCCTGGAAACGATTTTGTTTCTTTAGAAGAATTCGACAAACTCCCTGAATAAATAAGTAATGAATGATTGAATGAACGAACGAATGAATGAATGAATGAAGAAATAAATAGATAGATAAATAAATAAACTAATTAATAAATGACAAAATCTAAGGTTTTCACAAATCCAAATAAAGGTGAAATTTGCCAACAAAAAGTTGAAAAAAAAGAGGAAAAAAAAGAGGTTCTGACTAAAAATGAATGTGATTTTTCTTATTATAAAATTGACAAGCAGATTTTAAAAATAAATGAAAAAACAAATAATTAAATGATCAAATAAATAAATGAATGAATGAATAAATAAATAAATATATATATAGATAAATAAATGACAAATTATAAGGTTTTTACTTCCGAATAAAGGTGATATTTGCCAGAAAATGTTGAAAAGAAAAAAAAAGACAAAGAGATTCTGATTCCAGAATGCTGTAATTATTGTTATGAAAAAAATGACAAGCACATTTAAAATACATATAAAATAAATAATTCAAAAGTAAATGACATAAATAAATGAATAAATAAATAAATGAATAAAAGTTCTGCACTCCTGATTAAAGATGATTATTAATGTTATTTTATCAACTGATAAATATAAACTGTGTGAAATACAAGATTCCTAACAAAATCAGCATCGCCTGAACGGTCATCTTCTGCACTATAAATTATCAGCAAGTGATAAATGATTTGTACTGATGGGAGAGAGAGAGAGCGCGGAGGATAGTGTAAAAGAAACGACGCCATATTTAGAGGGCTCCAACAACAACAATAACAAGAAGAGGAAGGGGAGATGATAGCTAATATTGTGTATTGTTGATATTTTTCAGGCAATCAACGTGATAGGAATTTTCTCTGTAATGTAAATTTTTGTTAAATCGTATCCCTTGTTTTGTTCGTCATATGTTATCATTAAAATTACTTCCAACATCATTTTATAAAACCACTTACACATTTAGATTATTTTAACACATATAGTATCTTGGTTCTTGTCTCACTTTTCCGATCACATGTCCATGTACCTATTTAGCAAACTTGAGAGATGTGATTTGAATAAATGTATCGTTGAAAAAAATATATCATCATCTTATTAATTAGGTTACGATGAGGTCAACCGCGGTGTGGAGAAAAACCGTTACGTATATTACGAGGATCGTACGGTTTGCAACATGGGTCAAGCCCGGTATCGCAGTGAGCTCGCCCTTTATGAACAGTACCCACTTGATATTGGTTTTGTTTACTCCGCTTGTAATCTCCCTTTGGCGTACGACGAACAAACTTACATGCAGTTCATTGACAGTTGGGGAACGGTATGTACATTTATACTTTATAATATCTTAAACAACTTAGGGGCGGCTCCAGGATTTCATCCATAGGGGCGCGTAAAAGAATTTTTTTTTCTACCTTAAAAAGAAAGCAGTTGCCTTTGAAAAGTTTACAGTAAACTAAAACTGTTATCCCTTTGAAAGAAAAGGAGGTGCTTTTTCATAAGAACCGCGTTTTCTTTTGGCCGGAGCATGGGCTGGAGGTGGAGGGGGCCGGGGGGGGGGGGGGGGGTAGTGGCTGCATCCCAACCCCAAACATTTTGTCCTTAACTGTGTTTCCATATATTTGTATTGTTTTTATCAATAGCCAGAATATGCCAGTGCTAATTACTTTTTGAATGACAATAAATTTGAATATCTGAAAAAAAGACAATCAAATTGTTAGTTTATACATCTTGAGACCCCCTTCCCCCATCGACACCGAATGGCCCCCGAAAAGCTGTTGCGGAGTGTACACGGTTTCGCCCAATGTATATACCCGCTTTTTGCCCCCCAAAATAGTAAATTCATTAGTATTGATGATCACTATACATTTCATTTTTTTATAATGTGTTTGTTATTGTAACAAAAATTTGATAATAAATGAAATAACTGGAAACCCGAAATACAAATGTAAAACTTCTAGGCCTATTTCTTGTCATGGTGGATATAAACTTTCCAAAGGTCAAAGTTTGAAGTCACCCTTTTTTGTCTTTCTTGCCCTCCAGCATTTAGTAACAAAGGTTGACCTTGGTTCGAAGACAACCGTACGTTTTGCAGAGAGCCGAGAAGATTTCGTCCATTTCGCCCGAACTGAGGTGAGTAAAAATCAATACTGAAATTCCATACTGCCATAGAATGCATGGCATTTTAAAATTCATTACTTTTAATAGATTATTTTTTATACATATATTTTGTCCCACTGTTATACCCTCTCCCGTAGGCTAACGTACACAATTCGAAATCGGATCGGGGCAGTTCTCCCCCGGTCTCCTGTGATAACCGTCAAGGACCATAGATCATGCGGTATAGGCCTACATGTATCAGTTTGATTTCTGTCTAAGGATGCCAGGTCCTTATTCATGACGTCACAAAATGGACTAGGTATTATAACACACACTGCGAATCGGTTTTCGCAGTTTCACTTTATCTACCGTCGTCGCGTGTGTTTCACAAGCTCCCTGTAATACACAGATAGAGCTGGATAGTTGTCCGCCGCGAAGAATAAATCTAGGCCCTATATTGTACTGTGTTGCGAGTCAAATCCATCCGTATCATATAAATAGAAATATCATGTCTTTCTAGAATACAGATCTCAAATTGATCGCCGCAATAAGGTTCGGTCGTTAAAATGTTTCTACTTTGTACTTGCTTAATTTTTTCTTCTGTCTTAGTATTGCTTTTATTCTATTTATAATATAGGCCCATAGATATTGTGATTCTTTATGCTAGTTCAGCCCCACTTGCCAACTGTCAAAACCGTCCCATGTTCCCCGAATAGCTGAGTGCCCCCATCCCCCACCCTTGTTGGTAAATTTTGGACATAAGCGTATGCAAAGAATTTAAACTTTTGTACTGTTTTTTCTTGTTGACCCAGGTTGAGGAAAGTGTGCAATTTCGCACCAAAGCAATCACCGGATACCGTGGAGCATTGAAGGTTAATACAGAGATCTTTGAGACTGGCCTGTCAACTGGACAAAAGTTTGGAAGTCATATCTCCAACTTCACCAGTGGGGGCGATGATCTACCAGGTATATTCGGAAGCTGGATAAAGAAATATTTCGACAAAATGAAAAATCAACGAAAAGAAAAATTTATTTAAAAAATCCCATATTTAAGAATTCTTCAGCAAATTAATAAATGTGGTATCTAGCTAGAGAGCATTAGCAATTGAACTAACAACATGATATAGGGGGATTTATGCCTACAATGATATATTCAGTTAATGGGGCATCCGTTTGCAGGGGATCATATCGATCGAGCAAAAATAAGATTTTTTGCAGCATTAAGTGCACGACACCTTCGATGTGCATCTAAGCACTTGTTCAACATGTAACGGCATCGAACACTATATAACCCAGATATGATAAGAAATTAAATATTTTTGTATATCATGTAATGTACACTCCAAATCTTCTTTTATCATCACTCTTTGGTCTGAATTGCTTCCTTTGGGGGCTGGTCCCTTATTTGCAAGAGCTTAAGTGAGTAGTGAGCTGACAGGACTTGTCCCTTAAATTGTAGATGAACGGAGCAACAAGCAGGGGAGAGGCATTTTTTTATAGCTACATCTTAAAATATGTAGCTAAGAATTCTAGTGAGTGATGAAAAATTGTATTCTTTGTATCTTTTGCATTGAATTTTGCGTTAAGATTGTTTGTATTTGTAGTTTGTCTATAATGAACTGTTACCGGGAAAGCGCTATAGCATCTACGAACGGTGTGTGCACTTTATAAAACAATACCATTATCATTATTAATGGTTTCATGCAATTCGTACATTGCATATCATTAAGTTTATCAAAGGTCAAGTACACCATGAAAATGATGATTTGATAAGTAAAGAATAAAACAGATAAACATTACGCTGAAAATTTCATCAAAATCGGATGGAAAATAAGAAAGTTATGACATTTCAAAATTTTCCTTATTTTTCAGAATATAGTTAAAAGAACAATTCAGTGAATATGTAAAAGGGAGAGTTGATGATGTCTCTCACTCACCATTTCCTATTATTTTCTATTGTTTGAATTCAACAATTTTTTACAGATTTGACAATAAGCATGATAAGGAAAACTTAACTGAAACATAAAATGTTTAAACAATGGTAAATCCACATGTTCAGGGAGGAATAAAAACTTTGATTCACAGGACAATGAGGAGAAAATCAGAATATTTTGTATTTTTCATGTAATGAAAAAAAAAAGAAATAGTGCAGTGGGTGACATCATCAGTCCCTTTAATTTCAATTACGTGAAAATTATATTGTCACAACCTTTTTATTTTACATCCAATTTTGGTGAATTTTTTTAGTGTTAAGCTTGTTGGATTTTTCTTTATTCATTCAAATCGATTTTTTTTTGTAGGGGTGGACTTGTCCTGTAATAATAAAAACATTATGGAAGCGCTTAATATAAGTCCAAGAAATTACACATCTTCATTTGCTTTCGAGGTTCACAGAGGTTTTTGCGCTTCGTTTGAGAAGGGAATGTCAATTTCCATACATCTATCTCGCTCCACAGTATTTTCGCGCTCTTTTTTCAATCTGATCCTACCAAGGGAAGCATTTAATATGAAAAGAAGTATACCCCTTTCCTTGAAAGAACATGAAAAAAAAACCCCAAAACTTTCAACTTTGCGCGGGAAGAGGGCTTATTCTCATTTTCGCCATCTTTTGCGGACACGTTTCATAATCACAGCAAAGTCAATTAATACCGTGTTTACACTTAATCGGCAATTGGTTCTGAACCAAATGCCGATGCAGAATCGGCATTTGGATTGCGTTTACACGTTGTTACAGCTCGCGGTTCAGAACCGCGAGCCGATGCAAAAACCTGAAATGATACGCATACCTACAATATACGTCATAATAAAGACAACGCTGGATCAGTGCGCTTACAATTACGTCACAATGGTAAAGTAATTGAAATGCGCACAAATTGCCGGTGCAGAATCGGCTTTCTGTTTACACGTAGTAAAAAAGCCGATTCTGCATCGGCTCGCGGTTCAGAACCTACTACTTTGGTGGTGCAAATTGCCGGTTCTGAACCGCGAGCCGATTCAAGTTGCTCGCGTTTACACGCTATGAAAAAGCCGATTCAAATGTCGATTAAGTGTAAACACGGTATAAATTGGATCGGATTAAAGGTAATGCGCACCTTACGCGTTCTATGTTGGCACTGCAGTTCACACGTCCCTAAGAAAAATTAAATCTTGGCTGCGCGATTGTGATGCTACAAATCAATCTAAACTGCAGGCTTTATGATACAATTGACAGTGATCAGAAATCAGAAATAATTATGTTCATCGGGTGAAATAGTAGTTTTATGAAATCCTTGAATTATAAGAGCGTTGGAAGTCTAATACCATACATCTCTATTTATTGTCACAATGATTATTCGTCTGTTTCCTGCACTAAAAGATATCAAAATACGTTCGTATGCACAGATGATTGATTAAAAAGTGGATATTGATTCGTTCTGTGTACATAGAACCGATCGCTGTGGAACTTATTGGAATGCATGAGGTATTCGACAAAGACTACTGGCAACAGTACTCAGACTACATAAAGGGCAGGCTTTGTACAGTAGAATGGATGAGTAATAGAGATACTATTCAACTCAATATGGAGATGGCTCTAAATAACTACGCAGACTGGAGAGGAGCGGAAGAGACAGTTGGTAATAAGCTTCTTCATACTAAACCATTACCCCCTTCTGTATTCTACACACAGCAAAAACTGCGGTGTTAACCGGTGTACATAGAGGACCACACCAGTTATTTTACACCGGTGTTAAATTGACAGTGTTAGTTTAGCACCTATAGGTGTTATTGCAACACCTTTGGTTGTTACATGTACACTATTTGGTGTTATATTCAATCTCTAGGGTGTAATTTTAACACCAGAGGGTGCGGTCCTCTATTAACACCCACTGGTGTCAGTTTTAACACCACATTTTTTACAGTGCATAATCATAAAAAAACTTAGATGCACTGTGGATGATCTTGTGTGTCGTTTCTTATATCCTATGTGGATTAAGATCTTTCTTTCATGAAAGGAAACGTCTTTTAATTTCATGTATAAATATTCTAGATAAAGGAGGTAATCTTTATAGTTTTCGGGCGATTTCTCTCTTAGTCGCATGACATGCCATTATACTTCATCGTGTTCATCCACAATTACTTTCCTCCTAAGATCCCGAAATTATCATCCCGATCGCCTGGCCGAAGGGTACCTACACTTTACCTAAACCAATCATTGGATGTCCAAATGCCCACTTCACATGGGCCGAGGGATGGCGCTTCCACGATACAGAGGACGTAGCACCAGGCAATTACTGGAGTAATCCTTTCCATTTGAGTGGTGGCTTCTGGAGTAACAACATGGAATGGTGGTTCTGCTCTAAGACCGTGGCGGAGAAGGATATCTTTAACTGGTCCTTCCAGCCCGGCCAGTACTGTGTGGCTAAGAAGGGATCATACTGTCCTAATGGTAAATCAATCAAGTTGCTTACAACCCTCGCCTTAACAACTTTTATTTTACCTCCCGCTTTTGGGAACCTTGAGTTTGATTGAGTACTGTTACCACAGTATTCTTACTATCTGCGGTAGATTCATGCTAACATAACTAAAACCAACGAATCCACTATCTCTCAATGGCCCTCATGGATTCCGTATAATCAGAAACAATGACCAGTCTTATCACTTTATAAGAGTTTTGAAATCGGTGCGCGTGTTGTAGTGACTTACACGCTATGTCACCCGAAATACCACATTAGTAGCAGAAGCTTTCTGCGTGCTGGCTATCGTGTACACCAAGTTAATGTTAAGATGATAATAGAGCATCCCCCGGGGGGGGGGGGGTTGTACTTGTTTGCACCTTAACTATTTATACGTTTGAAGATTTAAAAATACTCGATCTTCATCCTTAATATTTTAATTTACCAGTGTAAACGTACCGACGACATGATGAACAAACCAAATAATAAACACCTCCATGTTGCATTCATTAAACCATGTACAATCTAACCTGTCATACATAATATGTGCCATGACTTGTTAAAACATTCATTATGTAAATGGGACAATATATATCTATAATAGATATATATCGTCCCATTTGCATAATGAATGTTTTCACAAGTCATGGCACATGAAAAGAACGTTTAGTATTTATTGACTTTATCTCTTTTCATCTTCAGAATTTCATTAATAAGTTTATAATATTTTCCGTACTGAAATGACTCCATGTAATGCCACATTTGAATGATTCATAACAAAACGTTGCAACAACAAAGGAAGGTAACTAACAACAACAAAAAATAATAAATATCGACGATTCGTATAAATGGGGGATATTATGTGAGGGTGTATGATATATATATCAGGGCCCGTCTTACAAAGAGTTGCGATTGATCTGATCAATCGTAACTATGGAAAGCCAGAAAAGTCAACAAATAAAATGCATATTTGTTTATTTAAAAAAATCTAGATATAAATGTAAAATCCATAAGTTCATTGATTTCTTGACAATTTGGTGTGTTCTCCTCTCCTTTGTTTACAAAGGACATTTTGCAAGTTTTTCTGTAGAAAAGAAATGACACAGGTGGATTTCCATAGAGTTATACGATTGATTGGATCAATCGTAACTCTTTGTAAGATGGGGTCCTGAATATTCAGTTTTTAGTTTCAGTTTTATTTTTTCTCATTTCCAACAAAACAGTATACAAAATCCATCATAAATTCAGTTATAACAATTGAAATGTAATACAGAAACATGTAACGCAATATACATATATATTCATCTTAATTATACATTTGAAACTTAATATGGATCATTAAATATCGTTGGTTTGAAAATAACATGCTGGAAATGGAGAGGTCCACTGTGAAGCTGTGCTTGTAAATCATGGACCCCTCAAATAAAATTATTAATTAATATTAAATTACATAAATATACTCACATGTAAGTCATTGACCTCTGAACATTTGACCTTTTAAAGGAATGGAAGAAGGAGCCGTCTTTTGGGATGATGAGGACACTGGTAATGATAATACTTTCGCTGGGGATATGCCTAGTGGTCAGTTTGATCACAATACCCTTATTAATTACTGCTGCCGTAACGATGGTTTCACCAACAACCCTATCTATCTTCCCGTGGATGAACCTTTCTTTCTTCACAAACTCACTCATCAGTGTCAAGAAGTAAGTAATGATAATAGTAATTTTGATAAAAATAATAATCAGCAATAATATTATTAATACTACTGCTACTACTACTACTACTACTACTACTACTACTACTACTACTACTACTACTAATAATAATAATAATAGTAATAATAATAATAATAATAATAGAGCTGTTCCAAGCTTGCTTGGAACAGCTCATATCCTACGGAATGTCTTGAATTAGAAATTAAGTTTAACCCAATTTAAACTTAGAATCTGGGCATGCTAAATACATTTTTCAAATCGTAAAAATCGATTATGTGGGCGTGAAACGCTTGCTAAAAAAATTGATATTCAGATCTGAAAAGGGGTCAATTTAAGCACTGTATCAAGCGTTGTGTAGGAAAATAGTGAAGTGGATATGGAACGCACTTGATAAATGATGCGAACGCAAAGCGCGAGCTGATATTTTTAGTTCATAGTTTACTCCAACGATGTTGTAGGACTAAGCCCGTTCATCGATCAAATTAGAGATCCCATTGCTGCTCTACTTCAGACAAAATGCACTACTTGTGTTGGCAGGGAGGGGTAGACAGCAACAAATTCCATGAAAAACACTCGAAAATCTTCTCCCAATGCTTAATTAATCTATTCTTGAACGCATTTACTGAACAAGCAGTGACCATATCTTCTGGGAGACTGTTCCACACATCTATACCACTCGGTTAGCAAAGGAAAACATTTATTAGACCCGTTTTTATTTATGCCTTGGACCGGGACATCCTTAGGACATTTTGTCATCATGTGATGACTATTTTCCTATTCATCTTCTTATGCACGTGATAATACTTGTCGATATTCCCTTCTGAAAAATGGACAATTCAATTATTAGGAATTCATGAAAATGTTATTATCGTATTTATTGATGTAATAAACCTAATGAGAGCGCGAAATTTGTTGATAGTGTAGCGTTTTTTAGCACCTGGGTCGAGTGTAGCAAAAGTAGACATGCAAAATGGACGTTATTGCAGAATCCAACTCTGAACTTTGATATCTTTAGTCCGTAGATATATTCACAAGACCACAACACATCTACACAATATTCATGGTAGCAACAAACTGACTCGGTTAACAACTTTTTAATGATCTAGTCTATCTCATAACAAAGTCGATAGGGAGGAACAATATCAATGACAGTTACAAAAACAAAAAATCGTACATGAGGATTTAAGAACAACTCTCGTCATTCTCTAAGTTGTCCAAATTCATTTAAAGGTCAAGTCCACCGCAGAAAAATCTTGTTTGGAATCATTAGAGAAGAAATAAACAAAAATTAACGCTGAAAATTTCATCAAAAATCGGATGCCAAATAAAAAAGCGATGACATTTTAAGGTTTCTTCTTTATTCACAAAACAGTTAGATAAAAAACTTAGTGATATGCAAACGAGAGAGTCGATATCACTCTCTCCCTCTCTCTCTCTCTCTCTCTCTTTAATGATACAACATGGAACTGCGAGTTTGATTGGCAGACCTACACGGTCTTTTATCACAGAGGGAGGCAGACAACGTTTTTTTTAACTCGGCCGTTGCAACTGTTTTGAATTATTATCAGCACGATAGAAATTATACAAAATCTTCAATTATAACCTATCAAAAGCATTTCTTTCGATGTTTTTGTTGGTTTCAGAGTTTTTAGGTTGATAGAAAGGCATTCATATACATATTTCATATCTCACTTGATTTTTTTTAAATAACATGTCTACACGTTAGTCTTTGCCTTTAACTTCTAAATTATGTCCCGTTTTACAGGTTGTTGGAATGACGTACACGGAAGAGTACTTTCGATGGGATACCAATGATCAAGGTAATGATGACTGGGATTATGGCGCCCATCCTTATCCCGGTGACTATGATGGCAACATCCTTCTTGATTTCTGCTACTACGAACCCATACCAGATGAAGTGTGAAGGACTATGGCGCCCATCCTTATCCCGGTGACTATGATGGCAACATCCTTCTTGATTTCTGCTACTACGAACCCATACCAGATGAAGTGTGAAGGATTATGGCGCCCATCCTTATCCCGGTGACTATGATGGCAACATCCTTCTTGATTTCTGCTACTACGAACCCATACCAGATGAAGTGTGAAGGATTATGGCGCCCATCCTTATCCCGGTGACTATGATGGCAACATCCTTCTTGATTTCTGCTACTACGAACCCATACCAGATGAAGTGTGAAGACCAGTACAGGAAATCTATGACCATTATTATTGCAATTATTGATCCCGTTAAATAAACTCACAAAGGAAATCATTTATGGAAGATTAAAACTTTAAAACGCTGACTTTACGGTTTTTGTGTCCTTCATTGTTTTCCAGGTTTTTTTTTATGAAATCGGTAACAAATACATTCCTGAAGTGTTGCTATGATGTCTAATTAAGATCCGATTGCAGATGAATTTGAAGACCGGCCGCATCGATCATTAACGTTTATTAACATCTAATTGATCCGAATAAGATCAAAACAAATTGAAATATATCAATATGGCAAATTAAAACACCGGTAGCATTTTTCCGTTTATTTTCTTTTAATCTTTATTTTTCCGGCTTTTAATTAAACTCCGTGTTGAACAGCGCCACCAAAGCCTGTTACTACATCATAAATGATTGTAGGCGTCACGCGCGTAAAACATTCCCCATAGACTTGTGTGTTAAAATGGCACTTTTGAAAAATTCATAAAAATTGAATGTGAAATTAGAGGGTCGAATGTTTACTACCTTTGGATAGGATATATATCTGACATTCCATATCTGACCAGAGAAGGGTATCGTAGCCAGCTCATTTAAAAAATAAATCGCCATTTATGAAGATAACTATGATGGGATCAAATTCATCAACTGAAACAGTAAAATAGCCCCAATTCTTCCGCCAGTCAAAAAATAGTTCCAAATCATTGATATATCTTCCCAATTTGGGCAAAGGAAGTTCTGTAGCTACCATTTCTAGAATCAGTGTTAGATTTTGAATCATATTCATACACTTTTGTCAATCAGCAATAGCAAATTGAAAAAAATCGAATGGGTTGGGTCGAACGAATATCTTTAGCCCTCCTGATGTAATTAGGCTCATGGCACCTGTAGTGGGTGAAAATAATGTAAAAAGCTGTTGCATGCCCACAATAATTTTTGTTTTTAAACTTGTTTTTTTTGACCAATTATTTCGAGAAAAAAAATGAACGCTAAAATAAACAAAACCAAAAAAAATAACCAGAAGTTAGCAGCAGATGCTTTGATTTCAATGTGAAAGGAAACGCCCCTTGAATAGTCTTGGTCGCTTCGACCATTTGCTTGTTATCTTGTTTGTATTCACAACGGAAAAACCATGTGCGCTTCTGTGTGAAGGAAATAGAGAGGACTCGTGGGCCGTCTTTCAGGTTTGAGACAAGGATAAAAACAATGTTGTATTTGATTTATGGTAAACTTTGTGTTAATATTACGAAAGGTGGAGAGGATTGACGGTTATGAGAGACATCCCAAATCAAAAAGAGCAAGATAAATTATGTGTGTGTGGGGGGGGGGGGGGGGGTGGCTGCTTTATGAAAATATTCTTCGGCCTGTATGTATGATTGGAATAGATCAGAGACAAAGCGATCGAAGTGGGAGTGATAGACGGACAAAGACAATGGAATACCCTTTTCCATAAACATGATAGGTATCAGTTTAGTCGAAAATGTGGGTCCCCGTGCACCATCAGCGAACACGGTAAAAGGTTGAAAACGATATTGAAGAAAATAACCAGCATTGATTCATTATACCCCCCCCCCCCCCAGGGAGAGTGAGCTCTTCCCGATCCATTTCCTTTTCATTCCTCTTCCTATTTTGTTCGTGTCCCAATATCACAGATGGAAACGGGGGCGGATCCAGGATTTTCCAAAAAAAGGGGAGGGCAAATTTTTCGGGGGAAAATTTTTTACACGCCAACAAAAAAATTCAATCACAAATTAAGGATATTTCGTACCGAAAAAAATGACAAGCAAAAAAAAACAAACAAAACACAAGGTCTTCATTTCAAAAGAGGGGGCACACCTCTTTTTTAATGGCATTTTTACATTACAAATTTTAATTTGCTTCTTAAGGGGGAGGGAATGTGCCCGCTGTGCCCCCTGGATCCGCCAGTGGATGGAAATAAGGGTGAGGGGAGAGTAGAAGAATCCAGCAGCCTGCGTCATCCCTAAAAATGTATGCCCCTGTATAGACCAGTGCCGACCGCATAGAAACGTTGTTAACTTAAAGGAGAATGAAACTCTTGGAGCAAGTTAGCTTTTGTGAAAGCAGAAAAATCAAAGAATAAGATCAACAATAGTTTGAGTAAAATAGGACTAGCAATAGAAGAGTTATGAGCATTTGAATGTCGAGATCACTAATGCTATGGAGATCCTCCCATTGGCAACGCAACCAAGATCTATGATATCACAGATGAACAACTCTCCCCTTTTGGACACTGAAAATATACCCCAAAACATCTCTTTTTGCTCTTTCTAATCATATGACAAACGATTCATCAATGATATAATGTTGTGAAACCTCTGTACTTGTCCTCTCATAAAGAGAACACCTCACCTTGTGATAGATTCTATAAAAGTGAGAATATAAGTGAAATAAGTACTAAAGCAATGAGGGAGTTGTACGTGTGTGACATCACAGATCTTGGTCGCATTGCCAATAGGAGGATCTACATGGCATTAGTGATCTCAATATTCAAATGCTCATAACTTTCTTATTATTCATTCAATCTTCCTCAAACTTTCAACAATATGTTTCTTTGATTTTTCTCTTTGATATGGATTCAGCTGGTTTCAAGGGTTTCATTCTCCTTTAACGGAGCGCTGTAACAGAAAGCCCAGTCACATCTTTCGGACTTGTTGTTGTTGTTGAATATGATGGCGCTCTTCAATCTCTCCAGATTATACGCGCCAGTCACTTTCGTAAGTAGGACGTCGTCGGCAAAGGAGATCCATACGACGTTAGACCATTGGTGACGATTATATGACATATTAATATAGATTAGTCACCCATCCACCTATTATATTAGTAGGTCCTACAAGATTAAACATCTTCGAGGAATAATACTTCAATACAAATAGAGAAATTAAATATCGCGCGTGCTAAATGATTGTTCGTGAAAAAGGGCACACCAGCTAACCAATCGGCTACTAGTTACATATTTATAGAATTTCTTAAAATATTCGTCAAATAACAATTCAAATGTGATATCACATACAATTACACGTCCTTCTTATTCTTTTTTTCTTTTTTTTGTAATCCTTCTTGTGTTTGAAAGAAAGAAAAAGAAAAAAAAAAAAAAAAAAAAGGACACACACCTAACTGTAAAAACGGTTAGTGGCATATATAAAACATAGTAGTTCCCGTGTATAATCGGGATTAATTAACAATTGTTTAAGATTCGGGTCATTCATCTTAAGTTTATTAAACATAATGCGTCTCTCCTTTACATATTTTGAACAAAATAAAACATAATGTTCAATAGTCTCAAATTCTTTGCACACCTCACAGAGGCCGGAAGAGTGCTGTTTAATTTGAAATAATAGTTTAATTTGCACTTACCTACTGTGATTTGATGAAGGAGGCATTCCTCTTTCCGAGAAAAACCTTTTCTATATGCCTGCTTAAAAACATTATCATGAATAGCATATAAAAATCTACCATTTCTAGACGCATTCCAATCTGCTTGCCAGACACTTTTATAAAATGTCATGCGTGAGCATGTGAGTTCATTTATAGTGTTTGGTAAAACGATGTCTACAAAATTTTTCGCGGCTCCTTTCTTGGCAGCTTTATCGACGATCTCATTGCCGTTAACATCACAATGTGAGGGAATCCATTCAAAATTAATACAGATATCTTTCATACAGAGTTTATGAATTTTAAATAAAATTTCATTAACAATGGTGCATTTTATGAAATATGAATCAATCACATTCAGCGCTGACAAAGAGTCGCAAAAAATTACAACTGAACATGGTTTATCAAAGGATTCTAACCACTCAAGTGCCATTAAAATGGCCAGGAGTTCCGCTCTCATGATACTTACATTGGATAACCTGAAATACTTTTTTATTTTATATTGAGGAACATAAAATGCTGCCCCCGTTCTAAAATTTTCCTGTTTGGATCCATCAGTATATATATGTAAATAACCATTCCACACAATTCCAATTCTTTCTAGAACGATAGCTTTCATCTCGGCCGTTAGCATATCCTTTTTTCTAATTATACGATGAGCACAAAACGACACAGGGGGGCGGGACAAACGCCATTCCGGGATTCTTGTTAATAAGTTGTCTTGCTTCTCTACAAGTACCTCATCACTACAGGCTCGAAGTTTGAAAGGTCTTTCCCCTTCCTTCCATTCGTGTCTGTTCGTATGTTCAATGAAACTTTCTCTACTTGGATGGCATAAAGTGCTAAACAACAAATAATATCTAAATTTATCATTAAACAGTTTTCTCCGAAGATACAACGGTAATTCACCAGTCAAAACTTGTAAAGACTCTAATGATACATTGTATATCGTTCCTGTAATGATTTTCAAAGCTCTATATTGTATAGAGTCAAGCTTTTTCTTATGAGATGTACAGGCAGAATCATACATTTCACTTCCATAGTATAAAACAGATAAAATAAGACCTTTGTATATCATCATCAAAATGTCATACCTATTCCCCCAGGACGTACCCGAAACGCAACGTAATAAATTTAATCTTTTCTTACATTTATCAATAATCGCATTAATGTGGTAAGACCAAGTTAGTTTTGAGTCTAACCACATACCAAGAAATTTGAACTGCTCACAATGAGGCAAAACATGCCCATTTATTTTCAAAGTAATATCTTTCTTTTGTTTATTGGTAAAAACTAAAACTACAGACTTTGTGTGAGAAATATTTAATTTCCATCTCCAGCACCAGATTTCGATTTCATGGAGGGCTTCTTGCAGCTTTTGGCGAACCAGATCTAAGTTTGAGCTAGTAAACCAAATCGCGATATCATCTGCATAACATGATAGCTTTACTCCACTTTCTTTAATCTTTAAGTCATTTAACATCAATGTAAAAATGACAGGACTTAATGAGCTCCCTTGCGGGATTCCGTGCTCTAATACATACTTGTCTGACATACTATTGTTAACTTTCACGTTACAATATCTATTTCTTAAGAAAGCTCTAATAAAGAAAAATAATTTTCCACTAATATCTAACATTGACAATTTTTTCAAGAGACCTCCTTTCCATAACGAATCATACGCCTTTTCCAGGTCTAGAAAAACTGCCACGGTATATTTTTTCTCCTTCAATGCTAAATGAACATCTGTTTCAATCCTGACTAAATGATCTTTGACGCTACGATATTTGCGGAATCCTGATTGAAGTGGGTTTAACTTCTTCTTATTATCTAAAAACCAATTCAGACGGTTTTTAATCATTTTCTCCATGACTTTAAACAGGGTTGATAATAAAGAAATTGGTCTATAGGACGACACTAAACTAGGATCCTTTCCAGGTTTCAAAATAGGTATTTGAACAACTTCATACCACTGACAAGGGAAATGTGAAGTTTTCCATATGTCGTTGTACAGATCTAATATGACATCAAGCGCTATTTGGGGTAAGTTTTTTAACATAATCGCATGAATATCATCCTTACCTGGCGCTGAGTTTTTCAAATCTTGTAAAACATTCTTCATTTCATTCATGTTAAAATCGTCATTAATGCAGTCATCATTCGACATTTCTTTACATAAATTATCTTCATTTTCACCATCATCATGATCATTATTATAAAAAGATCTGTCAATAGACTTGAAAAAACGGGCGACCGCATTAGCCTTATCTTTAGATTCACTAATGATATTGCCGTCAACGATTAAATTGTGGAAAATATGAGTGTTCATTGCGCTATCTCTCATTCCTTTTACTTGTTTCCATACTTTTCCGATATCTGTAAATCTATTCATTTTACCGCAGTATTTAGACCAATAGTCATATCGTGCTCGCCGTTGCACCTTCTGAGCAAATGCTTTCTTTTTCAAGTATAGTCGAACATCATTTTTATCATAATATCTTCGTAATCTGTTTTTAATATGATTTCTCTCCGCCACCGCTTTTTGACATGCTTCGTTCCACCAGGGAGTTATTTTACCTCTGTTTTCTCCTCCTATTCGCACTCGACGAATACACCTCTTCGAAGCATTCAAGATTACCTTAACTATTATATCATATCGTCCTTGAATATCCAAATTACATGCCGAGTAATGTCTCTTGTAATTTAGATTAAGTAATTCATTTGTAATTGCTTTTCTATACTCTTCCCAGTTTACGTTTCTAAAACTCCATCTAAAACCTATAGTTGCGTTTTCTTTAATATTTACGTTATTTGTCTGTATTAATTTGATCACGATTGCATTGTGGTCGCTGCCAAAGTTATTGGTCAATACTTGCCACTCCATACTACAAGCTAGTTCCTTGGAGACTATAGATAAATCCAACATGGAATAAGAACCAAAGTGCGGGTCTAGTCTTGTTGGTGATCCGTCATTGAGTAATGCTAGATCATTAAACTCCATGAAAGATTCAACAGTTTTTCCGTTGGAATCGAGCTTGCTGCTCCCCCATAGAGGATTGTGGCTATTAAAGTCACCTAAAATATAAGCTTCCCTGGCACATTTCTAATCATGAAGTTTAATTCTTCTAGTTCAATCTTTTTACAGGGATTATAATAATTGATAATGGAAATAATGCCTTTCTTTGAAAAAATATCTACCCTTTGATATTCGATTAACTCTTGAACTTTCATAACCTGGAAAGCGATGTCCTTTTTAAAATACATAGCCAGACCACCTCTCCTACCATCCTGTCTGTTTCTACAAACACAAAAATAATTAGGAATGAACGATACATTAAAATCATTAAACCATGTTTCCTGAATACAAATAATGTCTGGGTTGGAACCCAATAAATTATTATCAAAAAGAGAAGTTAGAAAGTCCGACCCATGCGAAACCATGCCTTGAGCATTCCACTGGACTATTACTAGATCAGAGACAGACTGTTTTATTAAAGGTGGCACTTGACCATTTCCAATGTTATGTCTGTCTTTAAGAAATTACGACTAGCATGTACAACAGATTCCAAAAACTGATCATCGTTTTCAGACTGTGGTAACTTACGTATCACAAATAGAATAAACATAATGAAATCCAGGGGTGCTACACTCATTAATGTGTTGACGGTATCTTTCTTTTGGTTATTCGACTCAGTTCCTTGCCCTGACTCCTTATCTCTTTCCCGCCTTCCTTCATTGTTCCTTTGTACTCGGATTGGGCGCGGAATCTTTGATTGTTGGATTGATTCGTGGTCAGATGCCATTGAATTTGAAATGGGACCAACATTCTTTAGTTTCCTTTGAGTGTTTTCTTTAGTGTCGCTAGTTCTAATGGTCTTACTTTCCTCTTCCACTATTTCATTTTTTTGAGTGCGATACACCCTAGTCGCTTGTGCGTATGTATATGTTTTCCTTCAATTTAACCTTTTGTATTTGTTTTGCCTCTATGTAAATTTTGCAACCTTGATACGCCGCCGAGTGTTTATCTCCACATCTAAAGCATTTTCGATTTTCCTTTTGTGGGCACTCTTCAAAATCATGTTCCCCTCCGCATCTCACACAGCGCAATTTACCCTTGCAGTTTTCCTTCATGTGCCCAAAAAGTTGACATTTGTGACACCTTGGCACCGGTGGACTAAAGTTGTCCACACGTTTAAGCTCATACAGAAAGTTCACTGTCTCGGGTTTATTCTTGCCTTTGAAGGTGATGAGAACTGATGGGGTTGGTACTATTTCACCATCGATCTTCTTCATAAAACGCTTAGCATGAATTACCTTCTGATCTTTCAATACTTCTGCAATTTCCTCATTACTTATCTGTGTATCTATTCTATGAAGAACACCTTTCGTTGTAAAATCATGATTATCTTCATAACGCGTTGCTTTAACGTCTATACCAGCAAGCTTGGTTAGTTCCAACAATTTCCTGACTTGTATGTCATTCTCACATTTCAAAATCATCATATTTTTCACTTTCTCTTTCCCATTCAGATTGCCTACCAGATTATGAATTTCTTTGAACACCTGTACTGGGTTTGCTCTGCAAATATTCTTATTTTCAAGGCCAACAATGACTACCCTCCTGCTTGAATGCGTGGGAGTAGAGAATTTAGGCATTTTACTGTTCTTCGTATTTAGAGTACTATCGCTATTGCTCCTAACCCTTGCCCTTTTCTTAGCCGATCGGATAGAATTTCTATTGATCGCCGTTTTCCAAGAACAATTCGATTCATCATAACTGTCCTCATCATGGACAGTATGATCATCGGAAGATACCACTAATTCATCTGGCGCTTGCCTAAATCTATTACTCGCTGCTGCTAAATAATCCTCTTCGCCCGAGGATATCGAAAGGTTATTCGCCATAATTACTTATTTTACAAGAACATAATAATCTGTAGGCCTATTGATAAATTGAAATTAGTCTCTTACCCGGTAACGTAGTGTTAATAAGGTGAGTATGAATGAAAATGAGTGCATGTCACCATGGGAACGGCTATATGGTAACCCAAGCCTCCAACTCCGCTCACTACGGCAACTGGACTGTTCAATCCTCGTTAAATCAAAACCAACGAACGTAGAGGGCAGCAACACACAAGCGTGTTGCTCTAAGGAAGGTCAACTCCGCTCGAATTTTGTGACCACTTTAAAAAATAAGGTGGGGTTTTGGGAAATTTGTCGAGTTGATTTTTTTTCATTTGTTAATTTCAAATATTTTTTAATGAACAATTATTAGATCGGTTATTCTGGGTATAAATATTAAAAATATTACTTTCATTTTTACAGAAAATATTTAGCTTAAATAATCATGATTTTGACTTTTTCCTCATTTTGAAATATTAAGCCTGTGACGAGGATACCTCATATCTCTTATTTTCTTCTGCTGAATTTCGCTGCACCACTAATAATGCATAGACAACCACCGTATAATAATCGAGGTCATTTTTCTGGCCTGGGTGCGCCGAGTCTGGGCCGGTCGCGCAGATAGCTAGTGACGTTGATGATGCGCTGGGGCTTCAGGCGACTCGTCATAGATCTAGCAACTTAGACAATTACCGTGTTTACACTTAATCGGCATTTGAATCGGCTCGCGGTTCTGAACCGCGAGCCGATTCAGCATCGGCTTTTTCATAGCGTGTAAACGCGAGCAACTTGAATCGGCTCGCGGTTCAGAACCGGCAATTTGCACCACCAAAGTAGTAGGTTCTGAACCGCGAGCCGATGCAGAATCGGCTTTTTTACTACGTGTAAACAAAAAGCCGATTCTGCACCGGCAATTTGTGCGCATTTCAATTACTTTACCATTGTGACGTAATTGTAAGCGCACTGATCCAGCGTTGTCTTTATTATGACGTATATTGTAGGTATGCGTATCATTTCAGGTTTTTGCATCGGCTCGCGGTTCTGAACCGCGAGCTGTAACAACGTGTAAACGCAATCCAAATGCCGATTCTGCATCGGCATTTGGTTCAGAACCAAATGCCGATTAAGTGTAAACACGGTATATGACGTCTAATTTGCCTGGCCTGATTTGAAGTGTAATGGCTTCAGGGCTGATGTTTATCAACGATGATTGTTCAAGGTTAGATTTCAAATTTTAAATGTCATTTGACTTTTAAGTCTATAAATCTGAAATAAAGGCGCTGTATCCCCGAAATCCGGGTCTAAATTTCAACTCTAGTCCGAGACCATGGCATGGACGGCGAAAAAACAACCCATGCATCGGATGCATTGCATTGGCTGCGCGCTGCGCTGCAGCTGCACTGTGATGATGGGTTCAGCGAAGAGCTCAGAGAAAATAAGGTGGTTATATTCAATCCCGAAATGCTTTGCGAGTGGTCACAAAATCGTCTCGACGCACATCACCTAATACAGCCGTCTGGTGAAATCGCTGATAACAACAATCACCGATTTGGTAATGATTTTAGTTTCCTGAAACTTATATTTGTAAAGTTTTAAATATCAAAGTATGTTTTTATATGTATGTATATTCCTCAACATATTTTTTAAGTTATCTTTGATATTGTTGTAGTCATATTCTTTCATATTCGTTTTTTGATCGCTACTATTAATTTGTTGTTGTATTGGATCGGCATTTGATTTCGTTGGCATGAACAATAAAATACGCGCGCAGCTCAGCTGCGTGCGCGTATCGAGTTGACCTTCCTTATAGCGACACGCTTGTGTGTTGCTGCCCTCTACGTTCGTTGATCAAAACTTTCATTTATATGAAGGAAATTAATGCATTGTTGTAACATAAGGCGTCGCGGCCACATTCCCGATTGTAACACGGCATTTTGTTAGCGGACTGTTACTTTAGCGCTAACAACGCTTCTGTGCGGTCAGTGCAGGAGCAAGGACCTGTAAAAAATGAGTTCGTACAACTCACACCACAGAAAGGGTTTGACACCACATTGACCCTCTAGATTACTGCTAGGTCTCAAATTGTGGTATCATTTTTTTTTTAACAGCGACGTAAAATAGCAAAAAATATAAAAAATCAATAACCTTTAAAGGGAAGGTGAAATGTAGGTTGCCATATCTTCGCCTGCATAGAAAAATACCCCAATGATGTATCAGAATGCTGATGGTTGATAGCTTTAACATTACAGCAACATTTAAAATGGAAATGTAAATAATCAAAGCTTCAAAAGACGAATACACTCATGGCCAATTTCCATTTCCATCTCAAGTAGATATGAACAAATTAAGACGATAAAACAGTTTTGTGTGTTTCAAAATGTGGCGCCATAAAACTACCTCACTGAATATACGTTATTCGTAACAAGATGAAGATTTTTAAAAAACATTCCCAGATATGTTTTAACTACCCTATATGGCTACTTTTTGCAATGTTGTAGTGCCGTTAGTTTGGGGTCCAACGCTGCATAAATTAGAATCGTTTACTGGCGATCACTGGCGTAAATCCGTGTTGATGGGTGGGGGGGATAATTGAAATATTTTGGCATTTTTTTGCAATCATGTTTTTAGATATGCAAGGAATTGTCATTGATAATTATGTCCACAGTGGCGTACCGTGGGTCACGGCATTGGGGGAGGGGGGGGGGGCACCAGTAAAAATTTTGAATCACTGAGTGAGTGCGCTCAGTTGCCAGTTATACTGACCGAATAGAGACATTTTAAGGACAATGTCATTAAACGGATATGTATCTCACTAATCAAACAAAGTGAGCGCGAAGCGCGAGTTGAAATTCTGTTATATTCACACCTAAAAAGGGACATTATAATCAAATTTATGTAATCATGATAGGTACCTGTCTCGCTAAACAATGCGAGCGCGAAGCGCGAGCTGAAAACTTAGATAATTCAGACCTGAAGTGGGGCATTCTAAGGTTTCTTTGTAGGAATTAACTAGGACCATACGTATTTCATTAACCAAATGATGCGAGCGCGAAGCGCGAGCTGAAAATTTTTGATATTCAGATCAGAAGAAGGGACATTTTAAGGACTGATTTTAGGAATTCATGAAGAGCAGACATATCTCACCAATCCACTAATGCGAACGTAATCACGGACAGGAAATGTTTCATACATACGAAGACCTTAACATGAGGCAATCACTTTTTGAGTCATGAAAAAGAAGCATATGTAACTACGTAAAACAACGATAACTCAAGTGCTAGGAAATATATTTGGTTTCTATTGACTTGAAAACGGGATGTTATAGTACAACAGGATTATATATCTCGTTAAACAGACAATGCGAGCACCAGGAACAATAAAGACGTAGGCCCTGGGCAAATCATGTTTCATAAAGTTATGATAAAAATGTTTCTTATGTATAATGTAACATAACATAATTATAATATGATATAACATTATAATGAATAATATTTTCTTCTTTCCCACTTCGCTTCTCTTCCTTTCTCCCTCTTTTCTCCTTTTCCCACTTTCCCCGTTTTTTTTTTTTTTTTTTTGGGGGGGGGTCAGCCGATGGGGGGATGTGCCCCCCATGCCCCCCGTAGTTACGCCACTGTATGTCCATATGGCAAATACCCTCCAATATTATTATCTTTTTTACCCCATGATGGTTTAATGGTTTTATTAGAGATAACATTCAAAATTTTTTGACATTCCATCTTAATCCCTTCACAAAGACCCCAACATTGATGAATTGGAAGAAACGGGGGTTTCTCTTCAATGTTATAATAAGTACATAAGTATTTCGTTTGGAAATGGTGAACTGGCTCTTTATTTGCATTTTATGATTCAATAATATTGTTTTATTTGTTAAGCGGTATTTTAGGAAGAATTTTCACCAATAAAACAATTATCTCTTGTGATTTTTTTTCATTTCTTTCGTAAAAACTGGGGGGGGGGGGATGTTTGTACAGGCTATCCCCCCCTCCTCGAAAAGTGGGGGGGATATATCCCCCCCATCCCCCCGGGATTTAAGCCAGTGCTGGCGATGTAATGTATTTTTCTTGGGGGGCAAAGCAAAAAAGGGGCACCTATATGTCAAAATTGACCTTTTGGTGATATTTTCACCATAAAATTATCATTTGTGAGATGTCGTTGTGTGTTTTGTAATAATTAAGTTGAGCAAATCCTTTTTGAAGTGATTTTTTAATCATTATTTTATATTTAGGTTTTTTTTTTACGCGGATTGAAAAAATTCAAATCTGAAGTTTTTATTAGTCCATAGGCCTATACTGACATTGATGGCGGAAGCCAAAAATTTTAGGGGGGACCAGAGCAACATTTTTTGACAAGCAAGCAAGCAACAAAAAAGGTTGTTAACAAAAAATTTAGGCGGGGATCGTCCCCCACCTCAAATTTAGGGGGACAGGTCCCCCCCCCCCCCGCTTCCGCCGCCTATGCCTACTGGTGAAAGAGCATCCCGCACGAGATGTTGCGAGCGCTAATCGCAAGCTCAAAGTTTTGGACATTTCAATAAAGAAATGAAAATTAAACATTCCAAGCAGTTCTTGTAATCATGAAAAAGATAACGAGATAATCTAACCAAAGAATTAACGCAAGCACGAAGCGCGAGCTGAAAATTTATTTATTTATTCATTCATTTATTAGAACATATTTTATTCAAGTACAAAAGATCAGCATCAAATGTTTTTCATCAATGACCTGATGAAAACATAAAGAACAACAAAACTCATCATATCATACATGAAAATAAAGTAAAAATCTGAGTAAAAAATAACAATGCTTGGTAACATAAACAAACAAATATTTTTAGTTAAATGATAACATGAATAAGACTAAAATATTCAAGTTATCAAAACGGAACAGTTACTGATTATAAAACTACTAATTGTATAACTGTTAAAAAACCACTGATATGATAGTAATGAATTAATTTTGGCATTACAGGAAATATATAGAAAATTGGGGAAAATAAAAACAAGTTATAATCAATGTACATGTACTTTGTCTAAAACTATAAAATATCAAAGGGTTAAGATCATTACAAATAATAACAACGTAACATCAATGTTTAAGAGGGATAAGGGAATTGTATATTACAATAAAGAAAATATAAGTAAGGGTTATCATACACAAGAATATTGGATTACAAATACTATCCGGAAATAACTGAAGGGTATAAGATTATACTATAATCTTATACCCTTCAGTTATTTCCACATGAAAAGTAAGAAAAGATGAAAATAGAAATGCATTTATATACGTAATAGTGTATGACGCTAATGTGAGGTGAAAATTGACATATAGTATCATAATAAGTACATTTTTAAAAGAATAATTTGAAAGAATTTTCTGAAACTGCATTCGATGTTAGGTTTAGGTGGAACATTTAGTGTATTATAATTATAAGGGGGGAAAAGAGGAGAAAAAGAAGGGGAAACATAGGAGGAGGAAGACGAGTGAATAAAATAAGATGAGGGGAAGACTTGGGAAATAATTTTAAAAATCTTTCATGTCACTATATAAAATTTTCGCTCGCGCTTCGCGCTCGCATTGCCTTTTAGGTGATTTGCATATCTTGCTCAATATGGAGCTAAAATTACCAAGTTTTGAAATCAATATACAAGGCATATTACAGCTCGGAAATCGAACTTTCATTATTTTGTTTGATTTACAAATCAATTTTTAAACTTGCTCTGTAAAAAATTCTATTTTATTGTCTGAATATTAAAATTTTCTGCTCGCGCTGCGCGCTCGCAAAATTCAATTTATCAGGTACCTGTTTTTTCATGTTTTCCATAATGTTCTCAAAATATCCCCATTCAGGTCACATTGTCGAAAATTATTAGCTAGCGCTGCGCGCTCGCATTTTGATTGGTGAGTTATGTATATCACAATATTAATTTCATGACAAAATCTCAATTTCATGACAGTTTATCAAAAATTTCGGCTTGCGATTTGCGCTCGTATTGATTGTTGAAAATATATCAACTCATGCATCTTATTCATAATTACAAGTGCTTTAAATGTCAATTTTTTAAGCCATAATATTAACAGATTTCGCGCTTTCATTAGGCTTATTAGATTAATAAATAATATATTAATTTAATAATCAAACTTTCCTTTTTTCAGAATGGAATATCGACAAGTTTCATCTCGCGCTTATATAGGAAGGGAAATAGGAAGATAGTCATCATTTTCATATGATGACATAATGTTCTAGAATGCCCCAGTCCTATGTCAAAACTCAAAGGAATAATATTGAAACATATCAGCTTTTTTAACTGATCCATATCCACCTCACAATTTTCCTTCAAAGTGCTTGAAATACAGAGCTTGAATTGACCTTTCAGATCGGAATATCAAATATTTTAAGCTCGCGCTTTGCGCTCGCTTTTTTGATTTTCATGATAAAATAAGGTATATAGAATGCCCAGAATCTAGATCGCGCATGTTTTTTTCAGATACGCAGCTTGTTCTCTATTTAAATCATTATCCAATATATCAAAAATTTTGTGCTCGCGCTTTGCGCTCGCATTATTAATGTAGGAAGATGCCAAATTACCCATCCTGTTTCATGATTTACAAAACATGAATAGAGTGTCCCATTTTTAGGTCTGAAATCTCAATTTTTTCCGCTCGCGCTTCGCGCTCGCATCAATTGTTTGGTTTTATGCATTAATCGTTAATGATTACAAAAATTGCATAGAATGTCAATTTTTTAAGTCGGAATGTAAAAAAAATTCAGCTCGCGCTCGCATTATTTAATAGTTGAAATACATGTATATATCGTCTTAATGGCTATCTGCAAAACGTTCTGAACATTTTCCTTTTCGATCAAGCCAAAATCCATATTAAAAATACATGAAATTCCAAAAAAAATTCAGCTCGCGCTTCGGGCTCGCTTTATTTAAATAGGGCTTATGAGATTATTACACTTTTTTGTTGTTTTATAAGAATAAAGCTAAGAAATGACTGTTAGGACATCGGTGTTTTGCCCCCCCCCCCCAATTTTTCATGACCATTTTTTAGAAAAAAAGAGAAAAGGAAAGGGATAAGGGTGAAATATAGGCCTATTATTTTCCAAATGTTATGTCAGAATCTATCACAAACTTTGATTTTTGTAATAAAATTGTCAAAATTTTTGCTCGCTCGCTTCGCTCGCTCACGCCGTATCGAGCCCCCTCAAAATGTTTGGCTCATTACAACAATGGGACAACCTTTTCAAAGAAACAAACAAAAATCAACTTTGAGAGGCCGATCGGGGAAAAATATATGTGAATTTTTTTTTCGGGCCCCCCCCCCCCTATTGGCGGGAGCTGGATCCGCCCCTGATTATAATTACGTATTTTAACATGTCTTTCACAAACCATTTCAATATTATTACATAAACGAGATGGTGCCGTTCCATGAATGCATTTATACATCAAGTTTGCTAAGAAATAGTCCCTCCTTTGTTCAGTAGGTGTGTGTGTTTCTACTGTTTGTGAATGTGTTTGTGTGTAAGGGTGGGCGTGTGTATGTGTGTGGTGAAGGGGGGGGGGGAGTTATAGAGATGAGAGTGTGAACAGGGTGAGCTAGCTGGGAGCGTTTCATGAAAGGATTTTATCCGACAAGTCCTGTTTTATGGCCGATCGACAATTACCATAGCAATTAAAAACAGTACCTCTCAGCCAATCAGAATCAAGTTGTCAGATCTGACAACTTGTCGGACATAAATGTTGATGAAACGCTACCCAGACTTTGTTTTTTGCGTCTTTGTCCCGGAGATCTGATTTTGAAAGTTCGTTGAAGGACCCTTGAAAGATCAAGCAAGTTTCATGGTCTTTACTAAAGTTTACAGCAGTCTTTCAGAGGTCTAGCTTGCTCTCTGTGGAATGGGTTTTTTATATACCTCTATGGTCCCAGCACACCCAGTTAAACCCCATCCCCCCTAGGCCTATTCCACATTCAGAGAGCAAGACTTCTGAAGACTGATGTAAGGCCATGAAACTTGCTTGATCTTTCAAGGGTCTTTCAACGAACTTTCAAAATCAGATCTCCGAGGGCTTTCACGATTCCTAATGGATCTTTCAAAGGTCTTTGTGGTCCCCGTGAGTCCCAAAACTTTGTGAAACGGTTCAAAACAGTCTTTCAGCGGTCTTTCAAGAAAATGGTCATTTGGTGGATCTTTCACCAGCTCTGGACAGCGGTCCGATCTACGATCGACATGTATATGATGAACTTTCAAAGTTCTTACAATTAAGTCTTTCTATGATCAGTCTCTCAAGATTTTTTTACGGAGATCACTGTAAGGCTCATGGGAGAATTGAAAGATCTGTAAATGATCATTGAAAGACAAGGAAAAGTCCATGGAAAGAATTCTGAAAGATCGATTGTTGCATATATAGATCTACAAGATCTCTATTGAAGATCTCGGACTAGTCTAAGACCAGTATATAAGACAAGAATTATCCATCAGTATTTCATAGCTCTTTGAGGGGCCTTTCTGAGCCATTCAACAGAGATTACAAATTTCAGTGATCTTGGAGACTGCTGTAAGACCTAGCCCCTAGCCAATATTTGGTCTTTTAAAGATCCTTCAAAGGTCTCCCCTCTGTGGAATGGGGCCCCGATAGGCGAGGGATATCAGTGTTTTTTTTTCCTTATCGCTCAGACTTCTATAAGGTACCGTATCAATTAAAGGGGAAAAGAAAAGTTTAGTCAACCGGTTGAAAAGAAGAGGGGAAAATGAGCACAAATCTATCTTCAAAGCCTGAATTATCACCGGATCATGAAGAAATCTTCATTGAGAAATATTTTGAGACCCTGAGTCAGTTGGCATTCGACAAAGCAAAAGAACAATTGGTAAATATCCACCTTTTTCATTCCCCTGCATTGCCATTGGCATGCATGGAGCTGAATTCGACGCACGGATCTGCCGACCGTGTCGGGCCAGCTTCGCCTCGCATCCCGCTACCGATGGAATAGACAGCTGGCAGCCGTCTGCTTCGAGGAGTTTTTTACAATTTTTTTTCTCCTCGTACACAGACGGCTCGCTATCGTGCATCCACCATTAGGGGGTTAACAATGCAAAATTTTGATTTTTCCCTCAAAGACAAAACCATGAGAACATTACCATTTTTCATTGGCTGTGGCCTGTGTGAATGTGATGAAAAGAGAGGACAAAATTTGTTGCTCTGTGCAGTCACCCTAAAATTTACCTCGAGCGAAGTTCGTGCAGGCTCCACTCCACCTACCCGAACTTCGAGACAGTGAACCAGTGCGAATATACCGAGTCACAAAGGGGGGATGGAAATCATTTTTATCGTAAAAATTAAAGAAAAAAAATATAACGAGAAAGATGAATAGAATAACTTAATATCAAAGATTCTTACTCTACACCCGTATTTCACTCCGTTTCCATCCTCTGGTTATCCTCAAAATTGGTGATTTTGGGCCAGTATCTTTTTCCTCACACATATTATTCACGGCTGATTTCAAAACATCGCATGCGATCACGATCGGTCGCAGGTCAAACTGATCGCGATCGCATGCGATGTTTTGAAATCAGCCGTGAATGTGTAATTCCCAATAGAATCCTGAGCATCGGTTTATTTAGTCAGAAAAATAAATACCCGATACGCTTGGAGAGTAGACTAGTCGTAATATCGCTTGATAACCGTTATGAACCCATGCCTGGCTTTCAACAATTCCTGCTAGCTCAGTGAGTAAGGCGACAGACTGGAGACGCTTCGTTCTGCAGCAAGAGCCGAAGAGGTTCAAATCCAAGTTCCAACCGGAAGTAAGAAGAAGAAAAAGAAAAGGAGAACGAAAGAAGGGGGTTTTGGAGAAGTATTCTTAAAATTAGTGGAGGGGACATAAGGAAGTCTTTCCTTTTTTGTCCAACACAGACGGATGATGGCCATTTGGCTTGTAATAGACCTAATGGTGGACTCGGTGGAGCAAACAACCGCCATTTTTAATATTTTTAAGTTAATAGGCCCTAGGCTAGGGCTAGCTAGGTCTAAGTAACGTTAGATTCTATGTCAGATATAGTTACAGCGTATAATGGAGAAAGGCACTTAACTTCAACTCAAGTCAAGGGTTAGTCACACTAGTTAAGCGTCTGGCGAATCTCTACCATTACGAGTCCTACGGGAGTCTTCCGTTTGTGTAGGAGGAGGAGAAAAATGAAGAGACAGCAGATTTTTAAGTCTGATGAAATGGAGAAAGGCACTCAACTTCAACTCAAGTCAAGGGTTCATTAGTCACACTAGTTAAGCGTCTGGCGAATCTCTACCATTACGAGTCCTACGGGAGTCTTCCGTCTGTGTAGGAGGAGGAGAAAAATGAAGAAACAGCAGATTTTTTAGTCTGATGAAATGGAGAAAGGCACTTAACTTCAAGTCAAGGGTTCATTAGTGACACTAGTTTAGCGTCTGGCGAATCTCTACCATTACGAGTCCTACAGGAGTCTTCCGTCTGTGTAGGAGGAGGAGAAAAATGAAGAAACAGCAGATTTTTTAGTCTGATGAAATGGAGAAAGGCACTTAACTTCAAGTCAAGGGTTCATTAGTGACACTAGTTTAGCGTCTGGCGAATCTCTACCATTACGAGTCCTACGGGAGTCTTCCGTCTGTGTAGGAGGAGGAGAAAAATGAAGAGACAGCAGATTTTTTAGTCTGATGAAATGTACGAGTGAGATCTCCACCAAAACACAGACAAAAAAAATCATGGTCTAATCTACCCTGTGATGTTCCTTCACTAATCCTTTCTTTTTCTCTTGTTTACAGGATAAAGAAAAGGAGACGAGTCGAACATCAAGCGGTACCAGCGGAGGGGGTAGTTGGACCACACTTCTCAATGCCCTGACCTTTCTCAGTGCTGCGGAGAAGAGCTACACTTCGCTTACATTTCTCGAGCTGAAATGGTTTGCCAGAAAAGAGGTAAAACAGAGGGAAAGAATTACCCTCGGGCTTAGTGCCCTCATTCACTGCAATGTTAACCCTATTTTCAGACCAGACCTCAGATCTCGGCTGCTGATGGCACGATCGCCGCAAAAATTTGCACACGCGTAGAGCCAGATGTATACTACAAGTTTGTATAGTGCAATTTTCAAAAAATAGATTATGTTTAATTTTTTATTAATTATGCAAATAAGCGTTTTTTTGTGTGTATGTTTTTGCCTTTTACTCAATTTATATAGCAATTAGAATGCTAATTTTTGGTGGGAGTATCAATTATTACATTTCTAACATATATATAAAAAAGACATTGCAAAAATATGATTAATTTCTTATGTATTTTCTTGTTTTTAAAATTCTTATGTATTTCTTGTTTTTTCAAACCTTTGTTTTTTAATTGTTTTTCTCATGAACTTTGTCAGGGACCTTTTTTGCGATCATACATAGCATAAAATTTCGCGTGACGGCGTAGTGATGAAAGGGGGGGGGGTCAAAATTGACCCCCAGTTTAATAAGGGTTAATCTGTGTTAAATTGTTATTCAACCACCATGTTGTTTAAGTCTGTCATTCATGGAACATTGATGTAGTACCTGATGATTTATTTTTAATCCTTTTCTTCTGTCTTTCAGTCTACCAGGAAGGGTCTGTACACAGTAGCAATGGGTGAACTGAGACGGATTGAGGCCAAATGTCATGAGGTCGGGTCATTGGAAGGTCATGGGTCATTGCCCTCCAGAGATAGACTCCTTGCTCATCTGTGTGAGCAGTTGAGTCATTTCATAGAGGCCAGACAGGATTTGATGAACATGTATCCTTTATTAACCATCAGGGAACTTTGGATAAAGGTCATGAAGTCAGGTCATTGGAGGGTCAAGGGTCGATATCTGTAGGACCAGCTTAACCCTATGTAGGCCGGGGGGGGGGTGCCTCGGAGGCCCCCTCAACGATTCGCGCAATATTTTCGCCACAAAAAATTTTTTGACCGTGCTGCTCGCTGACTTTTTACTTTCAATTCAATAGATTTTTATTTTATGATTGAATATGATGAAAATAAAATATTGTTATCATAGAAGAGGATCTCAAATATGTGTCTGGTGATACATGTATATCCACTTCTTTAATGACTTTGGTATTCAATTCATGATTTTGGCTTTATTTGTACCGTATATTCAAGAAACCTCGACACAAGGTTTAAGAGAAATAATTCTTGAGTATCATGTTAATGGTATTGACGTATCCACAGTGACAATGTTCCTTGACTAGTCAGAAATCAGATATGAGCGCTTGTGTACCCTGGGCATACAGAAAAATGAAGTGGACTTTGTTGAACTAAAATGTGCTGTGGAAGACATCCGAGAAAGGTAGGCTGATTGTAGTGCTGGCTGATACTTTCATGTAAAAATTGAAATGATGCAATTTTTTTTAAATATTCGATAATGGTTTTTATGATTATGTTGATTTATTGTGGTAACTCGATATGACCAAAATATTGACGATTGGGAATAGTTGATCACTATTTATTGACCAGTAATAATGCTTTGTATTGTTTTAAACCAACTCAGAACAAAAGCTGGCTTTTTGTCTCGACAACGTCAGAGGTGAAGGCGAGACTAAGGGATCCAAATGTCGTCCGTTCGTCCATCACAAACATAATGACACATAAGTAGATACGAATACTTACTAGCCACAAAACACGATCTCACTTCGCTATATATATGTAATCATGACAATTCAAACATCGTGACTGCACTCGACTCCACTCGAATGTATTGAAAACATTCACAAGCGCAAGCTCAATTTAAAAGCCAAAAACGAGTTCCAACTAATGTAGAAGGCAGCACACAGCCGTGTGTTGCTGCCCTCTACATTCAAAGATATACAGCACGATATCAAAATAGCGGATAGGCGAAAGTCGTTGTCTGCTCAGAACAATTTCCAAAAAGCCCCAAAATTATCGATAAAACTTGATCCAAGTCCAGCCCATAGATAATGCTAATAGCGTTAAAGGTGAGGATGTATTTGTGCTAAATATGTTTGTTTAAAAATGTTATATAATGGTTTACATTCAATGAACGCAGATTTAAAGCGTTGTTGGTACAGTGCCAGATACAAATTTTGACCAACGCGAGTATTGTGACATCGCTAAGCATAAAAAATGCGTATTGATTATGTTCCTTTTTGTTGATAGTTATAGACATCAGTACGATATTTTAAGTGATTTATCAACAGAGAATTTTTGTACCAATAACAGCACCACCCAGGCCTGGTGCCAATCCATAACAGTTTTAGTGAAGAGCTTGATCTTAACATTTTGTTTAATTGCAGGACAACGAAGTGGTTCCATCAGCCGGTCCTGGTCCCAATCTGTAATAGTTCCAGTGGTTGACATTTTGTTTACAATTCTCTCTTGCTTTTAGGACGTCCAAGCTGTTCCATCACCCAGGCCTGGTCCCAATCTGTAATAGTTCCAGTGGTTGACATTTTATTTACGATCCTCTCTTTTTTTACAGGACCTCCAAACGGTTTCATCACCCGGTCCTGGTCCCGATCCGTAATAGTTTTAGTGTAGAGCTTGAGCTTCTTTTCACCTTGATGCAGATTGAATGTCACATGAGTTCGTGGAGATTCCTCCCTGCTCTACTCTGTCTGCAAGACCTACATGCCAAGCTGGATGCATGGGGAGCTGCATTCAAAGCTAAAGATGTAAGTCTCAATTTTATATTTAGCTCTATAGAGTATCATTCAAAATTACCTTCTTTTCATTCATTTTGATAGGTAGTCAAGTAATTGTTAAATTTTTAAAAGAAAAAATGCTATGTAAACACGCCCGGAATACAAATCTGCAATGTTCAACCCCAATATTAAACAGGAACCACTGCATTAGACCAGTACCAGCCGCAGAGAAACGTTGTTAGCGCTAACGGAGCACTAACAGCCCTGTTAGTGAGTATTCCCGTACAGAAGCGTAATGTTAGCCCAATCACTAGCTAGCGCTGTTAGACTAACATTACAATGTTCTGCATACAACTGTTTTGTGAAAATATGTAAGATTTCAAAATGTCATAACTTTCTAATTTTATATCTGATTTTGATGGAATTTCCAGTATTATCCCTCTTTGATATTCCTTTATTTTTTCAAGCCAACTGTTTGTTGGTGGACTTCCCCTTAAACTAAAATTGACCATGTCATGTGAGATTCTTAGAAAAAAAAAATCATTTTGATGTGAAAGAGGTTCATCGTGGTGAAGGATTGAGTAGAAAAAATAAGCAGTTGTCTCACGATATATCAAACCTACATGTAGTAGGAAAACGACGTTTCGTCTGCAAGCTGCTAGACTTCATCAGGCAATGAGCAAAGACGAGCAGCTTGCAGACGAAACGTCGCTTTCCTACTACGTTTGATACATCGTGAAACAACAGCTTATTTCTTCTACTCAAATATCATTTTGTTGCATAGAGGTGTTGTGTTTCGGTGGATAAGTCTCTGGACTGTGAACCACAAGGTCCGGGGTTCAAATCCCACCACAGCACTAGCGTCCTTTGGCAAGGCGTTTATCTACATTTTGCCACTATCAACCCAGGTGTAGTAAATTTGTACACGGTAGGAAGGAATACCTTGAATGCTCGATGCGCCCGATCAGGGTAGCCGTGCTAAAGCCGGGGTAATAGAATGCAGCGCTTAGAAACATTTGTATTAAGCGCTATATAAATGTTACATATCATTATTATTGCAGCCCAAGAAGAAGTTGTACTCCCTTGTTCAAGTGAAGAATTCAGGCATTCCTCCTCTGTTTGTTTGGTTGGTTAAGATGCAAGGATCTCTAATATCTAAGGTATGTCTTCTGCCATGTTGTTATTTACAATGTAGTATCATGTTCCATCTATAAATATTCATGAGTATTCTGAATAAGTGATTGGCGGGTTGGTGTAGTCACTAGATAAAAGATAATTCTTCCCTCCATTATTCGGGGCGGAACTGTGAATGCCCGAATGAAATATCCTTTTTTGTTATTTGATTGTTTGCCAGAGTAATTAATTTGATAGTTCAAACAATCATCATTCCTAGACTATCAGAAATCACAAAAAAAGATTACCTGTTTATGTCACTTACCTGTGGAAACACATGAGCGAGCTACATTCAGTCGCGTGTCTATTACGTGCACATTAACACAACTGAATGATGCACAGTCATCGGTGCTGCCGTCATCATGTCTTGAAAGAGTAGCAATGCTTGGAATTCAATTTCATTTGTTATCTTCACCGTTTTTCAAATATCAAAGATTAGTATCATTTTCTTTTGATAATCGAAAGTCTCCAATCAGTAATCAGCATTTGGTGAGCATTCGATAAATGTAAAGGCCACCGCACACTGGTCTACGACTGGCTTGTGACTGAGTGAGGGGAGATGTGACTTCACACCTCATGCCAGTTTGAGAGTCGCAGACTGGTCAGAGACAAGTCACAAGGAAAATCGTAAGGATTTGACATGTCAAATCCTTATGACTGGATCACAAGCTCAATGCAACTTCCAGCCAATCAGACATCAGAGTTACACGACGCGTACATCTACAACGCACATACGCAGTAGTAAGTGCCATTTTCTCAGTTGCTATGGCAAAAAGCAAAAAGCGCATGCGTGAGTCGCAGACAGCATGGAAGTCGGATCGCAAGGTGTGCGGTGTCGAGGCTTATGACTACCTTGCGATTCATCTCCCCTCAGTCGCAAGCCAATCGCAGACCAGTCGGGTCATAAGGTGAGGCCTTAAGAAGTAGTATTTGGTTGCTGATTGTTGGTAGGCCTATACTTATCAATTACATCAATTGTTAATACTTCCAGGCCTCTTGGTGGATATGCAAGTACACATGTCAGTGTTTTCTTCATATGGAATAATATATTA
Source organism: Lytechinus pictus (assembly GCF_037042905.1). Taxonomy (NCBI): domain Eukaryota; kingdom Metazoa; phylum Echinodermata; class Echinoidea; order Temnopleuroida; family Toxopneustidae; genus Lytechinus; species Lytechinus pictus. The sequence continues at coordinate 7,889,694 of NC_087260.1, forward strand.
TTGTTGACGTATTAAAATTTTAAACTTGTTTATGTTTTTACATTTCCAGTTCAGCCTGTACTTCCACAGCACACTAAGCAAACAAGCACCACCGGGAGAGATGAAAACACACCTCTCAAATCTTCCCATTGATTATTATAACAAGTAAGCTCCTTGAAAAAAAAATATTTTGTCAAAATAATTAGGGGCTTCTTTTTTTTCGATTCAATTTCAATTCAAATGAACATTTATTTTCTTCAATTTCTTTACATTTCATTACGTAAACTAAAAAAATCAATATTATGAAGAATATAAATATGTACATGTTGGGTTTAAAGAAGAAGGCGTATACCCTAAAAGCTGAGGCTTGTGGCGGGATACGCCTAATATAGACAAAAATACAATACAAAGGAAAGGGCAGAGAAAAGAAGAGAAGGAAAGGGAACAAGAGAGGGAGACATGAGCAGGAAGGCGGGCATGAATTAATTGCAGAAAGACATTTAGTAGCAGTCGAAGTAGTAGTAGTAGTAGTAGAACATGTAGTAGTACTAGTTGTAGAAGTAAGTAGCAGTTGGTCAGTGTGGTATAATAGAAGTAGAGTGTAGTATTATAGGGCATCTCATGTTATCATTATTCTTTTAATTTCTTTCATCTGTTTTATAGATTGGTATCCAGTCATAGTGATAGTAGTGGTAGCAGTAGTAGGAGGAGTATCATCATTTATAATAGTTCCTTACTTATCTCCCTTTTGTATTTCCACTTATGTCATAGGATAGTTGCCTTTCAGCGTAAGACAGACGCATTCAACATATCCTTGGTTCTCAATACCCAGGCATCCGGTATCAACTTCCAAGGCCTTGGGTATCATTTCCCGTCAGAAATGACAGAGCCTCCCACCGGTATGGATAGCTACCCAGCCATCTTCTCCTATCCAAATGTGAGTACCGGTAATTTGGTTCAACCCTTACGTGGTCTGCATCTGTACGAGCAGATGGTCTAAATCCCAGATCTTCTAACATCATCACGGCTAAACCCACTTGGTCCAACCAGCACTTGGTCTAAAAGCAAATGGTGTCATTCTCAGATTCCCTAACACCATCATGGCTAAACCCACTTCGTCTTATATTAAATTGGTCCAACCATCATTTGGTCTACTTGCGAATAGTTTAATTCTCAGGTTGGCCCTGCATCTGTTGTATTGATGAAAATACAAAGTGAATAAAACAACCATATGTTAGACAAACTTTGATGTACCTACAATTTGAACTTTTAAGTAAATAAGTTTGTTACTTTAAATATTTAATATGTATGTAATATACAGTAATTTGACCATATTTTTTAAATTAAAGATTTTTTTTTTTCTTCTCTTTTTTAATCTGATAGGAGCGACCCACAAACCTTTGGCCAAACATCGTGATGTTGATAATGACCAAACACGAGGCTGGTTCGTTAGACAGTATAACATACGAATGTGACAAGATAAGTAAACAGGTAGGATTCTTGTTTGTGCACAATAGAAGTTTGGGAGACAAGCGCCATTTGTAGTAACGATCTAAAAATGAGATCAAAAAGAATCCAATACAATGGCCACCAAAGCGTGAATTGTTTGCCCGAAGAATTCTGTGAAAAAATAATGAACCATGAGTGAAAAAGTGTCAGCTAGATGAACACAGAAGTTCAGTCTTCAGACAGGAATTATGAGGAACAGTTTCCCTGTTGAATGAAACTGTGTTTGTGTATGACTGAGTAAAAACAAAAATACAGTCTAGACCTAGATCTAGATCTATTTGGATTAGGGTGCATTTGTCTTCTATTGTAACGTACCAAGATACAGTAATTTTTTAGGCTGAATTTTCTGTCAAGGTGTGCACCAGATTGCACAATTAAAAGTACAAAAATGCAAAAGCGCCCTACCGTTAAGCCCTAGTTCATAAACATCAGTCGTGGGTCAGGAGACTGGGTCCATATGAGGTAGTTTAGGTCTCAAGATGGCGCTCTTTAAAAATGGATGTGGCATAGTGCCTTTAAACCCCAGCTGATAGTAATTTTCATTAGGTACTAAAGGATAGACCTTGGTTCTATTTCATAATGACTTCTTTTAGTAACAAATGCACACTTTTTTAAAACAAATTTACCATCATCGGCCAATCAGACAGAAGGATTTCAGTGGCTTTTGCAAATTTGATATTTTTAGCAAGTTTCATGAAACAGGCCCCTTTAACAAGATTTGAATGTTTTTTTTATGTAGCCTCAAATGATGACTTATTTCATCGGCCATGTGGACCGGAGAATGAACCTTGTCGTTTTGTTTGAAAGCAAGAAATCTGAAAGGGACTCGACCACCAATAGCTTTATTCAAGGTAGGTCCTATACTGTTAGAAAATTTATCCTTAAAATAAAAGAAGTTCCTGCAGCAGAGTCTCGAGAACACCTGTAATCTTACCAGATTGCGTAATCTTACATTATATCATGTAAAATTACAGGAAATTGGTATTTGGTGTATGGAACCTTACAAATTTCCTTAAATAAAACACCCTTATCCCCTTTTTAAACAGACCTGTTTTATTAAATTGCAGAAAAATTCCTGTTTATGAATTTACAGAATGATTCTGTTATTGCTCTCTGCAAAATCTTTTTTTTTTCTGTAAAATCAGGGGTTTTTAAAGAGTGTATAAATAATGGTTCTCACAGATTAAAATACAGGGTAGTATTCTGAAAACGTTCTTATCTCTGTTCGTATCTTTCATCTTATCTTACTGAAATAGGAAGACGCTAAAAATCATTGCAAATCAGGGGGTTGTTTCACAATGATTTAAGTATGACTTAGAGTCGCACTTAAATACCGAGTTGCTTACAGAACGAAAGGCTTGACCGCATTGGTCAGATATGTCATGAGGACGCGCACCACTGCGTATCTATCAATAAGATCGCGTGTTGCATATCATGTACACGTAGGCATTTAAGTGCGACTTAGGTCATACCTAAATCTTTGTGAAACACCCCAGAGGATTCTGAAAATCTTCTTAACATGTTCTTATCTTTGTAAGGACTGCCCTTTCTCTTCAGTACACCCGTTTTTGAGATATTACCAATCAAGATACACTTTATATTGGCAGTTTAAGTAATAGACTGAAATTCTCTTAAAAGTATGAAATAAGTCATGATCAGTGAAGCATTATGCTCTGCGCTTCAGTGATCTCAAGGTCTGAAAAGATGCATTGTTGTATATACATGTAGTGAATCGTAATCATTCATGCATGACTGATCACTATTTGGAATTAGGTGCCAAACAAAGGCTGTACTTTTCTCTTTTATATGATATATATTTCTTTTTATTTTGCGATGGCCAAGTTAAGAATCTTTGGGTTTCCACATAGTTAATCTTTCCATTTTTGTTGTAGCGGTTCTGACTCTCGCCTTGTAATCAGAGGGTTTTGTGTTCGAATTCCACCATGGCGTAGCGTCCTTTAGCAGGGCGTCAATCCACACTTTGCCACTCTCATCCAGGTGCTAATTGGATACCGGTAGGAAACAACCATCATTGTGGTTGGTTTAGCAAGTGTGCGCCTAACAGGCTGCTTGAAATGCTATGAATCCAGTGACTGGGTAAAAATAATTTTGAAGCGCTTTGAGCAGTCGTAGATTGATAAAGTGCTATGTAAATGCCAATTATTATAATTACAAATAATTCTTGTACAGTACACACTGTAGCACACAACATAATTATTTGCATAAATATTTGATCATTCCCAAGAATTGCATAGGAGCATATCTAAAACTGTTTATGAATAAATGTTCTGTTCTTGGCATTCTTTTACAGAGATGTGTAGCCTTCTACGAGGGAGCAGGTTACTGGCAAGTCTTCGACCTGGTACTAAAAGCTGAGACTAGACTGGCTTGTTATCGGTACAATATATATTAAAAGACTAGTCTTGGATGAGGTCGTAAATCGCAGATGAAGGAGAGAGCTCAACCGTGCAATGTATAAATACAAAATTCACGGTCGCCGTGCAATGGAAAATTAAATTTGCATGCAGCACAAAATAGATCAAATATTGAATGGCTTTCAACCAATCAAATTACAAGAATATTTGTATGAGTTGTATAATGATATATGATTTTCATTGTTTTACTAGCCCCCAAAGGCTGCGAAAATGTACTTATGAAATAGCTACATGGATGATGTGAACGATCACAAAAGAAAGTAAATTGGCTCACTTGAAGATTGTATTGAAATAGCAAAAAAGAAATGATTGCCACTTCTAGAATAATCAAATTATTTTATGTCACCAGAGGCCTGTTGCAGAAAGAGTTGCGTTTAAACGCAAGTCAAAATATCAAGCGCAAGTCCCAAATATGGGTGCTTCATTGGCTGAAAATCAAGTTGCGCAAGATTTTTTTAGTTGCGTTTGATCGCAACTCTTTCTGCAACGGGCCCCTGTGCTACATGTAGAAATTCTTCATATGAGTGTGAAAAGAGAACATGTTATTTTACACATTAAGTTACATCAAAGTGAGGATTATTAGCCCTTAACCCTACAAGGACTTGGGTATTTTGGAGGCTGGAAATTGATATCTCGGTCACCAACCGCGCCAAGGATCAACATGCACGTCACCCATGACATAATCTACAGAATTTTAGATTTGATCTTTACAAAATTATCAAAATTTATGCTTTAATTGATTCTGCTAATTTTTGCTTGATACTATATTTCAGCTGTAAATCAGTAAGTGAAGCCATTGAAGTGCAATTTATTTGTTTAGAGAGACTATGATTATGATCAAATGTTCATTAAAAAAAATAGGTATCAAAATTTGTTTCTTATGTATTTTTTATTCAAGGTACTTTTTTGTTTTTCATTTATTTTTTTTGTTTATTTCAATGGACATTGTTGGTGATACTTTTCTGATCAGATATAACATTAATTGATTATTATCTATAAATGAAGTACCGGTAAACATAATGATACAGTTATGAATTTTGGCTAGGAACAATTTTCCTCAGATTTGTACATGAATTCATGTTTTTGAGCAAGTTTGGATCTGACATGCACTTACAGAATGTTATGTAATTTCAGGGCCCCGTCTTACAAAGAGTTGCGATTGATCCGATCAACTTCAACTATGGACGGCCAACAACGTCAAGATCTAAAATGCAAATTTGTTCAAAACATTTTCTAGATGATGTATATTCATACATTTATCGTTCTCTTGAAGATTCAGTGTGATTCTCTTTGTTTACTAAGGAGAGTGTGCAAATTTCCTGTAGAAAAAATTATGGTATGGATGGATTTCCATAGAGTTACGATTGACTCGATCAATCGTAACTCTTTGTAAGACGGGGCCGAAGTGTGTGCCCAGGCAATGCAAATTTCATCTCAAAAGTTATGCAAAACTTGAAAGAAAAAAGTGATGAAAAGACTTTACACCCCCCCAAAAAAAAAATGAAATAAATAAATAATAATAATAATGATAAAATAAATATATAAATAAAAAAAATAAATAAATGTTCATCATGTGCAATATTTTATGGTATATGCTATGCAGCATATTAGTTTATTTATTTTCTTTTATGTATTGTTCTTGCATCAGGAAGATACAACTCTTTGATTGTGTGGTAGGATACAAAATTTCTATAAAGTGAGGACATGAAATGTAGACATGTTCTGGTCTATGTTTATGTACGTATTCTTGAGATCCTATGGCTGCAGCACATCTTACTACCTAATTTTAAAAACAAATTGCATTTTGCTTTATATATCCTGAAAGTATTTTTTTTTTTCATTTGATGTGCACATTGACTAGCTGTAAGTATAGGCCTACTTCAAAATTTTGGATAGTAATTAAAGTGATTGGTTAACATTGGTTTGACTTTAAAAAAATCTGAGCTAGAAGGTCACACTTGTCACCTGTGTCTGTGATATGTTACAAAAATGAAGCCCAGAAAAAATTGCGTTTGAAAATAATTATTTAGTGCTTCAAAAATTGAAATATAAAGTGACAGAAAACACCATCTTAATTTCATCCCATACACTTATGTGTACTATTTAGGCGTCTATAAGACGCCTATTTACAAAATCGGGGTTTGCCTTGTAGTTTTAGCTTTTCATTCTCAATAATGGTTGTTTTCAGGGTTTATTAGTTCTATAAATACATGCACTTGTACACATGTTTCATCTTGGTTTGAGAATTTTTTTAATCGGCTGCTCACAAAGTTAAACAATACCTTTAAGCCTTATTTTGGAGTAAAGTCCAAACTGGTTTCAAATTGTGGCCAATCTTGTGATTGCTATGACATTATTACGGTCAGCTACCAAAATCGCCTTTATCGTAATAATGAGAAGGGTAGCATGGTCTATTATGTGCACATAAGTATTCCTACAATGTTTAGGTACTTTGCACTGTAAGATGTTCACTGTCTTCATATTTGCATCAAATGTTACAAGGTTTTGTTATGAAATCTGGGGCCCGCGCGTCTTACAAAGAGTTGCGATTGATCCAATCAATTGTAACTCTATGGAAATCCATCAGTGTCATAATTTTTTCTACAGGAAATCTGCAAAATGTCCTTTGAAAACAAAGAAATCAAGGAATCAATGAATTTATGGATATACATTCATATCTAGAATTTTTTTGAACAAACATGAATTTTTTATGTTGACTTTGCTGGCTTTCCATAGTTGCGATTGATCGGATCAATCGCAACTCTTTGTTAGTCGGGCCCCTGCTTGCACCCAATTGTAAGGTGTGCAGTAGCCTTGATTGATAATACCCTGTGTAATTTGTTGCCATGTAAAATAAAAGGATATTTTTGTACCAACGTTTTAAAGTTCAGATAACTCTGGTTATTATCTCATTTGTGTTGAATTCTTATTTCTATCTCTTTCTTCATCTCTCCCTCTCTTAAAGGGGAAGTTCACCCTGAAGTTTGTTGTAAAAATACCAGAAAAAAATCGTTAAAAATATTGGTGAAGGTTTGTGGAAAATCCATTAAAGAGTATGAATGTTATTAGCATTTTACGTTTTCTGTTTTGTGACGTCAAACAAGCAGCTGCCCCGTATGTTATGTTATATAAAAGGCATAAATTTCAATTTTTTAATAGTTCATGATGGCTAAAACTTTTCTCCTTTTAGGAGCAGGTGTGAAATAATTCGTTGATATAATGAAGGTACAATAAAAAAAAACAATTTCAATTGTTTGAGAAAATTACATTTCTTTTTTTTCCTTCTGAAATCACGATGGGAAGCTACTCACATCTCAAAACAAAAACTAAAATTCTTTTTAAATCTTTGATGGATTTCCCTCAAACCTTCACTAATGTTTTTTTTTGGGGGGGGCTTTTTTTACCTTAAAATTTTTGTGAAGTTGAACTTCCCCTTGAATTCATCATTCCCTTTTGTAAAATACTGTATGTGTGTTGTCAGGAATTTATGCAAAGAATGAGCTGATGTTGCACATTCCTCGTCTTCCCTTTCTTTTTAAATTATATTAAATCCTCATCAAATATTATTTATACATGTCTCCCTTGTACCAAAAACAAATATGTATAAAGATATCTTACACATGAACTCGGTAGCCAATCCAAACCTGTACTTTTTTGAGCTGTAAATTAGACTAATTATGAATTTCATATTACAACAGGATTTAACTAAAATTGCATCATCAGCTCACATATTGCATATTGATCCCGGTAAATTGCCAATTCGTTAACTGCCATTTCATCCACTCACCAAATGGTCTACTTTCATTTAGTCTAATGCCATTCCATCCATCAATATTTTGTCTAACAACCATTTGGTCCAATCATCACCTCGTCTAATCGCCATTTTGTCTCAACCAGTTGATCTAGTTGATCGTGGTCAAGTGGTTCTGACTGGCCTTTCAAACAGAGGGTCGTGGGTATGAATCCTAGCCATGGCATGTTTTCCTTCAGCAAGAAATTTATCCACACTGTGCTGCACTCGACCCAGGTGAGGTAAATGGGTACCCGTCAGGATTATTTCCTTGAATGCACTGAGCGCCGGTGATGGTAGCTCGAGCTAAAGCCAGGGTAATGATAGCAGTGCTTTGTATCCTCGGGCAAAAAGCGCTTTATAAATCCAGCTATTATTATTATCTAATATCCATTTCATTTTCATTCATTTTGCACAATTACCAGTAACACTTTGTCCAATTAGACCAAATGGTATATGGACTAATGTCTATTGGACCAACTGTTTATTATACAAAATGGTGATTGGATGAAATGACAATTAGACATGGATAGTGGACGAACTGATAGTAGACAAGTTGGCGAATGGAAGAAGTGGCATTAGACGAATTGGAAATAAACCATTGATGACATAATTTCATCAAAATAATTCAACTTGATAAAGAAAAGAATTTTATAGCATAAAAAATGCCAACAAAAAAAGGGAGAACTCTAAATGCCATCATTTGGGAGTGCTGACCTTCGTTTTTTTTTCTTCATTTGGAGTCCCCCACCCCCAACTGTATGTCACTGATGTCATACAAGCAGGTGCCTCATTTGTTATGTAATACAGAATGCATAAATTTCAAGTTCTTAATGGTTCGTGATGATTAAAAAATTTCTTTCATGAGCGGGTGTGAAATAATTATTAAGGTACAACAAAATAACCCATTTCCATATATTGTATAAAATGACAATTCTTTATTTTAGAAAATTCATAATTATACATGTGAAGCCGCTCGAAAATGACATCAAAATTAAAATTCTAATCATGATAACTTGATAAATCTTTGATGAATTTTTGTGCAACCTTCACGAATATTCTTGATTATTTTTTCTGGTATATTTACAATATTGTTCTTGTCAGGGTGAACTTCTCCTTAAAGATATTTACATCTAAATAAATAGAGTAAAATTCACTGAGCAAAATGCTGAAAATTTCATCAAAACGGACAACAAATAACGAAGTTATTGAACTTTAAAGTGTAGCATTATTTTGTGAAAGACAGATATGCACATCATCATGAATATTCATTAGGTGGGCTGATGATGACATATCCCCACTTTCCTTTTTCTTATGTTATTACATGAAATCATAATTGATTCATTTTTTCATACATGTGTAAATGATGTGTCTCCACAAGATGCGGCAATAAATAACGAATTAATGCACTCCATCAGTTGTCGATCTTCTTTGGTTTTTTTTTTTATAGTTTGAATAAACCCAATTTCATATAACAAAATACAAAAGATCAAGTGGGGATATGACGTCATCAACCCACCTTATAAATATTCATGAACACATGCCTAGAACTGTTTCACCGGAATAATGCAAATCTTTAAAATTCGATAACTTCGTTCATAGATTTGTTATCCGATTTTGATCAAATTTTCAGCATTTTTCTCTTTGAATTTTTATTGAGATATGGGATATAGATATCTCCAGCCTGGACCATATTAAACGCATTCACAAAGACATTTTTATTGAAGGCGATGCAATTTATTTTATGCAATATATCGCTTGCTTGAAGATACTGTCGACTAAAAGTTTTAAAAAGAAGGGTCTGTACTGTGTCTGCAGACTACATGCCTAGTTTGCGCCATCAATTCGAGCTGGCTCGGTCTTTTGAACAAAGACTACGACCCGACGGTACTAAACGAACATGGCGGACGAATGTTACTGTTCACGGTCGGGAAGTGAATCTAAATAAAGGTAAAACATTATTTATTCTTACGAGCAGTATTTATTCCTATTGCCATGATCGATTGCCTATAATATTAGTACGTTCTAAGTTGTATCATATTACACTTTGAAAGGTATTTGTGCTGTCCTTTTCGGAGAAATCTTAGAGCTAAAAAAAAAGTGCGAGAGAAAAATTGTGTAAAATGTTGTCCCGTCCTATCAAATCTGTGTATTGTTTTACCTAGACCAAAAGCGTCGGTCTCTGATTCTGTTATGTATGGATGGGGTGTCCAAACTTCGCGGACTTTTCAAAAATATTCATCAGGCTTAAATTTGTTCACAAAATATTCATAATTTATACAAAACCAATTCAAGAAATAGTTACCACATTGACGGCAAGATCCTAAACTATAAAATCGTGGACGAAAATGTAAAGTAGGTCAAGGGATTTCGCCGGTATCGCGATCTCAAAATCAGTAGAGGCGCACGGCCAATATTGGAGACTGTCTCCAATGTGGGAGATTATCTCCAATATCAGAGACTTTTGTAAATAATTTGGGTATCCAATTTCAGAGACAGTCTCCAGTTTTGGAGTCCAATTTCCTTTGTTTACATTTGCTGCAAAAGGATTAACTTGGCGGCAAATAAAAATGTGATAAGCAGATTCCTCATGAAAAATTACCCCTTTTCACCGTCTACTTTTGTTTTGATAAGGATTTTTGTTGTCAATCACACACAAAACAAATGGGCTTCTGACCTCAGTGAGACAAAATTTTGGGTGGAAAAAATCATGCTTTTGTTGGTGTTGTTTCTTTCGTCCTTTTGCAAAGCAAGTCTCCAATGTGGGAGATTGTCTCCCCTATTGGAAAGAGTCTCCCATATTGGCCGTGCGCCTCTACTGAAAATTCTATTCCGATTGGCGAATGCGCGCTATGCTAGAAAACCGTTCTGAAAAAGTGTGACCTAACTTCGCGGACCAAAGTTTTGTGGAGATTTAAACAAAAACTCAAGCTCAAAAAGTGACATATTTATATCAGATTGACGGCAAAATGCTATAGAATCGGTTAGTATAGTGAGTGCTTGTATTACCGACCGGCCTTGTATTACCGAACGCGCGCATCATACGCATCAGAAATAATTTCATACGCTCAAAATTTTGCAGAATCCTTCCAAAGAGAACTTGAATAGAAAGATGATGAAAAATGGTAAAAAACACATTTTCAAAGTCTTAATATTCTAAAAATAATAAAATATGGTCAAAATAGCTCATCACGACATCAGTGATTTTGTTGTTTTCTCAACTTTTCCCATAGAAAACACACGTTCGGTAATACGATACCTTTTTCAAGTGACCAAAAATATTTCACATGCGAAGAGGGGTCCGATTGGAAGCTAATATCGTAAAAAGGAAATACAATTTCGGCAAAATTTTTACATATTTATATTTTGTAGGTAATTGTGTATTTATGGTGAAAGTTTGGTGAATTTTATGAGAATAATGTGTTTGATATGATTGAATTCATGAAAAGTGTTTGGTAATACGATCCACTACCATACCACATTTAACTCACATTTTTGATGATTTCTGCTTGCAAAATGGTGATATCGTAATGCTTGTTGAGAATATCAGATTTCTTCAAAACGGGCGCTAACGGTGACAAATTTGCCGATCTTTTGTCAATATTTTCATGAATACTGAACTCATCTGAAAGAAACTTACACCAAAGGGTAATTTTAGGTTGCTTTTCATGTTGATGATGTCAGATTTTAAGGATATTGGCTAGTTTTTGAGATAATGACCGTCCGCGAAGTATGGACACGCGCGAAGTTTGGACTCACTGCCATATGTTGGTTGTTCCGCTGAACTCTGTTGACTCTACTCACCAAATACAGAGACCGAAGTTCTAGCTCGATCTGTACAGGGGACTCGATGGCCATACCGGTATGTGTATGTATTAAGTTCGAATAAAACAGGGAAGTGAAGTTGCGCGACAGCCGAAGTCGAAGACGAAGTAAGTCACTGTTTTTTCCCCTGCCTGGCTTAAAATTAAGTTTATTTTTCCCTGTCATGCATTTCTGGCCAAAACGGAATAATAATCTTTATTTTGGTACAGACTACAGTTCTTTTTATACATTTTTATGAAATAAAGAAAAAAATCAATGAGCCCCGTCGGGGGGGGGGGGGGGGGGGGGTTGCATTGTTCACCCCCTATGGTGGCTGCACGATTAGCCAGGCGGCTTCTAGAGAGTAAAAATCATTTACTAACGTAAGGTTACTCTCATACGAAGCCAGGACTTCTACCTCATAGACCCACACAAAGGAAGCCAAAACCTGAAACTTTCACCCCCGAGATTTCTACTTTCCTTCTAAAAGATCTAGCTCTAAATCATGTACATGGGATAAAACTTCATTTCCGACATTTCTACGCTCTTGTTATTTTTGAAGAAGAATTCATTTAAAAAAATGAGAAAAATATCATGAAAAGACGGAAGAGTGCGTAATGTTGGGGAAGTACAATAAGAAACAAGATGGCGGCGTAAACATCAGGCAAGTCTCTTCCGTCTTTTCACAATATTTTTTCATTTTTTTGATGAATTCTTGTTTTAAAAATAACAACGAGAGCGTAGAAATGTCGGAAATGAAGTTTTATCCCATGTACATGATTTAGAGCTATCCTTTTAAAAGGAAAGTAGAAATCTCGGGGGTGAAAGTTTCAGGTTTTGGCTTCCTTTGTGTGGGTCTATGAGGTAGAAGTCCTGGCTTCGTATGAGAGTAACCTTACGTTAGAAAATGATTTTTACTCTCTAGAAGCCGCCTGGCTATGCACGATAGCGAGCCGTCTGTGTACGAGGAGAAAAAAAAATGTTAAAAAACTCGAAACAGACAGCTGCCAGCTGTCTGTTTTACCATGATGTTTACCCATGGGTGCATTGTGCCGCCGTGTATGATGGGGGGGGGGGGACCTAAAGCTACGCACTTTGTTTTCAAATGATAAAAACTATGCCAATTTCAATATTTGAACAAATTACCATTTACTAATTTGTGGCCAATATTCTAAAGATCATTAACCGAGTCCAAGAAGAAAATATTGCAAAACTCACATACATGACACAGGTATGTAATGCGAAAATCCCGCCGTGTTCTCTGACTTTACTCTTGATCTCGCCGCCCGATGTAAAAAACTCTAAAGCTACATACGCACTCGATTTATAATGCAAAAATTAGTATTTTCTGTGCCTCAATTTCTAAAATATGTTCACAATATTATAAGATATATAAAATTAATTATATTTATAACTCCTAAATTCCAAACAGTTGTTGGTTTTCTCTGCATAGAGATTGCAGCCTGGCTCTGTAGAAAAAAAATTGAATAGGAATCGTTCGTCACTGCAGTCACAGTTCCACACACAGAGTGCGCATTTGCCTTGAAAACTGCATGCGCGATGAGTGGTGCGTAGCTTTAGGACCCGTGTAACTTAGTTTAGGACCCCCTACCACACAGGAAAATTGAAGGCATGGCGCATGCAAAATTGCAACAATGGCATGTCCCTCCCGCGAATTTAAGAAGAGGTTTTATAAAATCAAGTCCTTCTACGAAACTTACCGAACTATGTGAATTCAATTCCCCCTAATATCATGAACATCCCTCAAACATGTCAAATAGCGTCATTTAAGCGCTGATTTTTCTTCTCGTTGACAAAATATGGAGCTTTCTTCTAAGTTCTATTTCCGAAATTTTTCGTCTAATTAGCTGAAGCATGTAAAGTAAAGAGGGCCCGCAATTTATCTTCATATCAAAGACTCTACAAGTGAAAGACTAGGGCCTAGCCCTAGGCACAAAAACTATTTTACACGTAAATCGATGCAAAGTGTTACGCGAAGTCGGCAAAGTGTCCAATCTTTTTACTGTAAAGACTTTGGTGAAGAACGTTTATTGACAAATGAACGGTAGCACTGCGGGCTTCGTTCAAAGTGCGTAGAATTTTCTATTTTTTTTTGTTTTATTTGTACACGTCACTAAAATTCCACTTTCATACCCACCTTGAAGTTCTGTATTTGTGCAAGAAGCCACGGCGCTCACTCACATTTTTTTATGAATGAAATCTGTCATGGGCCGGCCTTTGGCATGGGCAGTGTGCACAAAGTTTACATACGTTGACTTGACGTTATGCCTGATATTTAATAAAACAAGCTATGAGCTTTTTGCCGCGCCTTCGTAGTACTTTACTACTTACTTGATTTCTATTTCCCCAAAATGAAACCTATTGTGTAATTATGATGCCTATACGCCATTAATTTGAAGTTTATTTTTATCCTAATCATGTAACAGCACCCCCATCGAAAATACAGACGATTTTGATTGCATGCTCTGCATCCGGCCGCTTGTGCAACGCTTACCCAGGCCCTCAGCGCATTCCAGCACGGTCATGACGGAGCAAAAAAAAAATTGACTTGATTTTCCCACCTCCAAATTTCGAAGCTGTTTACAAAATAATCGATATGACTTATGATATCGCTGATGAAATAAAAAGCAGACCAGTGCAATCGACTGGTAACAGATCAGCTTTCACGATAATGCCAAACTCCTTTAGACCTCTAATTTAATCTGTGCATTATTCATGCAAATGAAAGTGCGAGTTCTAAACATTGGGGGATTCATTACAAAATACATTAAAGTTCCAATCTATGCATGCTGTGAGTCATTCTTCAACTCAAGTCAACTTGAATGAAAATTGAGTCAATTCATTTTAACTCAAGTTTTTTTTATTTTTTTTTATTACCGGTATTATTATTAGGGGGAGGGGGCAAGACACTGTTTTGTATTTACCAAATTATTTGTCAAACTATTTATTTAAAATAAAATGCCTAAGATTCAACATGTTAAGCTCTCCTGAGTAAGTTTTTTACTTTTTAAACTCTATTTTTTTTATTATATCTTTTAAACAGTAATGCAATTAAGATCCATGGCAAATTATGGCATAGCAATTTCAGATTCCTTTTTAATGGTAATTCAATGTGTAATATTTTTTTGGTCAAGTATAATCAAGGTTTGGAGAATTATGCAATTCATTTTTTTCTTTGAGTTATTTTTTCTAACCCTGAATTATGTGCATTTGCATCATTGACCCTTTACCAAAGCAGAAGGCAGGCTTTTATTCTTTTCTTCTTTTTTTTTGTTATTGCTGTCTTTAGTGGGTCATACCTTCACCCAAATGATCAAGGTATTCTCTATGTACATGTATGTCTGTCAAAATGTTGATGAGCTTCTAGGTACTGCAATATTATGTTCGGAGGTCACATAATAAGGTCAAAGTTAATTTTGAGGTCAACGTTAAAATTGACTTGCAAGACTCTTATGACAAATGTTGTTCCATCCGAGTTATTTCACAATGAAGTTTTGATACAGTTCTTGCGCGTGCCCTCGCAAATCACAGTATTTTGGGTTATTTTCATAAGTGGGCGAGACACAAAATTGCTAAATGCCTTGTCTGACATTGACATTAAACTTTCCTTCAGTGCTTTCACCAAAATAATTGAAACTCTGCCTATTTTCTTCTTTTTTTCGCAATTAGAAAATAAACAGAAGTCTGTTGATTGAGGAAGGCAAACAATGTCAGGGGTCCCAGGAGGTGGTGTCCAGACTCCAGCGATCCCCGTCCCTCAGGGTCTCCCTCCAGTAGGATTAAGCATGCCTGGCGTCCAAACCCCCAACCCCGGAGGACCAGGAGGCAACATGATGGGTGCTCCGGCCCAGGCAGCCGGGATGCAGATGGTTCCAATGCAACCCCAGGTAGCAGGAGGAGGGGCCAGCATATCATTGGGCCTGCTCCTGGAACATCTTGTCCAGAAGACATACCATGAGCTCACTGTTTTGGCTGAACTGTAAGTGACTTCCAAGATCCTCCCAAGATTCAAAATTTTTGTATGGTAGACACTCTCAGTTCTTTCTTGGTATTTACAGGGGCCTGATAATGAAACATGTAGAAGTAGAATAATGACTCTGCGAACCAAAAGGGGAGTGGCTTGAAATGTTTTCTTAAAGGAGAATGAAACTTTTGGAACAAGATAGCTTGTGTGAAAAAAAAAATCAAAGAAACAGATCAACGAAAGTTTGAGAAAAATCGGACAAATAATGACAAAGTTATGAGCCTTTGAATATTGCGATCACTAATGCTATGGAGATCCTCACATTGGCAATGTGACAAATATGTGTGATGTCACTTGTGAACAACTCTCCCCATAAACTGCCTCTTTTATCACATCTATCAGTAGATCATGTATTCTTTTATAGGAGGGCATTTAATACAGATTTTTAAAGAATACATCATGGATAAAGAGTTTGTATCACCATAAAAAAAAGCAAAAAGAGACATTTTGGGGGTATTTTTTAATCCATCAAAGGGAAAGTTGTTCACATGTGACATCACACATCCTTGTCGCATTGCCAATGGGAGGATCTCCATCGCATAGTGATTGCAATATTCAAATGCTCATAACTTTCTCATTATTTGTCCGCTTTTTCTCAAACTTTCTTTGTTCTTATTCTTTGATTTTTTGTTTCGACAAGAAGCCTTCTTGTTCCAAAGGTTTCATTCCCCATTAAAGTAATCTGAAATTTAGTTATGATTTGTTATTATTTCCAGATATATATTCAAGCTGACATTCTTATGCATGCAACCCCACTGCAGGTATCGTGATTTTTGGTCATCTGCCATTTAATTCTTTTGGTTCCCAACTTGTGCTAAAATATTAAATATTTTATTCTCTCCTAACTCTTAAAAATATTTATTATCTTTTCTGATTCTAGATTACCGCGTAAGATGGACATGGAAAAGTGAGTATAACATGTTTGCTATCTTAATCATGCTGGTTTTTTTAAATGATAGCATAACTAAGAAAGTATATGGACCTACTTCATGAAACCTAGACATTAGGTTAATCAAGTATTACTGAACATTCTGCTTGAGTTTCAGGTCACATGATTAAGGTCAAAGGTCATTTAGGGTCAATGAACTTAGACCATGTTGGGGGAATCATCATCAAAATCTTAACCTAAGGTTAAGTTTTTGAAATTTTGTCATAACGTTGAAAAGTATTTGGACCTAGCTCATGAAACTTGGCCATTAGGGTAATCAAGTATTACTGAACATCCTGCCTGAGATTCAAGTCACATGACCAAAGTCAAAAGTTATTTAGGGTCAATGAACTTTGACCAAGTTGGGGGTATTTGTTGAATTACCATAACTTTGACAGTTTATGGATCTGATTCATATAACTAGGACATAAGAGTAATCAAGTATCACTGAACACCCTGTGGGAGTTTCAGGTCACACGACCAAGGTCAAAGGTCATTTAAGGTCAATGAACTTTGGCCAAGTTAGGGGTATTTGTTGAATTACCATCATAACTCTGAAATTTTATGGATCTAATTCATAAAACTTGGACTTAAGAGGAATCAAGTATCACTGAACATCCTGTGCGAGTTTTGTGTCACATGATGAAGGTCAAAGGTCATTTACAGATCTGCCAACCAGTACGTTTTTGGCGTATTTAGTACGTTTTTGCAACCAAAATACGGCAATACGTTTTTTCTTTAAAAAATATGTTCAAAAAAAATATTGAGAAAGATCATCTCTATAATTATGTATCTATTTCATAAAACTTACACAAATATGGTTATTAGATCAATTTAATTTCAGGTAACTTGTTTTCTTTTTCAATCATTTTGTTAAAACCAGGTTGAGATATACACATGTTTAAATGTTTGTTTTTTTCATCTGCAAGAGCAGTGCGCATTTTAGCTTGCATGCAGCTTGAGTGCCGCGATGACTGAGCCAGTGCGCCACGCATTTTATTATGAAATGCACATTTTTGGGGAAAAATACATTTTATCACAGAATATAATTTTTCATTCTCAGGGGGTTGGCAGGTCTGCATTTAAGGTCAATGAACTTTGACCATGGTGGGGGGTATTTGTTGAATAACAATCGTAACTCTGAAAGTGTATGGATCTAGTTCATATAACTTTGACATAAGGGTAATCACGTATCACTGAACATCTTATGTGAGTTTCAGGTCACATGACCAAAGTCAAAGGTCATTTAAGGTCAATGAACTCTGGCCATGTTGGAGGTAATTATTAAATTGCTGTCATAACTTTAAGTTTTTGGATATAGTTTATGAAATGTGGACATAGGGGTAATCAAGTACATGTATCACTGACAAGTTTTAGGTCACATGATCAAGGTCAAATATGATTTAGGGTCAATGAACATAGTATTGAATCATTATATAAATGGTGTTTTTTGTGAATAATTATTTTAGTAGTATTTTTTAAAGTCAGCACTGCTGCTATATTGAATCGCGTAATGCAGGTGAGACTGCCAGAGGCACTCCACTTGTTTAGGCATGAAGTAATAAAAAACTTTCAAAATTGTAGAATCATACATGTAGTCCTTAAATACATTGTAAGGGCATTGCTCTTTCTTTATGGCTCTATCTTTTCCCTTTTTTATGCTCAACACAAGAAATATTACAATGGTGGTAATGAACATAGACACTCAAATTTTAGCCCATAGCCATCAAGGATGCCACAAAAAACTGTAGACTAATAGTACTACGAAGATTGTAGCAAATGGGTTTATATAATATGTCAGTGCATGTGTTAAACAGGTTTTTGTACTCAAACCCAGAGATTTAAATTGATTTTACTTTAGGTGTTTAATTTAGCCCTTATATCTTGATGATATGAAATTCTACTATGGACTTCTTGAATGGTCACTCTGTAACTGTCCTTATTATGTTGATACGAACAACAGGAAAATTGAGATCGTGAAATTCGCCCGGAGTACAAGGCAGTCGTTTATCCGCCTTTTGGCTTTGGTCAAGTGGGCTGGCAGTGCAGCCAAGGTGGACAAGTGTGCGGTGAGTAAAGCCTTCAATTTCAATTATTTATCATGTATCATTTGTGGAAGCATCGTGGTGTAGCGGTTCTGACTCTCGCCTTGTATTCAGCTGGTCGTGTGATTGAATCCCACCGCGGCCTAGCATCCTTTGGCATGGTGTCAGTCCACACTTTGCCACTTCGTCCAGGTGCCAAATTGGTACTCCGTAGGATGTGAAAGCATAAATAGTATGCCTACATGTACATGTAGCAGTTGAGTTTGAAAAAAAACTCTTTTCTTTGAATGCTCCACAGGGAGTGGATAAAGTGCATACATACAAGATTTTTTTTTTCTGCCTTTTTTACCAATTGTCCTTCGGCATGGTGTCAATCCACACTTTTTTGGAAATGAATCGGTTTGAGTAATAACTTTTCTTTTTTTTATTAAATTTTCTCATGATATTAGATTGAACCAATAAAGTGGGATGGTGGAAATAAGCATGATCAAGCATGATTTTAAGCAAATACAAACCAGGGCCCCATCTTACAAAGAGTTGCGATTGATCCAATCAATCGCAACTAGGGAAAGCAAGCAACATTAACATCTAAAATTCATGTTTGTTTAAAAATATTTTCTAGATATGATGTATATTCATACATTCTCTGTTTTCTTGACAATTCTGTAAGCTTCTTTTGTTTTCAAAGGAGATTGTGCAAAGTTTTCCCATTTAAGAAAAAATGATGCCAGTGATGGATTTCCATATACTTGAGGTTGATCGGATAAATCGTAACTCTTTTTAAGACTGGGCCCAGGATCCACCTCCAGTCCTCAACTGGCCAGGTTCCTTACCCATAATGCATCATTCTCAGCAATGTAGTCTTGTAATATAAACCCACTTGAATGAAAACACACTAATTCACTAGTCATTACATTCATACCGCAATAATTGTATTATGAAGTAACTGTAAATATGCACTCTTCCTGTAGAGAATTTTTAGTTTCTCTATACAATTGAAATAGTAGGCTAATTTATTTTCTGAATTATTAATAGTTTTCTGAAAGGTACATTTTTAAGTACAGCTATTTATGCACACAATCAATGACACTGTTCAATCTTCCTTCAAGCACCGGTGCTCTATTTGCAATTATGCCTACATGTAAGTATGATCAGTTTTCACGCCAATTGATTCGCTTGCTCTTGTACTGCTAAACGTTATTTCATATATTTATATATATGCACATTGTTTTGTTTTTGCAGGCAATTTCGTTATTTTTGGACCAGCAATCGTTTTTGTTTGTAGACACTGCTGACATGCTTTCAAGGATGGCCAGGGAAAACCTTGTACATGCCAGGTAAGCATTGGGACCAGGGGCCCGTTTCATAAAGCTGTTCGTAAGTTGAGAACAACTTTTAGTACGACTGGTGATCCTTGTGGTAAGTGATGTCCACCATTATATGTTGGTGATTATTTAGCGCGTAAGAAAGGATCACCGGTCGTTCTTAAAGTCGCTCTTAACTTACGACTGGTGATCCTTTCTTGCGGTAAATGATGTTCTTCATTATATGTTGGTGATTATTCAGCGCATGAGAAAGGATCACCAGTCGTTCTTAAAGTCGCTCTTAACTTACGACTGGTGATCCTTTCTTGCGGTAAATGATGTTCACCATTATATGTTGGTGATTATTTAGCGCGTAAGAAAGGATCACCAGTCGTTCTTAAAGTCGCTCTTAACTTACGACTGGTGATCTTACATGTATCTTGTAGTAAATGATGTTCACCATTATATGTTGGTGATTATTTAGCGCGTAAGAAAGGATTACCAGTCGTTCTTAAAGTCGCTCTTAACCTACGAACAGCTTTATGAAACACCCACCCGTAACACAAAGCTTAGCCATTGTGTTCAGGGCCCCGTCTTTAATACAAAGAATTGTGATTGATCCGATCAAACAACTATGGAAAGCCAGCAACGTCCACATCTAAAATGCCTGTTTATTCACGATACTTCAGGGCTTGGGTTAGATTAATCGACAGCCAGGCCGTTGATGCCCCTATAACTGGCCGTGATGCCCTAAAAAAATGATCAATGCACGGCCCAAAAGGCTGTGCCCTTTTTTCCAAACTGGCCGACATGCCCTTTTTGCTATTCAAGCCTTGAAAATAGCAAGGAGCACAGTTGTTAAAAAACCCTTTTAGGTACATGTATGTATTGTGAATTTGGATTCATAAGTAATCTTGCTCTTGAAATTAATAAATTGATGTGAGTTTTTTTGTATTTTTGGTAGTTAGGGAGAAATCAAGTCTAAATGACCATCAATTATTTTGTATTTTTGGAAGCTTTTAATCAAAATGGGTGGGGGGGGGGGTCTTGAGATACATACTTTGTCTTTGTGAAAACAGTAACTGATTTCTCTGATTGTTTTATTAAATGCAAGTCAATGGTTGTATATTTTTCAGGTTGCCAAACTTCTGTCTACCCCATGCCGTGGATGTACTAACCATGCGCCAATACAAGCGTATGCCGGCATGCATCAAAGAGCGTATTGTCCCACCTGATCCCATCACCTCATCAGAGAAGGAGACGGTCCTTCATCGATTGGATCAGATTATCCAGCATAGATTAGTGACTAGCGAACTCCCTCCACAGCTTGCTAATCTCACAATTGGTTAGTTGAATTCATTTATTTCTGATTGGATCAGATTATCCAACATAGATTAGTGTCGAGCGAATTCCCTCCACAGCTTGCTAATCTCACAATTGGTTAGTTGAATTCAGTTGTTTCTGATTGGATCGGTTTATCCACCTTAGATTAGTGACTAGTGAACTCCGTCCATAGTGTGCTAATCTTACTATTGTTTAGTTTCATTTATTTATTTCTGACTTAATCAGAATAGTAATGTAATGTTTTGTAAACTACATGTATGAATAAAAAGTTCATTACAGATATTCTAATGGTTTTGTTTGTTGATTTTTCCCTGAACAGAGGACGGTAGGGTCAAGTTTCGAGTTCCTCAAGAATTTGAGGTAAGAAGTTCTCTTTTCTTCCGGGAGTACATTGTAGCACAGGGCCCCGTCTTACAAAGAGTTGCGATCGATCCAATCAATCGTTACTATATGGAAATCCATCAGTGTCATAATTTTTTCTACAGGAAGTTTGCAAAATGTCCTTTGTAAACAATGGAGATCACACCAAATTGTCCAGAAATCAATGAATTTATGGATATTCATTCATATCTAGAAATTTTTTGAAATGAACATGCATTTGATATGTTGACTTTGCTGGCTTTCCATAGTTGCGATTGATTGGATCAATCATAACTCTTTGTAAGACCTCTTGGCAACATACTTAGTGCGGTTCTGAGAGACAAGTGTGCTTTGCTGCATTTCATATGCTATTAAATATCAGTGGTGTTATAGGTTTATACACAGTGCACCTTGTGCAAGTAAACCTCCTTTCCCATCTGTTGCAGCATCATCCTATTCAACTGCCTCTTAAAGGGGATTTCTGCCTTGGTCACAAAAAAAGAGGAAAATAAATAAAACAGAATAGTGAAAGTTTTAAAGAGATCGGACGAGCGATAACAAAGTTATGGCTGCTTTAAAATTGAGATCCCTAAGACTATGTAGATTTCAAATTGGCAATTGGGTAAGTAAATTATGACAAGGGGCAAGGACAACTTTCCCATAGGCCATGTCCTTAATTATCAGGGATTTGTGGTTTTCTCCTAAGTACCCATTCCCCTGGGGCAGTTAAGTAAACATAAACCCAGGTACGTAGTAGATTGTTTTATGTCCTCATGAAAGAAAACTATGATTTGAAGTAGAAGTTTTGAGAAAAAAAAAGAAATTTTAGTCATATTATGTATGGGAGTACATGGAAGAGTAGTCCTTGCCTTACATCACTGTGACATCACATATGCGGCCAATTTGAAGTATCCATGGGTATAGTGATTACCAATATTTACAACTTTTAAAAATTCATAACTTTCTTATTGTTTATCCGATGTTGTTCAAATTTTCACCTATCAACTTGGCTGATTTTTCTTTTTCCTCTGATAATGGGTTTTTATTTGGGTTGGATTCCCCTTTGAACTTGTTCGGAGAAGAAGCAGATGTAACACTGGCAGGGAGCTGGTTCCAATAGTATACAATACACTAAGAAAGAAGGGAGTTGCATGTATTCATGTATTGTCAAATCTACCACCTAAAACAGCTTGGCTTTGTTAAGTTTTGATATAGTTATTGTATAAAGTTTTAAATGGCTCCATGTGAATTAAGGAGAGACAACATAAAGCAAAGTTGATCAAATAATTTTTTTGGGGGGTCTTTTGACATTATCTTTTATCTTTTACAGTGATCGATTGTGGAGCTGAATTCTGGAACTGATCGCATTGATTATTGTGTATGATCAATTATAAAATAAGCCCTAAGATCAATCACTATGCTTTATGTAACAGGGCTCTTTACTAATTATTGTTTGAGCATTGTTGGCTCAGTCGGTAACGCGTCTGCCCGTCGAACCAAAGATCATGGGTTCGAGTCCACCCCGGGTGGATGACTGAAGCCAGTGCGTTGTGTAAACGTCTCTCCCATGTTTCATAGATGCAGGCTATGTTACAATGGAAAACACTCTGTCCCTCGGATAGGACGTTAAATGGAGGCCCCCTTGTAAAGGAGAGTTACCACCTTTGCACGTTAAGAACCCACTGCACTATTCGTATAAGAGTAGGGGGAAACCCCGGTGTAGTGGTCCACCTGCACTCCCCCAATCAGTTATATCGGGAGGAGAGACCTGCGGGTCATAGTGATTCAGTTCGCTTTTCGCCTCCCAGGCGTAGGTGACGCCAAACAAATAATAATAATTAACTTTATGTTGTTCTTTCAGGTTACACTGACATTAATGGAGGATAACAAGACTATTCCTTGGAGGCTTCTCAATATTGAAATACTGGTGCAAGATCCTGATACTGGAGGTGAGGTTGCTAGGTCCCTTAGTAATTGAAGGGTCAAGTCTCGATATTGAAATGCTGGATGTGAGGTTGCTAGGTCCCGACGTACATAAACAAAGGGTCTAGTTTCAATATTGAAATGCTGGATTTGAGGTTGTGTGGTCCTTTAATCAAATATTCACTACTGAATGATACGCACCGTATAAGCTAAAACAACAACAACAGAGGGTCTAGTCTCAATATTGAAATGCTACATGTAGATGTGAGGTTGTTTGGCCCCTTACATAATCAAAGGATCTAGACTCAATATTTAAATACTAGATGTGAGGTTGTTTGGTCCCTTAATCAAAGGGTCAAGTCTCAATATTGAAATGCTGGATGTGAGGTTGCTAGGTCCCGTACATAAACAAAGGGTTAGATTCAATATTGAAATGCTGGATTTGAGGTGAGCTTATTTGGCCCCTTATATAATCAAAGGATCTAGAATTAATATTTGAATACTAGATGTGAGGTTGTTCGGTCCCTTAATCAAAAGGCCTAGTTTCAATATTGAAATGCTGGATTTGAGGTCGTTCGATCCCATAATCAAAGGGTCTAGTTTCAATACTGAAATGCTGGATGTGAGGTTGTACGGTCCCGTACATAAATAATGGTTCAAATTCACAAACATGGTTTTGAATACATGGTTAAAAACTAGGGTTGAGTTAAACTGGGCGGTCCAGTTGACCGCCCAATGCTCCTAGTCACCGGTGCAACTTTTTTTCCAGAACGATTTGACAACTAAAATAAAGAAATACATGAGAAATTCAGTTTCATCAAAGACTTAGAATATTACCCACTTTGAGACCTATATTTCTTTATCTAGTTCTATATATGTCTTATCTTTCACATGATACTATGCAACCAAGTTACTCTATGGAAATAAAGAGTATCAAGTAGGATGTCTCAAATAATTTTCTTGCTTGAATTTTAATACAGATCCGATTCTTTTTTTAAATTTGCTGAAATATTCAATTTTAAACAAAAGCTGATGGATGGATTATAGATTCATTAAAAATCATGTTCTGTGGACAGGGCCGTTGTGGAAACGCTGGAAAGCAGTCTTGTAACAGACGATGCTACCCTCTGTAAATAAAATTACAAATAGATTAAGTAATGATTGAATGTAGATCATCATTTTCTTTATTTTCTTCCCATATTTCAGATGGAAAAGCCCTGGTTCACCCTATACAGGTAATTTATTTCATTTTAAAATATTAACAATAATACGGTGTTAATGACACTCCAGATAACTGAGAAAGTTTCCTTATTGTCAAGAAGCCTGCAGATAAAACTATGAAAGTACTTGATTTGCCAGAAAATGAACTGTTCTTTTATAATGCATATCACAAAAATGAATTAATTCCCAATGCGCTCAGAAAAAATGAAAAAAAATATGACAATTGGCCAATAACACATAAGGAGAAGAATGCTTTGACACAGATCTCGAGATTGAACTATTCTTCTGGTGACCCCTTTTTTTAGTGCTGTCATCGATAATCATTTTATCGCTAGTCCTATCGATAATCGCATGTTTTGCCACTTAGCAATTATCAATTACATTTCTCTCGTCGATAACACCCGCTATTATGTAGGGACAGTGGTTTTCGGACGGAATTCACGGAAACCGCCTTTTGAAACAGAAAGTGGCTTTTCAGAAAGAAAACATATTTTTCCTCAAAATGCACAGTACATCAACAAAAATCACTCCAAAATCTCAACAAAACATGAATACTTACTGGCCACAAAACAAGATCTCACTTTGTACAATCATGACGATCCAAGCATCGTGACTGCCCTTGACTCCATCACTCGATTGTATCGAAAGCTCAATTTAGCGACCAAAACAAGTTCCAAACAAGCCACACGGAGCGTGTTGCTGCCCTCTACGTTCGAAGATGTAACAGCACGTAATCCCAAATGGCGGATAGGTGAAAATCGTTGGCTGCTCAACGATGTCCAATAAGCCCCCAAATCATCGATAAAATTTCATTCAACCCTAAAATAATGCTAATAACGTGAAAGGGGAGGATGCATTCATGCTAAATATGTTTTTTACACTATGTTATGTACTCGTTTAGATTCGATGAACATGGATTGTAAAGCATTGTTGGTACAAATTTTGACCAGCGCGAGTAATGAGACATCGCTAATCAATGCAATGCGTATTGATTTTCTATGTAATAAACAAAATTGTCACCTATTAATAAAATGGACTTTTGTCGATATCGGTAAGATATTTTCAGCGATATAACAACAGAATTTTCTTACCGATAACAGCACAACTTTTTATAAGCATTGCTTCTCAGGGTCTCTGAGTCATCTATGTATTATTTGTTTTGTTTATCCCATGGATGGGATAAATATATTCCAATCAATATATTGATTATGAACATATGGCCTTATTATATATCAATGGAAAGGTAATGATGTGGGGATTATCATTTGGTCATTTGAAAAAAACGAAAATAATACATTAGGTGGAAATCGCCAATTAAATAGCGCTGAAATGCCTGTGGAGAAATCGCACGTTCACTAGCATTCACAATAGGTTTTGCACGCGAGTGGAGCTTGATGTGGGAGAGCTAATCACGTCTCTGGTACCATCATACACGTCATCAAATTTGAGTCAATTCAGAGGCCGATGCGAGGCATATTTCGGAGAGGCATTTTAGCGAAGGTCAGGACCAAATGGTAATTATACCAAAGATAGTAGATCAAGTGGATACAACCCTATACACATGCTTTTAATTGAACTTTGCTTTACACATTGATTATTTCTTGCCATTTCTTTATCTCCATCAGGTCATGTGCATTCATCAGTTAGTCCAGTCAAGGCTGTTTGGTGACGACAAACCCCTAGTCGACATGTACAACGTATTACGTATCCTTTGTAAATTGATTCCTCAATTGAGAAAAAACTCTCGATGAGAGTGGTAAATGGTAGCAATTTATTTGAGATAGACCTTGACTCTTCATTTGTCTTTACTCTGAATGATTGCATAAATTGTTGAGTATCATCAGTTTTACAAAAATGCCCCATGATCAATTGCTAGGGCCCTCATTCCACATAGGGGGGGACCTTGAAGGACCTTTAAAAGACCAAAAATTGGCAAGGTCTTACAACAGTCTCCAAGATCACTGAAATTTGTCATCTCTGTGGAATGGCTCCAAAAGACCCCTCAAAGAACTCTGAAAGACGGATTGATAATTCTTAGACTATTCCTATAGATATCTTTCAATGGTCTTTCAGAGATCTTTTCTGCAACAAGTGATCTTTGAGAATTCTTTCCATGGACTTTTTCTGGCCTTTCAGTGATAGATATCTTTCAATGGTCTTTCAGAGATCTTTTATGCAACAAGTGATCTTTCAGAATTCTTTCCATGGACTTTTCCTTTGGCCTTTCAATGATCTCACAAATCTTGGAAGACTCTCAAAAGATAATAGAAAGACTAATAAGAACTTTGAAAGTTCATTGAAAGACCGCTGAAAGACCACCGAAATGCCATTTCCCTGAAAGACCGTTGAAGGACTGTTTTGAATCGTTTCAAAAAAAGTTTTTGGAATCACGAGGACCATGAAGACCACCGAAAGATCCATCAGGATTCGTGGAAGTCCTCTAGACGTCTTTGAAAGTTCATTGAAAGAGCTTTGAAAGATCAAGAAGGTTTCATGGTCTCACAACAGTCTTTCAGAGGTCTTGCTTTCTATAGAATTGGGGTTTAAGCTTAAAGGAGAATAAAACCTTGGAACAAGATAGCTTGTGTGAAAACAGAAAAATCAAAGAAACAGATTAACGAAAGTTTGAGAAAAATCGGACAAATAATGAGAAAGTTATGAGCATTTGAATATTGCGATCACTAATGCTACGGAGATCCTCACATTGGCAATGCGACAAAAATGTGTGATGTCACTTGTGAACAACTCTCCCCCATTACTTTAGTATATATTTCACTTAAACTGCCTCTTCTATCACATCTATCAGTAGATCATGTGTTCATTCTATAGGAGGGCATGTAATACAGATTTTCAAAGAATACATCATGGATAAAGAGTTTGTATCACCGTAATAAAAAGCAAAAAGAGACATTTTAGGGGTATTTTATAGTCCATCAAAGGGAAAGTTGTTCACATGTAAGAATGTTACAGGGCCCTGGGGAGTCGGTAACAAATTTCTTGATGAAAATCTACTAGTGATGTTAATTGAATTTAACTTAATCCTCTCAGACACCTTTTGCCAGTCCTTGCAGCTTGAGGTTCTATATTCACAGGTTTGTAATATTCACTTATCAATCTACTAGATTATGGCAATAATAGCAGTAATGATGATAATGATAAGAAGAAGCAGAAGAAAGACTATATGACTTTTTTTTCAGAGTTCGCAGACTAATCCACAAGGCCACAACGTTCCACAAAGTAACAAATAATAAGTAAACAAAGTGGATTTTACCAACGGAGGCTTAACCCTATAGCACCTACAGATTTCTATGCATAATGGCAATTACTCACTGGAGGAAACAATAAAACTGGTAATAAGTAGGCATTGTTCCAAACAAATTGAAATAGTTTTTTATAAATTTACTTTTGTTCATTACAAGTTATATTTATTTTGTAGCATAGGACCTGTTGAATAGAATGGTACATGGCAAAGTTCAATCAGATGTACGAATATTGACCTTTGACAATCGTTTGCAGAGCGAGAAGAAAAAAAACAAAAGTTCGGATTTCAGCCGCCCCAGTCCGACGACTTCAAAAAAATGTAAAGTATCACTGACAGAATACTAAAGTTTTCGCCAAATCTTGGATCAAATATGTCAAAAATTAATTCGAACTCACATCTAGATGTCACTCTGTGTGATATCCAACGTTTTGATGAACATATAGCAACGCCCGAGCTTCTTCGGCGAAGTAAGTGGTTTTCCGAGACATGGACGCAGCCATCTTTGCTGAGATCGACTGCGCAACAGTCTGGAACTTGCTACACACCGATGCATGTCAATCGGTTTTTCTCTATTATACTCAATAGGAGCATACACTTTTCTATGCAGATCTATATAGCAGCCAACCTATACGGTATGCACACGCAATATTACCACGGTAAATCATAGACAAGAGATACTATAGCGCAAAGAAAACGTACGGGCGGTTAAGGGCGGTTCAGTGTGTAATAGGAAGGGCGGTCTCGGGCGGTTCAGGTGCTAAAGGGTTAAGACTACGTGTCCAAGTGATGTGTAAACTAAGCAGCAAATGTCAAATTGAAAGTAGACCAGGGCCCTGTCTTACAAAGAGTTTTTGATTGATCCCTTGGACCTCAACTATTTGGAAATCCATCAACATCATAATTTCTGTCTACAGGAAATTTCTGCAATGTCCTTTGTAAACAGAAAAAAAATGCTCACTTAATTTTTTAGAAATGAATGTATGAATCTACATCATATCTAGAAAATATTTCAAACAAATATGCATTTTAGATGTTGACTTTGCTGGCTTTCCGTAGTTGCGGTTGATCAAATCAGTCGCAAGTCTTTGTAAGACGGGGCCCGAGAAGATTTCGCCCATCTGGTATTGGACTATCTGAGTAGAAGACCAACTGCTAGTAGACCAGTTGGGCGTTTCATAAAGCTGTTTGTTTGTAATGTTACGCACAACTTAACATGTTCTTAGGTGCTATAACGTCGGCTACATGGGGATAGCGTGGTACAAGAAAGGTCACCAGTCGTGGATAACCCTATCTTAGAAATTTATCCACACTGTGCTGCACTCGACCCAGGTGAGGTGAATGGGTACCCGGCAGGATTATTTCCTTGAATGCACTGAGCGCCGGTGATGGTAGCTCGAGCTAAAGCCAGGGTAATAATAGCAGCGCTTTGTATCCTCAGGCAAAAAGCGCTTTATAAATCCAGTTATTATTATTATTATTATCTTAACTGGGCTATTATGGACCAGTATATACTTTCTTGTTTGTTTCTTTTGCGATCATAAATAGCATAAAATAAATCCATTTAAACCAACAAAAGTAAAAATAATCATACATTTATGATTTTTGGTTGAAAAACACAATTTGCATTGACTTTGTACGCGGAATCACGTTTTTGAGCAATTTCAGGTCTGACATGCACTTACAAAACATTGCATAATTTCGGAATCGCGTACCCGGGCATCGCAAATTTGGTCTCAAAAGATGCGCAAGACTTGTAAGTAAAAAGTCAGTGAGCGATTTTGCACGACTGCGTAGTGGCGAAATTTGTCGAGGGGGGTCAAATTGACACCCCCCCAGTTTAATAAGGGTTTAAAGTCCTGCGTAACTTTACAAACTGCCTCATGAAACACCCACCTGGAAATAGAAACCGTATCATTGCTTTGTTTATCTTTGTGTTTCAGGTGCAAAGGCTGATCAGCGAGAGATGGGGAGAGCATGTTGTAATCGATAAATACACTGCCGGGGAATGCCTAATCATGTCATACTGGAGGTATGTGTTTGCATCTTCTATCAATAAGATCGCGCGTTGCATATCATGTATGCGTCAGCATTTAAGTGCAACTTAAGTCATACTTAATTCTTTATGAAACGGCCCACTTAATTTTTTATGAAACGGCCCCCTGTTTCATAAAGATTTAAGTATGACTTAAGTCGCACTTAAATGCCGACGTGTACATGATATGCAACGTGCGATCTTATTGATAGATACGCATTAGTGCGCGTCCTCATGACACGATCTGACCAATGCGGTCAAGCATTTCATTCCGTACGCAACTCGGTATTTAAGTGTGACTCTAAGTCATACTTAAATCTTTGTGAAACACCCCCCTGGTCTGTGGGCAGTTCGTGGTCTAGTGGTTCCGACTCTCGCCTTTCAAACAGAGGGGTGTGGGTTCGAATCCTAGCCATGGCGTGTTTTCCTCCAGCAAGAAATTTATCCACACTGTGCTGCACTTGACCTAGGTGAGGTGAATGGGTACCCGGCAGGATCAATTCCTTGCATGCACTGAGTGCCGGTGATGGTAGCTCGAGCTAAAGCCGGGTAATAATAGCAGCGCTTTGTATCATTAGGCAAAAAGCGCTTTATAAATCCAGCTATTATTATTATTATACAGTATTTAAGGCCAGGCAATATGTGATAAATACACTGCCGAAGAATATATTTGAATATATTTATAGAAACATTTTATACAGGATAAATAACATGGACAGCAACAGCTTTTTTACATCAGCCGATGCATATATATATGCATCTGAACACAAAAACTTCCACTTGATTAAAATTTTAAAAATGTTATCTTTGTAATTTGTTTGTATTAAGCAACTATGATATTTAATTATTTCAGATCACAAAGCCTACATACTTCTAAGAAGGCCGAGTTATACAAGCTGACAGTGAGCATTGATGATGATGACGTAGCTAAGCCTCTTCAAGTAATGCATGACCCTCCGCTTGATATGGTAGATGCTGTCCGTGTCAATCAGGCTATTAGGGTAAGTCTAACGCCCCTCCCCCCCCCCCACAAATTGTGGTAGCAGCGAAGAAAATACATGAAGGGTAAATTGGAGATTTCACCTTCATGACAGCCCAAATCACCTCTAAAATTCCCCCAAAGTGCATGATTTGGGCCAACCATTCTTTCTCGAGTCGCCCCTTGATACATGTATGTACTTTTTGTTTTGAACAAAATATTGGCGAATGCCAGTGACGTTCTAATAAATTCAATTCACAAACAATATTCAGGATTATTTAGAAAAACCAATATTCTAATTATGGCAGACTAATGATATTTGCATTTACTTGCATGCATGTAATTGCTTGTTTCCCTGAAAAATTAGCCTTAAAATAAAAGAAATATCGCCTAAAATTCTGCATTTGCCCGAATGAGGATAAAAAGGAAATTATTTGTGATTTTATCACATTAGTCCGACAGTCTCACAAGACGGACAGATCATAATATGCAAGTCAATAGGCCATTTGTGAATACAGTAAGCAGGGTGCTACATAAGCACTTGCCCGATTGCCCGGGGCAAGTAAAAGTAGAGTCGGGCCAGTGTTTTGAAGTGAAGACCAAAACTACTTGCCCAAATTGGGCAAGCAAAATGCTCACAGTAGAATGACCAAAATTAGGGTTGATATGATATATTGACCTTAATTTTGGTCATGGCAGGCAAGATAAAATCATTTTGGAAAAAGAAATAAAGCAATAACAAAGTAGATCAGTTCATGTCAAAAGAGAGAAAAGTGTCAATTGATTATAAAGCCGCAAAACTTTCTTTTGAAGAGGTAAAACTTTTTTATTCAATTATTTTTTGGGGGGCAAGTGTAATAGATTTTTGGGGAAGTATATTCCAAGTATGTAAAAATGTATTTGCCCAACTGGGCAAGTGCTTCTAAAAAATTATGTAGCACCCTGCAGTAAGCTTCCCATTTTCCCATGATTTATGACATTACTATCATTTTGATATGTTTGTTTGTACGTAAGTAATGTTATGCAATGGTTTGAGTATCTTAATTTGGTTTTTATTTCAGTGTGATCATCTATCCGTTGAGAGGCTCCTTGTAGAGACTGTCCTGGTCAGGTCAAGAATCAAACTCAAGGTATGTTGATGCACAAATGTTGTTTCACAAGATTTAAAGGGGAAGTTTACCCTGACAATAAGGTTTTAATGATAGAAAAATAAGAAAAAAAAGTATATGTGATGTCAAGATGCGAGCAGCTCTCCATATACCATGTAATATGAATTCCATAGATTTTAATTTTCTGATGGAACATGATGTAAATAAAATTGTTCTCATAGAAGGGGATTTCAAATAATGTGTCTGGTGATATATCCACCACACAAATAAATTCACCTTCAATTTTTTGACAAAATTGCATTATTCAAAAATTATATCACACAACATAAATAACACAGCTTTTTCCTCGTAAATTTCTCAACTATTCTGTCGATTTGAGAATCAAAACCTTTATTTCTAGAAAGGAAAATGTATGATGTTTCATCTTTACATTAACTAAAAATCCTGAAAACATGCCAGTTTGGCGCAATTAGCAATTAATTCGAAAAACACCGCTGCAGATCCAATTACCGGTAGTGTACCCAAAACGGCACCGCCGCAGGGAGAACTCTTTGGATTCGCCGGCATGCGCCCAAAGGGTTAAGAACGACTGGTGATCCTTTCTTGTGGTAAATGATATTCACCAAATGTTCATTGGTGATTATTTAGCACAAAAGAAAAAAGGTACACCGGTCATTCTTAAACTCACTTTTAACTTTAGAACATCTTTATGAAACACTACCAGTGCAAGCATTTGACTTATGAAAGGTCCATTAATGCAAGTTTAGCTGTATGATGTCAATTGTTTTTTCTTCTAATGTTTGAAACTTTTATTCAGGGATTACAAGAAGAACTGGAGAAGGACCTCCCTGGAGTCAAATGTAAGTTAATCATTGTAGGCTCGTCCCATTTAGATTAGATAAGATTGATTTTATTTATACACAGTTAAAAAGCCCAAACAGTTCACAGACTGATTTCCATTGGGGCCATGTGGAACATGATGTACAATTGACATTGTAAACATTTAAAAACAAGTGTTTAACGAACAATATATATGAGAAAAAAAATGTTAACATAAACAGAAGCATCAATGAAATATTACAAAGGAATCATAGAAAGGTGAAGAGGAGGGAAGGAGAAGAAGAAAAGGAAGAAGTAGAAGGGAAAAAGGAGAAGAAGAAGTAAAAGACAACGGAGGAAAAAAAAACAGAAGAAGAAAAGAAAAAGAAAAAGAATAATAATTCACATGTATGGCACAGTCACCTTTTCCCTACAGTGTCCATACAGCAAGTTGACTACAGCCGTTTTAATCATTTCTGTTCCATCTATGTACATGCAGGTGGTTTCTATAGAAATAGAAAAAACGGCTGTTTTCTATTCGACATTCAGGCAGCGTAGATGAAAAGTTACTGCGTCATTACAAGGATTTAAACTTTTATTTTTTTGCAGTATTTTGTACTATTCTTGGATAAATATACTACAGGTTTTATAAGAAATACATTTTCCCCAAAATCTTATTATACACATATGACATACAATGTATCTATTGCAGAAAAGATGAAGGTACTATTTTCCACCCAAAATTTTATTTTCATCCCTTTAAATACTGATATTTTGGGGAAGAGGCTGCCATCCTTTCTTTTTTGGAAACCTCAGATTTATTTGATATAGCGAAGTTCCACAGATATACTATTGTTCCAGATCCCATTTCACAAAACAAAAGTCACACTTGGTGATCGTGCATTTGCACTTGCTGCCCCCAAACTATGGAATAGCCTGCCAATTGACATAAGAAGCTCTCCATCCTTGATTCTCTTCAAATAAAAATTAGAAACATACCTCTTTAGTGAAGAAAATTTGCTGTGTAGAATAAAAATAAAAGAGCTCTGAACAAGCGCAGCTGAATGTATCCATATAAAAGCTGCCCCATACAAAACTAATACTTATTATTATTTGATTATTTCAGGTCATGTTGAAGGTTCTCCCTCGCTGTTATATATCCCTGTTGTAAAGCCATGCAGCGATGACGAGCAGCTTGTGGTATCCGTTGATATGCAGACTGGATCATTTATACCAAGCATTGCACATTGTGGTAAGTCATCATTCACCATAATAATTTTCTCTATGAAGCCTGTATCATCAGTGGCCCATCTTACAAAGAGTTGCGAATCATCCAACCAATCGCAACTATGGAAAGCCAGCAAAGTCAACATATAAATTGCATGCTTGTTCCAAAAATTGTCTAGAAATGAATTGTAAATTCATTGATTTCTTGACAATTTGGTGTGTTCTCCTTTGTTTACAAAGGAAATTTTTCAAATTTCCAGTATAAAAAATTATGACACTGATGGCTTTCCATAGAGTTACGACTGATTGGATCAATCGTAACTCTTTGTAAGACGGGGCCCAGATCAAACTTTTACAAAGTCACCTGCATAAACAAGGCTGTACCAAGTAAGGGTTTGCAGGAATTTACATAGGATAAAATGTTGATAATTTTTAGAGTTGATACCCTTCTTTTTTTGCTTGTTAATTTTCGTTGAGCTATCTGATGATAATGCTGAATACTTTTATTGCGCACATATCCTTGTTAGGTCTGCTAGGTACTCCTATATTTCAGCTACGGTACTGATTCCCGTGATCTTAGCTTTTACCTCTCTGGTTGGCATTTGTTTGGTCTAGGTAAAGAAAGTTTTGGCCAAAGTGAACCCCCCCCTCCATAAAAAAAAAAAAATGTGTGCACAGGCCAGAACGTTCTATTTTCTGTTCCCATTTAGACTGTGACACTTTCTTTCATTTGTTTCATTATAATCTACAAACATGTGAATATTAACGTGGAGAAGGTTTATGGTTCACCATGTGTAATATGAAGAAGGGAAGGAAATACAGGCAGAAAGATTGAAATGGAAAGACAGTATAGAATGAACAGAGAAAAACTAGAAGTATTCTTTTCTTAAAAGTGAGTGAAGTCCTGAAAAGGACTGTAAATCAGATGAGCTGAATATGGCTTGAGTAGCGATGGTTTGAGTAGCTCATCTCATCTGGTTTACAGTCCTTTTCAGGACTTTCTACTCAAACCATCGCTACTCAAGCCATATTCAGCTCATCTCATCTGGTTTACAGTCCTTTTCAGGACTTCACTCACTTTTAAGAAAAGAATACTTCTAGTTTTCTCTGTTCATTCTATCTTGTCTTTCTATTTCAATCTTTCTGCCTGTATTTCCTTCCCTTCTTCATATTACAGATGGTGAACCGTAAACCTTCTCCACGTTACAAACTCCACCATGCAAACCTACATAGATCATCTCATGTGAATATTGTTGGTAAATGCCGAAATGAAAATCTGAAATTGAAAAAAAAGAAAAGAAAATGATTCAAATATGTTTGTTTATCTTTCAGGGACTACACTCTTAGATGAGATAGATAACAGTCTGAATCATGAACGTAGTAAATTGGAATCTCTCATCGCAAAGCTCAGGTAAACCAACGTTATCGCTCAACTTTTCTTCAAGAGCAGATTCAAGTGGAAGTTCATGCTGGCGTGAATTTGGTTTTGATAAAAAGCAGAAAGACAAAAGAAACATATTGGTGAAGATTTGGTGACACATTTCATACCCCCTAGAATATTTTCAGTCATTATATTTGGGAGCAGTTGACATCATAAATTCAAGTTTTAAAAAACTTGTAACTCTTATTCTCTGTGCTGGATTTTTGTCATACTTTTAATGATATTTTTCTTCAATTTTTTTCTGCTAATGCGAAACTCTTAATCTGTCGTCAGCATGAACTTCCCTGGATCAAGAAAATTTAAGGGCATTCCAAATCAGATAAAAGAACAAACAGTAAATCCTGTATTAGTGATAATGAAGATATATTCATGTAAAGTTCAGATTTGTTATTGGTAATATTTACAATTGGAATGATGGTGATAGTAATGTTTGATTTCTGACCGATTCCCACAATACTTTATTCAAGGGTTTCGTGGTAATGTACATGCGTCATTGTCAATACTCCGTCTCTATGCTGCCTGTTACCTTTATGAATGATGATGGTGATGATGACAGTAAAAATAATGTTTGATTTTTGATTGATTCCCACAATATTCCATTCAAAGGTTTTGTTGTACATGCGTCATTGTCAATACTCCGTCTTTATGCTGCCTGTCACCTTTATGAAGGATGATGGTGATGATGACAGTAAAAATAATGTTTAATTTTTGATTGATTCCCACAATATTCCATTCAAAGGTTTTGTTGTACATGCGTCATTGTCAATACTCCGTCTCTATGCTGCCTGTTACCTTTATGAATGATGATGGTGATGATGACAGTAAAAATAATGTTTAATTTTTGATTGATTCCCACAATATTCCATTCAAAGGTTTTGTTGTACATGCGTCATTGTCAATACTCCGTCTCTATGCTGCCTGTTACCTTTATGAATGATGATGGTGATGATGACAGTAAAAATAATGTTTGATTTTTGATTGATTCCCACAATATTCCATTCAAAGGTTTTGTTGTACATGCGTCATTGTCAATACTCCGTCTTTATGCTGCCTGTTACCTTTATGAATGATGATGGTGATGATGACAGTAAAAATAATGTTTGATTTCTGATTGATTCCCACAATATTTCATTCAAGGGTTTTGTTGTACATGCGTCATTGTCAATACTCCGTCTTTATGCTGCCTGTTACCTTTATGAATGATGATGGTGATGATGACAGTAAAAATAATGTTTGATTTCTGATTGATTCCCACAATATTTCATTCAAGGGTTTTGTTGTACATGCGTCATTGTCAATACTCTGTCTTTATGCTGCCTTTTACCTTTATAAATGATGATGGTGATGATGACAGTAAATATAATGTTTGATTTCTGATTGATTCCCACAATATTCTATTCAAGGGTTTTGTTGTACATGCGTCATTGTCAATACTCCGTCTCTCTGCTGCCTGTCACCTTTATGAATGATGATGATGATGATGACAGTAAAAATAATGTTTGATTTCTGATTGATTCCCACAATATTCTATTCAAGGGTTTTGTTGTACATGCGTCATTGTCAATACTCCGGCTCTCTGCTGCCTTTCACCTTTATGAATGATGATGATGATGATGATGACAGTAAAAATAATGTTTGATTTTTGATTGATTCCCACAATATTTTATTCAAGGGTTTTGTTGTACATGCGTCACTGTCAATACTCCGTCTCTCTGCTGCCTGTCACCTTTATGAATGATGATGGTGATGATGACAGTAAAAATAATGTTTAATTTCTGATTGACTCCCACAATATTTCATTCAAGGGTTTTGTTGTACATGCGTCATTGTCAATACTCTGTCTTTATGCTGCCTTTTACCTTTATAAATGATGATGGTGATGATGACAGTAAATATAATGTTTGATTTCTGATTGATTCCCACAATATTCTATTCAAGGGTTTTGTTGTACATGCGTCATTGTCAATACTCCGTCTCTCTGCTGCCTGTCACCTTTATGAATGATGATGATGATGATGACAGTAAAAATAATGTTTGATTTCTGATTGATTCCCACAATATTCTATTCAAGGGTTTTGTTGTACATGCGTCATTGTCAATACTCCGGCTCTCTGCTGCCTTTCACCTTTATGAATGATGATGATGATGATGATGACAGTAAAAATAATGTTTGATTTTTGATTGATTCCCACAATATTTTATTCAAGGGTTTTGTTGTACATGCGTCATTGTCAATACTCCGTCTCTCTGCTGCCTGTCACCTTTATGAATGATGATGGTGATGATGACAGTAAAAATAATGTTTAATTTCTGATTGATTCCCACAATATTTTATTCAAGGGTTTTGTTGTACATGCGTCACTGTCAATACTCCGTCTTTATGCTACCTGTCACCTTTATGAAGGATGATGGTGATGATGACAGTAAAAATAATGTTTGATTTTTGATTGATTCCCACAATATTTTATTCAAGGGTTTTGTTGTACATGCGTCACTGTCAATACTCCGTCTTTATGCTACCTGTCACCTTTATGAAGGATGATGGTGATGATGACAGTAAAAATAATGTTTGATTTTTGATTGATTCCCACAATATTTTATTCAAGGGTTTTGTTGTACATGCGTCACTGTCAATACTCCGTCTTTATGCTACCTGTCACCTTTATGAAGGATGATGGTGATGATGACAGTAAAAATAATGTTTGATTTTTGATTGATTCCCACAATATTTTATTCAAGGGTTTTGTTGTACATGCGTCACTGTCAATACTCCGTCTTTATGCTACCTGTCACCTTTATGAAGGATGATGGTGATGATGACAGTAAAAATAATGTTTGATTTTTGATTGATTCCCACAATATTTTATTCAAGGGTTTTGTTGTACATGCGTCATTGTCAATACTCAGTCTCTCTGCTGCCTGTCACCTTTATGAATGATGATGGTGATGATGACAGTAAAAATAATGTTTGATTTTTATTTTGATATTTTATGCAAGGGTTTTGTTGTACATGCGTCACTGCCAATACTCTGTCTTTATGCTGCCTGTTACCTTTATGAATGATGATGGTGACGTAAGATGACAGTAAATATAATGTTTGATTTCTGATTGATTCCCACAATATTCTATTCAAGGGTTTTATTGTACTTGCGTCATTGTCAATACTCCGTCTTTATGCGGCCTTTTACCTTTATGAATGATGATGGTGATGATGACAGTAAAAATAATGTTTGATTTTGATTTTGATATTTTATTCAAGGGTTTTGTTGTACATGCGTCATTGTCAATACTCCGTCTCTATGCTGCCTGTTACCTTTATGAATGATGATGGTGATGATGACAGTAAAAATAATGTTTGATTTTTGATTGATTCCCACAATATTCCATTCAAAGGTTTTGTTGTACATGCGTCATTGTCAATACTCCGTCTTTATGCTGCCTGTCACCTTTATGAAGGATGATGGTGATGATGACAGTAAAAATAATGTTTAATTTTTGATTGATTCCCACAATATTCCATTCAAAGGTTTTGTTGTACATGCGTCATTGTCAATACTCCGTCTCTATGCTGCCTGTTACCTTTATGAATGATGATGGTGATGATGACAGTAAAAATAATGTTTAATTTTTGATTGATTCCCACAATATTCCATTCAAAGGTTTTGTTGTACATGCGTCATTGTCAATACTCCGTCTCTATGCTGCCTGTTACCTTTATGAATGATGATGGTGATGATGACAGTAAAAATAATGTTTGATTTTTGATTGATTCCCACAATATTCCATTCAAAGGTTTTGTTGTACATGCGTCATTGTCAATACTCCGTCTTTATGCTGCCTGTTACCTTTATGAATGATGATGGTGATGATGACAGTAAAAATAATGTTTGATTTCTGATTGATTCCCACAATATTTCATTCAAGGGTTTTGTTGTACATGCGTCATTGTCAATACTCCGTCTTTATGCTGCCTGTTACCTTTATGAATGATGATGGTGATGATGACAGTAAAAATAATGTTTGATTTCTGATTGATTCCCACAATATTTCATTCAAGGGTTTTGTTGTACATGCGTCATTGTCAATACTCTGTCTTTATGCTGCCTTTTACCTTTATAAATGATGATGGTGATGATGACAGTAAATATAATGTTTGATTTCTGATTGATTCCCACAATATTCTATTCAAGGGTTTTGTTGTACATGCGTCATTGTCAATACTCCGTCTCTCTGCTGCCTGTCACCTTTATGAATGATGATGATGATGATGACAGTAAAAATAATGTTTGATTTCTGATTGATTCCCACAATATTCTATTCAAGGGTTTTGTTGTACATGCGTCATTGTCAATACTCCGGCTCTCTGCTGCCTTTCACCTTTATGAATGATGATGATGATGATGATGACAGTAAAAATAATGTTTGATTTTTGATTGATTCCCACAATATTTTATTCAAGGGTTTTGTTGTACATGCGTCACTGTCAATACTCCGTCTCTCTGCTGCCTGTCACCTTTATGAATGATGATGGTGATGATGACAGTAAAAATAATGTTTAATTTCTGATTGACTCCCACAATATTTCATTCAAGGGTTTTGTTGTACATGCGTCATTGTCAATACTCTGTCTTTATGCTGCCTTTTACCTTTATAAATGATGATGGTGATGATGACAGTAAATATAATGTTTGATTTCTGATTGATTCCCACAATATTCTATTCAAGGGTTTTGTTGTACATGCGTCATTGTCAATACTCCGTCTCTCTGCTGCCTGTCACCTTTATGAATGATGATGATGATGATGACAGTAAAAATAATGTTTGATTTCTGATTGATTCCCACAATATTCTATTCAAGGGTTTTGTTGTACATGCGTCATTGTCAATACTCCGGCTCTCTGCTGCCTTTCACCTTTATGAATGATGATGATGATGATGATGACAGTAAAAATAATGTTTGATTTTTGATTGATTCCCACAATATTTTATTCAAGGGTTTTGTTGTACATGCGTCATTGTCAATACTCCGTCTCTCTGCTGCCTGTCACCTTTATGAATGATGATGGTGATGATGACAGTAAAAATAATGTTTAATTTCTGATTGATTCCCACAATATTTTATTCAAGGGTTTTGTTGTACATGCGTCACTGTCAATACTCCGTCTTTATGCTACCTGTCACCTTTATGAAGGATGATGGTGATGATGACAGTAAAAATAATGTTTGATTTTTGATTGATTCCCACAATATTTTATTCAAGGGTTTTGTTGTACATGCGTCACTGTCAATACTCCGTCTTTATGCTACCTGTCACCTTTATGAAGGATGATGGTGATGATGACAGTAAAAATAATGTTTGATTTTTGATTGATTCCCACAATATTTTATTCAAGGGTTTTGTTGTACATGCGTCACTGTCAATACTCCGTCTTTATGCTACCTGTCACCTTTATGAAGGATG
The DNA here is from genome assembly GCF_037042905.1 of Lytechinus pictus. Classification (NCBI taxonomy): domain Eukaryota; kingdom Metazoa; phylum Echinodermata; class Echinoidea; order Temnopleuroida; family Toxopneustidae; genus Lytechinus; species Lytechinus pictus. The sequence goes on from NC_087260.1 coordinate 7,930,711, forward strand.
ATGGTGATGATGACAGTAAAAATAATGTTTGATTTTTGATTGATTCCCACAATATTTTATTCAAGGGTTTTGTTGTACATGCGTCACTGTCAATACTCCGTCTTTATGCTACCTGTCACCTTTATGAAGGATGATGGTGATGATGACAGTAAAAATAATGTTTGATTTTTGATTGATTCCCACAATATTTTATTCAAGGGTTTTGTTGTACATGCGTCATTGTCAATACTCAGTCTCTCTGCTGCCTGTCACCTTTATGAATGATGATGGTGATGATGACAGTAAAAATAATGTTTGATTTTTATTTTGATATTTTATGCAAGGGTTTTGTTGTACATGCGTCACTGCCAATACTCTGTCTTTATGCTGCCTGTTACCTTTATGAATGATGATGGTGACGTAAGATGACAGTAAATATAATGTTTGATTTCTGATTGATTCCCACAATATTCTATTCAAGGGTTTTATTGTACTTGCGTCATTGTCAATACTCCGTCTTTATGCGGCCTTTTACCTTTATGAATGATGATGGTGATGATGACAGTAAAAATAATGTTTGATTTTGATTTTGATATTTTATTCAAGGGTTTTGTTGTACATGCGTCATTGTCAATACTCCGTCTCTCTGCTGCCTGTCACCTTTATGAATGATGATGGTGATGTAAGATGACAGTAAATATGTTTGATTTCTGATTGATTCCCACAATATTCTATTCAAGGGTTTTGTTGTACATGCGTCATTGTCAATACTCCGTCTTTATTCGGCCTTTTACCTTTATGAATGATGATGGTGATGATGACAGTAAAGATAATGTTTGATTTCTGATTGATTCCCACAATATTCTATTCAAGGGTTTTGTTGTACATGCGTCATTGTCAATACTCCGTCTTTATGCTGCCTTTTACCTCTATGAATGATGATGGTGATGATGACAGTAAAAATAATGTTTGATTTCTGATTGATTCCCACAATATTTCATTCAAGGGTTTTGTTGTACATGCGTCACTGTCGATACTCCGTCTTTATGCTGCCTTTTACCTTTATGAATGATGATGGTGATGTAAGATGACAGTAAAAATAATGTTTGATTTCTGATTGATTCCCACAATATTCTATTCAAGGGTTTTGTTGTACATGCGTCATTGTCAATACTCCGTCTCTATGCTGCCTGTCACCTTCATGAAGGAGCTCCCTCTTGTGACGGTGTCACCCGATCATCCGCTGAAACGTCTCTTGCCAAACTATATCTACCTACGACTCACTCAGCATCCTCAGTATTATGTGGTAAGTCTAGAATTATCCAAATTATCATCATCAGTAGTAGAAGTAGTGATAGTAGTAGAAGTAGTAGTAGTAGTAGTAGTAGTAGTAGTAGTAGTAGTAGTAGTAATAGCAGTAGTAGTAGTACTAGAAGTAGTAGTAGTAGTAGTAGTAGCTGTAGTAGTAGTAGAAGTAGTAGTAGTAGAAGTAGTAGTAGTAGTAGTAGTAGTAGTAGTAGTAGTAGTTAGTAGTTAGTAGTAGTAGTAGAAGTAGTAGTAGTAGTAGTAGTAGTAGTAGTAGTAGTAGAAGAAGTAGTAGGAGTAGTAGAAGAAGTAGAAGTAGTAGTAGTAGAAGTAGTAGAAGTAGTAGTAGTAGTAGTAGTAGTAGTAGTAATAGTAGTAGTAGTAGTAGTAGTAGCAGTAGTAGTAGTAGTAGTAGTAGTAGTAGTAGTAGAAGTAGTAGTAGTAGTAGTAGAAGTAGTAGTAGAAGTAGTAGAAGTAGTAGTAGTAGAAGTAGAAGTAGTAGTACTTAGTAGAAGTAGAAGTAGTAGTAGTTGTACATGTAGTAGTAGTAGAAGTAGTAGTAGTAGTTTTCTTCATATCATTTTTTTTTTTTTACTATCATTATTGTCATTTATTATTATGAACAGGTCGTAGACTTTGCCCTTGGAAAGGGGTTAAGTGACTTTGTTTGCCGGTACCATCTGATGCGTTGTAGTTCCGTCGCGTACGTCGACACTCAGAACGTACCCCAGGGTGGGACTACCCCGACCAATCAGAAGGAAGCTAGCGAGACCACAGAGAAGTACCTCCAACCAGACGCATTTGTTGATCTGGATCATTCCACTATATTGCGGGGGCCAGATACATATGTAGAAGGTAATTTTCATAGGGCAAGTCCACCCCAAAAAAACAGGTGTATTTTATTGACCAGGATATGCATATAACTGTTGAAAACTTTGAAATGTCATAATTTTTGTCTCACCTGCATAGCAGAGTGAGACTATAGGGCCGCTTTTCCGACGGCGGCGGCGGCGGCGGCGGCGGCGGCGTCAACACCAAATCTTAACCTGAGGTTAAGTTTTTGAAATGACAGCATAACTTAGAAAGTATATGGACCTAGTTCATGAAACTTGGCCATAAGGTTAATCAAGTATTACTAAACATCCTGCCTGAGTTTCATGTCACATGACCAAAGTCAAAGGTCATTTAGGGTCAATGAACTTAGACCATGTTGGGGGAATCAACATCAAAATCTTAACCTAAGGTTAAGTTTTTGAAATGTCATCATAACTTAGAAAATATATGGACCTAGTTCATGAAACTTATACATAAGGTTAATCAAGTATCACTGAACATCCTGCATGAGTTTCACATCACATGACCAAGGTCAAAGGTCATTTAGGGTCAATGAACTTTGGCCGAATTGGGGGTATCTGTTGAATTACCATCATAACTTTGAAAGTTTATGGATCTGATTCATGAAACTTGAACATAATAGTAATCAAGTATTACTGAACATCCTGTGCAAGTTTCAGGTCACATGATCAAGGTCAAAGGTCATTTAGGGTCAATGAACTTTGGCCAAATTGGGGTATTTGTTGAATTACAGCCATAAATTTGAAAGTGTGTTGGTCTAGTTCATAAAACTTGGACATAATAGTAATCAAGTATCACTGAACATCCTGTGCGAGTTTCAGGTCACATGATCAAGGTCAAAGGTCATGTAAGGTCAAAGAACTTTGGCCACGTTGGGGGTATTTGTTGAATTGCCATCATATCTCTATAAGTGTATTGGTCTAGTTCATAAAACGTGGAAATAAGAGTAACCAAGTATCACTGAACATCTTGTGCGAGTTATAGTAGTTTTCAAAATCAGCACTGCTGCTATATTGAATCGCGTGATGCAGGTGAGACGGCCAGAGGCATTCCACTTGTTTTATTATTTACATCTGATTTTGATAACATTTTCAGTGCTATGCTTGTTTAAACTTTCTCGATGTATAGAAATAAACTTTTTTTAGGGGGGGGTAGACCTGCCCTTCAAATATCAAAAGGTCTTTTATCTTTCAGGGTAAAGACAAGTCTGACCTTTTTGCATTTAGATAATTAATGGACAAAAATTATCATATGAACTACAAATAACAAATAAAAAAAATGATGCACTTAATATAGGGATTTGTTCATCAAGATAAAGCTTGCCTATTAAGGATATCTTGACATGGAAGCGTTGTGGTGTAGCGGTTCTGCCTCTCGCCTTGTAATCAGAATTCCACCATGGCGTAGCGTCCCTTGGCAAGGCATCAGTCCACAATTTGCCACTCCCCACCCAGGTGTTAAATGGGTACCCAGTAGGATGTGGAAGCCTATATGTAGTATGCCTAGCAATTGAGTCTTGGAACTCTTGTTGGAATGCTCCCCAGGGAGTGGAGAAGGTGCATACATTGTATGCGGGCATGCAAGGATCCGATGACCGGGGTAATAATCTGTAAAGCGCTTAGAGACGTCATTCCGATGTATTATGCGGTATTCAAATGCGGAATATTATTATTATCTTAGTGGCTTGATACATGTAGGTGGGTAGGCATGAGATCAACTGGAATGAGACTCAAGTGGCTGAATATTAAACACAGATATTTAGGACATACATGTATAAGCACTTTCCCTATTCACTGAGTTAGATATGTGACATTATTTGCTCACTCACTTTGGGGAGATGGGAGGAACAATTATTGGATGCCTTTATTTCATGAAATGTTTAAGCATTGTACATTGATTATAAGAGTTTTTGAAGACATAATATCCATGTTTACTGCAAATGCATTCCTTTAGCTTTGAACAGCATACATGTATATTTTGTGGATCTTCTGTATTTCTATTCTGTATTGTTTCTTACAGACCTGGGTGAATATGATGACGAAAATAAAAGAAAGGTATGTTGAATCTACATTAATAAGTAAGCCAGTTCAAAGTTCCATTCTGCGCATAATCAGAAGGTCATTTGTACTAAAGTGTCATGGTGGTTTTATATTTAATGAGATAAGCAACAACTTTGATGTCTTGATTATTCGTATTTTCTTTTGAATTGTGTTTTGCATTAGATCAACAAAAAACAACAATGCATCCACTATCGGCTGCTATTTCACAGTTGGCCTAGTACATCGTTAGAACAACATACTAATGCATTCAAAGTAGAAATGCAGCACATACCTTTACATAGTGTTCATTGGTGTGCTGTTGTAGTCACCACTTTGCATCCTGCTATGTAAAGCATGCTTACATAATATCTTGCTTTGAAATCTGCCTATCATGATGAAAGAAATGAAAGGTCGGGCTGTCTTTTATTTTGCCATTCAATGTATACAGCATATTTTTTTTCTTGTACATGTATTTGACACCGTTTCTTTATTGCTATTCATTCAATTCAGCGAAGCAAAAGCATGTTGATTTTTTACGTGCCCCTCTTTGTCATTTCAGGTTGTTTACACATCGACAGGGAAGCCCAAGAAGAAGAAATTGACAAGTCATTGTGAATTCTTCAACTACACGCTCTCTCACGTCATCTCATTATGCAATATACGCATACCGTTCATCAAACTCTGCGAAGAGGTGAGTTTGAAAGCCACTATGCACCACCCACTTTGTAGCTACTAGAGTAGCTCATGATAACTGGGTTTTGTGGCTTGCGTCTGTAATCCAAGCTAACTTGGGGAAGTTATGAAGTGATGCAGAGGTTTGAGCCCCGGTGACGTCTTTCGGATGATGACTTTAAATGTCGGCCCTAGATGTAAACAATCACAGCAGAGGATTAATACACGTATGCAAAAGTTCAATCACCCACACATACATAACCCAGCATTCTTTATTCAGAACACTTGAAATATTTTGACATGTGCAGTAGAAGTCATACTCACATCAGTGACTGACGATTTCCTTCTAATATTTGTAACATTCATATCAGTACATTTACTAAGAAATTATATGTTTTTAGTCTGCCTTCTGGCACTCTTTTTTTTTTTCAAAGATCAAATGACCATGATTTAACCCTAATTCTCCGGGGGGGGGGGGGGGGGGGGGCCATAATGGCCCCCCCCCCTCGACAATTTTCGCGATATATCTGCTGTGCAAAATTTTTTGACCTCGCCGCTCACTGACTTTTTACTTTCAAGTCTCGCGCAAATTTTGAGACCAAATTTGTGACGCCCGGTACGCGGTTACGACATTACGCAACATTATGTAAGTCCATGTCAGACCCCAAATTGCTCATAAACATGATTTCATGTACAAATCCAATGCAGATTGTGTATTAGCCAAAATTCATAAATGTATCATTATTTCTACTTGTACTGATTAAACTTAATTAATTTTGCCTTGTTTATGATCAGAATTAAGTCTGGAACGATTTCCATCGAAAAAACAATAAAAAAACAAAGAAATACATAAGAAATTTAAAAAACAATAAAATACATAAGAAATCGGTCTTGGTACCAGAATTTTTTCATTCACAATTGTTAGGAATGCTATAAAGAATATTTTCACCCAAAAATAGCATTCTAGGAGCTTTATTTAGTGAATCTGAGCAAAGAGTATGATTTCATGAATAAATTAGCATAATTAATTCATATGAAATAAAAATATATGAATTCAGTGAAATTAACCAATGCAACTGCGTAGATTACGTCATTCTCTACCATCATGCAAATTTTCGTTGTGATCGCGCAATACGCGGCTGAGATCTTTATTACCTGAGCAAAATGTGTACATGTATTATGCTTTATAAGACACATGAAAAATAATCCATATTTTATCGTTCGAAATGGAAATCTTTATGAATAAAAAGCCACTGTGCAGTGCTCTATCCGTACATTGTTGAATGCCAAATGGGTAGCAGCAACTCCCATCTTTTAACGTCTGTTGGTCTGATGCGGCCGGGCTTGAACTCCCGATTAATTGAGCCAACACACCGGTTTCGATGTGACAGGAATCCTTGCTAATTGATAAACCATCGTCTACAAACCATACCCAGTCAATACAACTAATCATTAGTATCAGTCCTTGGCAAATTTTCAAATTTGCTAATGGAAATGATTGGTCACATGATTGATTTCAGCCAATCATTGGATGAGGATCCATATCACCGTTTTATATCTTCTCAAGTATTCACCAGGCCCTTGGAATGTGAGAGAAAGTCCGAGAACTTTGTAAATTTTTGAATGTATGAATTCTTTGCTTCTTGGCTATGAAATGTGACCATGAAAAATAAACCATAATTTTAATCAAAATTTTCTCTGTTTTTGGTGTTAACCAGCTGTCGGAAAACAACCTCGCCCACCAGGGTATTCAAGTGGAAGGGGAAGGCGTCGGGCTCGTCATCAAGCTCTGCTCACTCCCACCATGTAAAGGCGTTGCCAAGGAAACCAGTACAGCATTGAATGCTGCCCTCTTGGACTGTTCATTTAGACTTCATAAGAATCAGCATGGCATGTGGCAAGTTCAGGTTGGTTGAAATCACTGATTCATCTGTTTGTCTCACCTGCATAGCAGAGCGAGACTATAGGCGCCACTTTTCTGTGGGTGGCGGCATCGTCAACGTTGAAAACTTACCCAAGATCATCATTCAGAAATTGTTGAAGTTAGGTCTGTGATTAATTCCTTATCTGACAAAGGCAAACAGCACACAGTCGAAACGCTATCTTGTTATATGTTGAATGGGTTTGGGGTCAAAATTTGGGTCTAGAATTTCAGTTTAGACAATATTTATATATGGTTTTTTGTCTCGCCCACCAGAGGTGAAGGCTAGACTAAGGGATTCAAATGTCCATCACAAACATTATGACACATAACCCTGCAACCGTTAGTCACTTTTCTAATTCATTTCTAATTTTCTAATAAGTTTTCACACAAACTTGGTTTGTAGATGAACTTATGAGACCTGCATATCATGGCGCAGTCAGAGATCACATGGTAAGGTCAAAGGTCATTTTGATGTCATTATTATGACATAACTCGACAACCGTAAGTCACTTTTGAACCAAACTTCGGTTCTAGTTGTACTTAGGAGACCTGCATGTTATTGTGTTCAGAGGTCACATGGTAAGGTCAACGGTCATTTTGAGGTCAACATTAAAGTTAACGTGCAAGACAAATGTTATTTCATCCCAGTTATTTTACAATGAACTTTTGATTCAATTCTGTTGCGTGCCCTCGCAAATCACAATATTTCTGGTTACTTTCACAAGTGGGCGAGACACAACATCGCTTATGCCTTGTATTTTCAAAGGTTCATTAAATACAAATCTCCCCTGCCCATTAAGCTACATAATGCAACACAACTGAACGAGAGAGGAGTCTTTTGGTTTTTTTTTTCATGTCTAATCTGTTTAGTGTCTGTGTAGTCTGGCTGTCATAGAATTCAAGAAATCGGATTGTAGGGTGATAGAAGAATGTTCTTTACCACACTTATAATGTATTTTGCGATTGAAAACCTATTTTTCATCTACTGTATGATTTAAAACCTATTCTTTGTATACTTTTCATGATTAAGAACATATTTTTCATTCGTTCTGTTATCAAAACCTGTTTATTGATTTTCTTTCAATTTTCAGATGGTCTTTGCAAACTGTCCTGTTACTAGCTGTTCCACCAGAGAACAGGGTAAGTTAAAGGACAAGTCCACCCCAACAAAAAGTTAATTTGAATAGAAAGAGAACAATCCAACTAGCATAACACTGAAAATTTCATCAAAATTGGATGTAAAATAAGAAAGTAATGACATTTTAATGTTTCGCTTAATTTCACAAAACAGTTATATGCACGCCCTGGTCGGTATGCAAATGGGGAGACTGATGATGTCATCCACTCCTATTTCTTTTGTATTTTTAATTATTATGTGAAATATGATATATTCTAAATTTCTCCTCATTGTCAAATGAAACAACGATTAATTCCTCCCTGATCATGTGGAATTACCATTGTTTAATACTATATAGTTCAGTCAAGTTGGTCCCTATTGTCAAATTTGTAAAAATTGAAATATTGTATAATTCAAACAATGAATAACAAAAGAAATGGTGAATGATTGACATCATCGACTGTCTCATTTGCATGTCACTGAGTTTTGCATATCACTGTTTTGTGAAAAATAAGCGAAACTTGAAAATTTCATAACCTTCTTATTTTACATCCGATTTTGATGAAACTTTCAGCCTTATGCTAGTTTGATTTTTTCTCTGTTTATTCAAATCTACATTTTTCTGTGGTGGACTTGACCTTTAAATAGAATTGTTATCTCATTTTTTAAACAGAAAGCAATTTTGTTTTGAATGCTCGGTATAGAAGATGAACCAAGCTTTCCATTTGAGATAAATGGTTTAAAAAAAAATTAATCTGAGTGTAAAATCTTGATTTTTTTCACATAATGTCATATTCTAACTTGTTTTGCTCTTCTGTTTTTTTCCCTCTACTTTCTGTGTTGAAAATAGAGCTGGTTTAACCCTAACCAGTCTGGAATTTTGTGTGTGTTAAATGGTCAGGGAGATGGGGGGTATATGATCTTGGCCCCAATCACATGAGCGCCGTAAAAACTGGCATAATATTAGTGTGCAATGTTTTCTACAAGGCTGTATGGTTAATTTTTCTGAAAAAAACAACAACACTGTATTGCTTCACAGTTCTCTTGGAACAAAAAGTTGTTCGGTAAAAAGATCATGTTGTCTTCACTTTTCAGAATACTGCAGTTCTACATGTATTCTCTGTCAACATTCTTGTATATGTTATTTTCATTTCTCCAACCGACCGAGGACAAAAGCTAATTCACACAGTGGAAGCGCTGTGGTGTAGCGGTTCTGACTCTCGCCTCGTAATCAGAGGGTCGTGTGTTCGAATCCCGCCATGGCCTAGCGTCCTTTGGCAAGGCGTCAATCCACAATTTGCCACTCTCCACCCAGGTGTTAAATGGGTACCCGGTAGGATGCGAAAGCCTATGTAGTATGCCTAGCAATTGAGTCTTGGAGCTCTTGTTGGAATGCTCCCCAGGGAGTGGAGAAGGTGCATACATTGTATGCGGGCATGCAAGGATCCGATGACCGGGGTAATGATATATCTGTAAAGCGCTTAGAAACGTCGTTTCGATGTGTTAAGCGCTATATAAATGCGGAATATTATTATATTATTGGTTTATTGTTTTTTCAGGTTCCACACGCCTCGTCTACTTGTTCTACAAGGTGCTAGGCATGCACTCCGTGGTCAAGCAGTTCCTGCGCGACTGGGACTCCATCGGCCGCCTGTATCATTTGACCCTTGACCTGCCAATATGGCTGCCCTATCTGACTCTGTCTCATTCTTCGCGCTCGGGACTGATACAAGGTAAGACTTTGTGTTACTATTATAAATTGGTGATACAGACCTGCCAACCAGTACGTTTTTGGCATATTTAGTACGTTTTTGCAACCAAAATACGGCAATACGTTTTTTCTTTTAAAAAATGTTTTTGTAAAAAAATAAATAAAAGAAATTGAGAAAAATCATCTCTATATGTCTCTATTTCATAAAACTTACACAAATATGGTTATTAGATCAATGTAATTTCAGGTAACTTGTTTTTTTTTCAGTTATTATTTTTTTTTTTGGCAAGATCAGTGCGCGTTTTAGCTTGCATGCAGCTTGAGCGCCGCGATGAGCGAGTGCGCCATGCATTTTATTATGAAATACACTTTTTTGGGGAAAAATACATTTTTTTTTATCACAGAATACAATTTTTCATTTCCAGAGTTTGGCAGGGTCTGGGCTAAATTAATGATTGGCTGAAGTCTATCACATGAGCAGTCATTTATGTTAGCTAACAGTCAAATTTGTCAATGGGTCAGAGGCATAAAGAGTAGCAATTGCTTTCGCTAGGCTTTGCTTGGCTTTTGCTAGATTCCATATGCATAAAAATAAGCAAGCAAATGCTTTTGCTAGTAAGTTCCAGCAATCGCTGATTGACTGATAGCATTTCCTTGACGATTATTAAGCTATTGCTAAAAAGCATATGCATAAAGCGAACATTTTGTTTGTGCGTTTAAGCACTTGCTTGGGTTTTTTTCAAGCTTCATCAGAGCAGCTTTGGTTTACCGTTGGCAATCTTAGTTCCGTGTCTTTTATTTGAAAAAATGTATGCATATTTTAAGATAGAGGCAATATTGTAATAGATTGTCTATCATTTATAATCCCATTTTTCAAATTTTCCTCCTAATTTTCCAGAGATACATGGCTCATATTGTGTAGACAGCGTTTATCTCTTATTATTATTTAGGAAATTTTGTGCGTGCGGAAGTGTGCGTATCAAATGATAACATATTTCATGTCACAAATTCAAAGCATGAAGGTTGAAAAGCATTTTTTAACACAGGGCATCAGCCAACAAAACCAAAACCAGGAAAGCTGTGCCTTTGTAAATAATCAGACACGCCTTGGTAGTTGCTATTGTCAAAACACCTGACTATGTTCTCATTAAGATGCACATAATCAATATAGGCGGCGGATCTTGTTCGATCAAAAAAATTATAGCGTTGAATGTCCATCTCTCATAGGTCCATGGTCTATCAAATGTTTCCATGACCTTTGCTTCAATGACCAATTGCTCCGGTGGAAAATCTGCAAGTTAAGCCAAGCATAAAGCTTAACCTCCAAAATTAGATAAACCTTCATCTTTATCTTTACATTAATCTGAATCAAAATTATTACATTCCTAACTCTATCCCGATGCCCTCTAAGAAATTAAGACTGAAGCAAATGTCCCAGGAGCAAATGTTGTGTCACCCTGTCAAATAACAACGATCCAAATCACTAAACAACAATAGTTTCCTTTTGATCCAAATGGTACCTCGTGTGTGCAAATTCTTCTAATGGTCTTGATGGTGTGAATTACTTGTTTACTCTCGGGGGGAGTTTCACAAAGATATAAGTCTGGCTAAGAGTCGCGCTTGAATTCCTGATTGCGTGTATTATAAAAGGCTCAGAGGATGCGCGCTACAGCGTATTATTTATCAATAAGATTGCGTGTTACATATCATATGCGCATCGGCACTTAAACATGACTATAAAGCCCATATTCTGAAGTCAGTTTAACTTAGACCACGGTCTAACTCTGTGCTAAAATTATGGGGAGCCAAAAATTCAAAATTTCTGTCTATATTGTATATTTCTTATGTTTTCTATTTTGTTTTCATAAAGAAGAATGATACTTCAAAATACTTCAGTTATCATTCCCAGACAATTGTGAACAATGTGAGTGTCATGTGAGTTAATAAAATGGATGTGTACTGTTAGTGATTTGTGCCCCAATGGCTTTCCATAGTTAAACCACAACTTTAAACCAGGGTTTAATTTAAACCTGAGTTCAGAATATGGGCCTAAGTCACATTTAACTCTTTGTAAAAACACCTCCCTTCTTTGGTAAATTGTTGCTTTGTTACTTACTAATGCTCCCAAACTTCTTGTCAAGAAATGAAAGGATGTTTTTTTTTCCCCTTTTAATTTTCTTCGACTAGACAACCCTCCATTCACAACGTTGGTGGATATTCAGTCGTTCACATACCAGAAGATCACTATCGCATATGGAAAGGACAGATCAAGCACTGTGAGTATTATTTGATTTCAAGGAGTTGATTGTATAATGAAATGTATTCTGTATTGCAGATGATGTTAACAGGTTGGAGTCTAATGCCTGTCTTCTATGACAAGGTCTTAACCCTTCGAACCTGAATTATATGTGGCTGCCGTTACCCACACCATGAATGATTTGCACATATCGACTACACCCAAAAGATCCCATGATTCAAGCCCCATTTAGTCCAATGCCATTCCGTCCATCAACCATCTGTCTAACAACCATTTGGTCCAATAACCATTTGGTCCAATCATCACTTCGTCTAATCGCCACTTTGTCTATGACCATTTCTTCTCATAACCAGTTGGTCTAATATCCATTCCATTTTTGTCACTTTGCACAATTAACATTTAGTCCATTTAGAGCAAATGGTATATGGACTGAATGAATATTGGACCAACTGGTTAGTAAATGAAATGGTTAGAGGACGAAATGGCAAATTGACCATGTGGGTGACCATGTGGATAGTGGACGAACCGATGGTAGACCAAATGATAGTAGACGAGTTGGCAACTGGACGGATAGGAAATGAACCATGTAGCCTACGGGTTGCCATGATTGGTGAATAAGACCATACTACTACTACCTCATGTGGTTAGAAGTTAATTACAACATGTTGTTCTTTCTTTTGGTCGTTATCTAGGTTATGGTGTATTGGGATCCAGATAGTCTGAAGTTTCGTCTTAGTTTCAGTGCCGTGGGTTCCACCTCGACAGCTAACTGTCACCTCATGGTCCAGTCTTACTTAGAACATGAATTGAACGAAGAACAAAGTCTCCCAAAACTTATCAAGGTTTGTAGGGGAATTTTCATTTACTAAAATCGATTGTAAAGTTGATTCTAAGTTTCATGATACATCCTATGCCTAATAGGAACAAAGTTTCCCTAAATTTTAAGGTTTAGGAGGGGTCATGAACTAAAAATCAGTTATAAAGTTCCAGTTGAGTTTCATATCATGATCTAGACTTATCTCGAACATGACCTGAATGAAGAACAAAGTCTCCCTAAACTTACCAAGGTTTGTAGGGGGTAATTTCATTGACTAAACATCAATTATAAAATACAGCCGACTGTCTCATCATGATCCAGTCTTACATGTACATAGAACACGAGCTGAATGATAAAAAATATCTCCTGAAACTTATCAAGGTTTTTATAATCAATATTTGTCCTTTTTATCTATGCTTATCAATTGTTTGTAATTGTTGAAATGTAAACGTAAGGTACTATTTTTTTCCCCCACATTTGGGCAATTGATAAATTTGGGGGCTATTTTATTTTGGAGAGCTACTCTTCTTTCCTCAATGAGCAATTATTGTTTTAACATATTGTATAATTTCACTAAATTTTAATAGAAAATTAATAAAACAAGGACCGTTGAGGGATATTTCTATAACATTATTTTTTACAATTTCCCACCTTTCCTCAACCCATCCCAGAGTCTATGTGAAAGTCAAGGACCCCTGCATTCAATCTGCAAACTCCCCTTGATCCCATCATTGGGTCTGATCGCGGCAACCAGCCAGGTGGCCGGGCCTATCCATAAGTTTGCTCTCTGCCCTCAATCCAGCACACATTATCGGATGGTCTTCCACAATGCGTTCTGCTTGGATGTTCATTGCAAAGGGAAGAATACTGTTGCTGTCAGAGGTGGGTAGTGTATTCTCTATTCATTTTTAGCTCATCCGTCCCGAAGGGCGAGATGAGCTTATGCCGTGGCTTGGCGTCCGTCGTCCGTCCACAATTTCAAAATGCCTCTTCTTCGTCATTTCAAGTCCGATGTCAATTCTGTTTGCTTTATATGATAGCACTAGGTAGGGGATTAAAAACTTCTACACAGAATTTTAAACTCATTGAATACATGTATGCTAATTTATGCTCATTTTTCAAAATTCATAAAAAATGCTTCTCCATCTCTTTTTGTTGACCGATTTTGATTTTTTTTTGCTTAACTTCTACACAGAATTTTGAAATTTTGATTAGAAAAAATAAGGGTAAAGTTCTTTATTTGAATTTGATGTAAAACTGTCTTCTGCTATCCCCTTTCAGATGGTGCATTTAGTTTGTTTGACGTGAGGAAAGTTGTTGAAGGTCTCTACACTGTACCTAATCTCAAGGTAAGTCTGACATCCTTATGGTTTTTTCATACATTATTTTTAAATGGTCTCAAAATGGTCTCATATCGTTTTAATCCCATGAAAATATGTATGCTTGACACTTGATTTTATTCAACTGATGTTTTCTGGTGAGTTTTTGATAAATCAAAAAGATTGTGTATCAACATCCACGCAACACTCTGGTAATTTTTTTTGGGCAGCTCCCTGCATGAAATTTGCTCTGACAGATGAGGGTTCTTTGAACAACACCCATGCACGGGACTCGTTATATTTTACAGATTTTTGCAATTTTTCTGAATAAATTTTGGTAAAATATCACCTGCATATTGAAACTGATGATCTAAAGCCCAGCGCACACTATGCGACACGATTGCACCATCTTGCAAAGAGTTGCGATTGATCCGATCAATCGCAACTCAGGAAAGCCAGCAAAGTCAACATGTAAAATGCATGCTTGTTCAAAAAAAATTCTAGATATGAATTTATATCCATAAATTTATTGATTTCTTGACATTTTGGTGTGTTCTCCTGTGTTTACAAAGGACATTTTGCAAATTTCCTGTATAAAAAATTATGACACTGATGGCTTTCCATAGAGTTACGACTGATTGAATCAATCGTAACTCTTTGTAAGACGGTGCCCTGATTGCAACAAGTTGCCAATCCCATCTCAGTGCAATCGCATCGCAGGCCAGCGCATTCATTGCAACAGCTCTGCAACGCGCTGTATCTCATGGCGCCTCTACTTTTGCGCGTATGTTGTCAGCGCTGCAGAAGTGCAGCTAAGTGTCATCATATAGAACAAAACTGATTGGTTAAAAAAAGCAATATTGCAGAAAGATTTGACATGTCAAATTTCTGAGGTTTGGTCTGCGATCCTACAGCAACAAAGCGCATCACAGTTGCAACGTGTTATAGGTTGGCAGATTTTTTTGCAATCTAACCATGGTGCAATCACGTCGCATTGAGTGGGCGAGGCTCTAGACAATCTATGTACTCTTTTTCATTTTACCTGACAAAGTAGTCATAAAATATCCAAAGCACCAGCTCTCCAACTTTTAGTAGTAACTTTAATCTTTAATACTGAGCAGCCTAAATTTGTAGAGCTGTGATACCAGACTTCAGACGCGTAAGAACTTTTCCAAGAGTAACTTGTGTGTGTAATTCTTACCGTTGCCCTCCTTGGTATGCTAATATTTGTTTACTATCACCTACCAGGCTTTTCTGGAGCTATTCATCGATGAGACGGTCTCCTACCACCATCAGCACCGTAACAGCCGTACCCTCCCGGCAAACGAGGACGACGGCAACCCTCTGTCACCGATGAACATCGATGCAGGCCCCACCCCGCCGGACCCGTACCTCCCCACTCAAGTCTCGGCGGGTTACCCCTCCGGAGCCTCGCCCATGTCGAGGGCGGGGCTGGGTCAGAGCGGGTCAGGGGGCTTTGCTTACCCCATGACCCCACCCACAGGACCGGGAGGACCGGGAAGTAGCAATCCGGCCACCCCGGCCTCACCCCATACGTCGGTCTTATCGCAACAGGTGGGTAATATTCATTAATTATATGGTGATGGGGATGATGATGAGAATGATAATGGTGATGATCTTGATAAGGCCCGAGTCATTACATTTATTTTGAATCAAGTGTAAACGCTATTAATAATTGGGCATTTACGTTCAACCAGCTAGGGTAGCAAAAAATTTATTAAAAATCCATCACCAAAAGTTGCTGAAATTTCACATTTTGCATCTTTAAATACATGAAATGGCCATCTATCTTATATATTCCTATATCCTTGAAATAGTTTTGATTAAGTCGGAAACTATCAAGCAATTCAGAATATTCACCTCTTTTTGGACTCTGAAAGATCGTTTCATGATGTTACACTCGGTCAACACCATCAAAGTCTACACGTAGTCCCACCATGTAGATTCATATGGTGTTGCAAGAGTATACCTGAAAACAATCGTTGTCGACACCTAACTTGAACTCGTCAAATGTGTTTGTTATTCTTCTTTTTTTCTTCTAGCATTATGCAATGTCTCCTGGTGCATACCCTCTAGCCTCACCTCCATCCATCCCTGGACCTTCCCCATCCGCCGTCATGAAGGGAACCCCATCACCAGGTAGGTTCCTCTCCACTCATCAGACCATTACGTTTTTGCCGTAATTGTTACGTTATTGCATCCAAATTATGGCATTATTTTTTTATGCCCCCGCAGACGAAGTCCGGAGGGGGCATTAAGCGTTGCCCCTGTCCGTCTGTCCGTCCCCCCACTTGGTGTCCGCGCAATAAGTCGAAAAATATTCAATGGATTTAAAAAAAAATTTGGTGTGTAGGTAGATGACACCAAAATACAGGCTAAGTTGAGTTCGGAGTCTGCAGGTCAAAGTTCACAGCTCATTAAATATGCAAGTTGGTTTCCACATGATAACTTATGAAATATTCAACAGATTTTTAAAAATGTGGGTGTGTAGGTAGATGACACCAAAATACAGGCTAAGTTCGAATTCGGAGTGCGCAGGTCAAAGGTTACAGGTCATTATATATGCGAGTTGGTTCAATCATATTGAATGAATTTCTGATCGCAATAAGCGGGGGCATCAGTGTCCTTTGGACACATCAAATTTCTAGTTTCTTCATAACTTATGATTTGCTATAGAAAAAATTTGTATTTTATTGAGAAAGATTGTCTCTATATCACAAAACAACCACACAAGTATAGGAAATTAGACAAATGTAATTTCAGGTAACTAGACGAAGGTCAAAGGTCATTTGGAGGTCATTATTTCGAAATGAAGTTTTAGGGATCCCAGAATACAGTTTGTCATTTCCAGAGGTTGGCAGGTCTGATTTTAAAGAGATATTCCTTCTTAATTGGCAATTCCTTATTTTGCCATTATGATTCCGTTTCGTCGACTTTTCAATTGGTATAATTGGGTCTAGTGGTTATGACTTTCGTCTTTCGAGTACCAGCCTTGCCATGTTTTCCTTCAGCTAGAAATGTACCAACTATGTGCTTCACCCAACCCAGGTGAGGTGAAAGGGTACCCGGTAGGAAGTAATTCCTTGAATACTTTGTGAAATGAATGTCCCTTATTGAAAGACGAGTCTTAAAGGTCAAGTCCACCCCAGAAAAATGTTGATTTGAATAAATCGAGAAAAATCACACAAATAAACGCTGAAAATTTCATCAAAATCGGATGTAAAATAAAAAAGTTACAGAATTTTGAAGTTTCGCTTATTTTTCACAAAACAGTAATATGCACAACTCAATGACATGCAATGGGTCAGTTGATGATGTCCATCACTCACTATTTCTTTTGTTTATTATTGTTTGAATGATAGAATATTTCATTTTTTTACATATTTGACAACAGGACCAACTTGACTGAACCATATAGTATTAAACAATGCAAATTCCACATGTTCTGGGAGGAATTAATTGTTGTTTCCCTTGACAATGAGGAGAAAATGATAATATTTCATATAATAAAATACAAAAGAAATAGTGAGTGAATGACGTCATCAGTCTTCTCATTTGCATACCGACCAGGATGTGCATATAACTGTTTTGTGAAATTAAGCAAAACTTTAAAATGTCATAACTTTCTTATTTTACATCTGATTTTGATGAAATTTTCAGTGTTATGCTTGTTGGATTTTTCTCCTTTTATTCAAATCAACTTTTTGTTGGGTTGGACTTGTCCTTTAACCACTAGACCATGATGCACCCAGACTGCTCTCCTTGCATTATTTTTTTGCACGTTTTCCTGCCCGCTCTCTAAAACTCTCTTATTCTCTGCCTTTTGATTGTTCCCTTTCAGGTTTAGTTGAAGGAGGTTCTCCGTTCACTTCTTCAATGGGCCTGACCATGCCGTCCCCCGGATCCCGTCAGTGGCCCGGGAGTCCCTCCATGCCCGGGCCCTCCCCCGTCCAGCGCTTTGGTATGGCCCAGTCACCAGGCAGCATGGGAGCATCCACTCATTCTCCGGGGAGTAGCGGCATGACGGGCCAGCCGGGACAAATTGGTGAGTGAAAGGAATATACTACAAAGTACACTGATAACAAGATTTCTATTCAAGGAATTTGACCTAAAGGATGCATTTGAGAAGAAGAATAACATTGAAAATGTTAAAATTGCCCTACTTTAGTTTCTTTTATAAATGAATGTGAATGTCTCAATACCTTATAGGAATGGGTTATTCTTTTTCTTGTGTTATAAATATTTTTAACGCATGGTCATTCACTTAATATAAGTTTAACTTGTTGAATATCTCTTTTCTTATATTTCCTGTTTCTCTTTATTGTATACTTTATATATATATATTGTATACACAATGACCTAATCAATAAATGTGTAATAGTGCTTCAGGCCTGTTTGTCAGCTCCTATTTTAAACATTAATTTATTCAAATCATTTGAATAAGAATGAAAATAAGCCACATCATGTCTTCTGTCATTTTACTCCTTTCGTCCCATCACAGTTCAACGCCAGACGAGGGTGCTCCCGCCGCGTAACCTGGCCACCTCCTTGCCTACCATTCTCTCCCACGAGGCGCTCAATCGTATGTTCACCCCAGCGGCCATCCACGGGACGCCGACTACGCCGAGTACCTACCTCTGTGCTCCGATAGAACGCTTCCTTGGATCAACTTACCTTCAAAGGCATCTCAAGAGGGTTTTAAACGCTGAACAGGTAAAGAGGATCCTATGAAATTCAATTAGTTATGTTATATCGAGGTTTTTTACCTGACTGCTAAGAAAGCACGAATGCCTGTGAGCAAGCAACCAGGGGACCGACAGCTTAAGGTCCTCTCCGAGGGACCTGGTAATGAGGATAAATGCCTTACCAAAGGGCACTAGCGCACCACTTGGGAATCGAACCCGGGTCACCGGAATCAGAAACCCCCGCTCTACCGACTGAGCTATCGCGCCTCCACAATTAGTGCCAGGGGGGAGGAAGTATTTCTCCTAAGCTGTTAATTTCTCCTAATCTGTGAGTAGGCTGCAGATTAGGTCTCTTCAAACAATCTGTAGATAGAGATTACAGTACGAGTACGGTAATCAGTAATTTGCTTGTTCGCATTTTCCCATGTTTACATGATTTATTTATTTTGACTACAGAATATGAGAATTTATCACAAGATTAATCGCAATCAATATCTTTGCTATGATATGTTATTCTGTTCTCTATTCTATCTTGTATTATTTTCTATACCGTACGTCCTGCCTCGGCAGTAATGTGCCAGGACCTGGACTACTTTACTTCCTCTGTTAATTACATGTATGTTTGTAAATTACTATGCGAATGTTTTATTTTATATGTCATCTGATCCTTTGTGAATATTTGAATAAAGCGATACAAAATAAGAAATCTAGTCTGTATGTACATATTATAATCTGTGTACACAGATTAGTAGAAATATTTTTATTTGTTTATGTGATGATGATGCTGATAAAAATAATAATGATAATAATAATAATGATGGCATATTTACCCAGGGTAGCCACTTGAGTTCAGAAAAATGTTCTCCCAGTGGGCCCTGAAATATCGTAATCTAGACATGCAGAATTTGCAGATTATTTGAAATATCTGCGGATATTAGAGGTCATTTGGAATATGAGCGAACTGCAAACTTGTTGTTTGATTTGTCCCACCTTATCGACCAATTAGAATCATTTGTTTATTAATCGCAATGAATATTTTATCTGTCCTTTAGACCCAGACGTTGCAAGCTGCAGAACAAGGATGCAGAGTAAAGGTAAGATATGAAAGCCTATGTTTAGTTAAGGGCCCCGTCTTACAAAGAGTTATGATTGATCTAATCAATCGTAACTCTATGGAAATCCATCAGTGTCATAATTTTTTTCTACAGGAAATTTGCAAAGTGTCCTTTGTAAACAAAGGAGAGCACACCAAATTGCCAAGAAATCAATGAATTTATGGATACGCATTCATAACTAGAACATTTTTTGAACAAACATGCATTTTATATGTTGACTTTGCTGGCTTTCCATAGTTGTGTTTGATCAGATCAATCACAACTCTTTGTAAGACGGGCCCATGGTATACCCTCCCAAAAGTGCATTACTAGATCATATTATATATGTGTGCCCTGAAAGGAAACAACTTTGGAGTGAAAGGATATAAACTAAAAGGCCCGTATTCTGAAGTCAGGTTTAACTTAGACCATGGTCTAACTCTGTGCTAAAATTATGCGGAGCCAAAAATTTAAAAATTCTGTTTATATTGTATGATTCTTATGTTTACTATTTTGTTTCCTTTTGCTTTCATAATGAAGAAAAATACCTCAGTTATCATTCCCAGACAATTATGAACAAATGTGGGTGTCACATGAGTTAATAAATTGAATGTGTACTGTTAGGGATTTGTGCTCCAATTGGCTCTCCATAGTTAAACCACAACTTTAAACAAGGGTTTGATTTAAACCCGACTTTAGAATACGGGCCAAAATGTGTTTTATGGGATAAATTACCAATTTTTCACCAAGATTTAATTTGGTTGGGTGCCTGATGGAAATAAAGTATATGAAAGACCTTCTCAAACATGCAATGGGCTGAAAGTTTCAGGATTTGGTCTTTATCAGTAGCTTTCTAATATCAAATTACTGAATAGATGTATATAAAGTTAGTGCTCAAGCGGCTATTTTAAACGAAAATAAAGCATTATCGATTCGTGAAATTGGCAGCATTGAACTCTTCAAACCGTCCCTCAAAACTCACTTATTTTAGCAGATGTGTAGTAATTAACTTATTGGATGAGCCTGAGCTTATGAATGTTTTAACAGAAATAGGCACAATGTAAATGCTGCGGATCATCATCATCATATGATTTTTTAAAATATATATATTTTAGATCAAAGCTTTGTTATTGTTAATTCGGTGAATTAACAATACGGTGTGACACTTGATGGTTGCAGCGAACAGGTCAATTTATAACTTCAGGTTCGACATCACAGACGCAGGCAGTGCACATTGCTAGTGCACTGTAATGTGACTGCGTGTCAAATGAAAATCAAACGTCAGTGAATTACATTGAATTGAATTGAAAAGAGTTAAGTTGACTGAGTTCAAGTAATATAAATGACAGAACGGTAAATTTCATGAAAATAACACGTTTAAATAATCATTGTGGGTTTTTTTCTCGTTTTTTTTTCTAGCTGAGTTTGCTGCCCCCTAGTGATCAAGGTTTCCATTTCAAGAATGATTCGCTGATATTCCGTGTTTGGTTGAACCCCGCCCATATGCAGCAGCTCCATCTACAGGCCAAGCAAACACCAGGTAGAGTCATGTAATGTAGAAGAAGTTGTAATAATTATATAATAAAACAACAATAATAATAATATACAAATAATGAATGTTTATGAGTGCAATGGACAGAATACTTCATGAGATGAAAGAGGCTACGCCTCGTTGAATGGATCATTCATTACATCTTTCATCGAATGAAGTATTCTGTCCATTGCACGAATGAAAAGAACATTCATTATTTGGTTTATATGACACCTAAAAATATATTCTTTTTCATATGAAATTTGTGAATTTCGATGCAAATATGCTCATACAGTGCGAGCTCGATCTGTTGATTATCGCGAACACTATACGCGTACATACAACAGTGGTGCCTGCAGTCAGAGTGCGCGTTTGCAATGGACAAAATCGTATGGATCCAAAATTGCACGATGAATGGGTCTAAAATTGCACGGTTGATGACATCATTGTGAAATGGGCTGAATGATCGATATCAAACAACCAATCAAATGACAAGGACCTATCTAGGTGTCATATAATAGTGGATGGCTCATTAACCTGGGTTTGAGCGATTAGTCTTTTTTACTAGTCACGCGGTTTCTGATATATATGCGTCATTTCAGACACATGGCTTTGGCTAAAGGCTAATGACTTCACAGGTCTTGTTCGCATTGCCAATGTGATTTCACTATTCAAATGCTCATGACTCTCGTTATTTATTTAGTCTTTCTCAAAATTTCATAGATATGTTTATTTGATTGTTCTCTTTAATATGAATTTAAGTATATGTAGTTTCAAGGGTTTCATTCTCTTATAGCCTGTATTCTGAAGTCGGGTTTAAATTAAACTCTGGTTTAAAGTTGTGGTTGAAGTATGGATATACAATTGTTACATAAATCACTAACAGTAGAGATATCATATTTCAGCTCATTTGGCTCTTAAATCATTCATAATTGTTTAGGAAGTATAAATAAGATAATTGTCTTCACCATCGATGAATCAGGAAAGAGCACAGTAAACATAAGAAATATACAACTTAATAACAATTTTGACACCTTTGGCTTCCCATAATTTTAGCACAGAGTTAGACCATGGTCTAAGTTAAACCTGACTTCAGAATACGGGCCTTTAACAACTTCATGTCCACACTGAAATAATATCAAAGCCATGATTGTTCTCTTTTAATCCTTTCTTCTAGATGCCAAAGAACGGTGGAGTCAGGAGGAACTACAGGTCATTGAACTTTACTTTGAAAACAAGGTGAATGTGAGAGCGATGTAGTCTTTGTACCATACCCTTATATTAAAGGGATGGTCCGGGCTGAAAATATTTATATCTAAATAAAAAGAGTCAAATTCACAGAGCAAAATGCTGAAAATTTCATCGAAATCAGATAACAAATAACAAAGTTATTGAATTTTAAAGTTTATCAATATTTTGTGAAAACGGTTATATGCACATCGTCATGAATATTCATTGGGTGGGCTGATGATGTCATATCCCCACTTTCCTTTTTCTTATGGTATTCCATAAAATCATAATTGTTTCATTTTTTCATACATGTGTAAAAGATGTGTCTCCATTATGATGAAATAAGTTGCGGCAATAAAAAACTAATGCACTTAATCAGTTGTCAATCCAATTGTTTTCGTTCTTTATAGAAAAATTTTGAATAAACCTAATTTCATATAATAAAATACAAAAGAACAAGTGGGGATATGACATCATCAGCCCACCTAATAAATATTTATGAAGACATGCCCTGAACTGTTTTACCGGAATAATGCAAATCTTTAAAATTCAAATTTTCAGCATTTTACTCTATTTATTAAGATATAAATATCTCCAGCCTGGACCATCCCTTAAAGACAAGTATCTGTACTGTAGTTCATGAAAATGCTGACTTCATGAGAAAGTCTTTAAAATCAAGATTAATTGTCATCATATAATCATAGGATTAGGTGTAGTTCATTTACATCAATCAAACTCTGTGAAAATGAAATGTAAGATTGAAAAATGATCACACCTTAGATCACCAACACAGATATGCACATGTGGGACAGTGTATTTTTGTTGCTTTGAAAAACACCCAACATCTGGTCGAAATGCCATGCTTATTTTTTTCATTTCTCCAAGAATCATCGGCAAATAATGTAAGACCACACTAGGATGGTCATTTTATTGGATTATGTTTGAACTTACATGTATTTCTAAATTGTTACCACAAATGACACCAGGAAGACATAGATTATACCTTTCAACATAGTTAAGTCATTCCTTATCCCTCCACTCTTCAGGTTGCCCCCCCCCCCACCGCTCGAACCCAGCGATATGACCTCCTTTGCCCTTATATTGGGTGGCATGCCTAGTGTCTTTAAAGATCTGATATAGTCTGTTGCCATCATGAATGATAATAAATTTTCTCCCCTCCCTCCCCCCCTCAGGTTGCCTGCCCACCGTTCAAACCCAGAGCTATCACATCCTTTGCCCGTATGTTGGGTGCCATGCCTGGCGTCTTCAAGGACCTGATCCAGCTGATGCATCTGGAGCTCCAGCCAGACCCGTCGTTGAAGTGGTCAATGCAGCTCTGCCTGACCGTGCCCCAAGGACAGACCTTTGCCACGGCCGGCATCCCAGCTGTGGTCATCAAGACCAAAATGCTCCTATTTGTAAGTGTTTGATGCCTTTGTCCACTGCAGGTGGTTACTTTTTCATGTATGCACATTGGAGGGTAACACAACACTTGCTCCTGTGACAACTGCTCTTGGCTTAACTTCGTCTAAGATGTAGGGTTAGGGTTGCAGTAGGGTTTTAAGTTAGGTTTTATAGTTTGTTTTAATCTTGTGAGCTTTCGTCTACTCGTTTCTGCAGGCTTCTTCAGACTAGCGCTGAAGAATTATCGCCGGAGATGGGGTAGTATCAGCAGTCCGTGAGAGCGGGAGTGCACGTAGTAGTAAGTTTTTATTGTATAAAATGGAATAAGAGCCAACTCCTAGCTAGATATGACAATAAATACACAAGATGGACCAGGGAGGTCATTCACATCCAGAAGAACCAGGCAAATTCCATGAAACGAGACGCCAGACAATACATACTTTCTACGACATGCACTCCCATTCTCACACTGTGGCGCTGCTGATACGACTCCATCTACAGCAAGTCAGCGCAAGTCTGAAGGAGCCTGCAGAAACAAGTAGGTGAAAACTCACAAGGTAAAAACAAAATGGATTGTGGAAAGATGAAAATTCGTTCTGTTTGACTTACTGCTGTTTTGGGGATGGATGGTCACATATGGTTTAGATTGTGTTGTACTGTTTAAGCTTTGTTTATCGTTCTTACCTGCAGATCCAGCTGCGTAGGCAGGACAACGCCCCCATGGTCGGTCAGGAAGCTCCTTCGGTCATCGTCCCCGTGCTGTACGACATGCAAGCAAACACCACCCAACACATCTCGGCCATCAAACCTTCCGTTCCTACCAGTCAGAACGATGGTACAATTGCCACCATGCTTAGGAGATGGGCGGAATTCCCCAACAATCGTGAGTATCTTAACCCTAAAAGGACTGGGGGGCCATGATGCCCCCCCCCCCCCTCGATGCCTCGCGCGATATTTACGAAACGCAAAAAGATAGCGCTGCAAAATTTTATGACTTTTTTCTTTAAAGTCTCGCGCAACTTTTGAGACCAAATTCGTGACATACGGGGATACCATCGCGATGTCACATGACTTTTTACGAGGCAATGTCATGCCGAAAATGGCTCATTTTTATACTGTGGGGTACAAAGTCTATGGGAGATGAAATTCATAAAAAAGTGATTATTTTTCCTTCTAATTGGTCTGCTTGATTAATTTAGGGTTTAATTGAGTTGTTAAATGGTCTGTAATAATTTCCATTGAAAAAAACAATGAGAAACAAAAGATGAAAAAGCAGAGAAATACATAAGAAATTCTAAAAACAAAGAAATACATAAGGGAGAAATTGGCTTTCGCAATTTTTCTTTGTGGAAACCTTTAAATTAGATTGCAAAGATGACATCTGCAAAAAAAGAAAATTTGAAGTGAAATAGGGTGTTCTTCTGTCTTTTAAAGAACACATTCGGTATTCTTTCTTGACATGTACAAAGATAGTGATGAAGCAGTTGTAAAAAGTGAAAACTTAGAAAATTGTAAGGTTTCATGCAGGTAACTTAAGGCAAACACATGCTAAATAGCTAAATACTGCAAACAGGTTGATTGGCAGATATTTCACTTATTCTTAGTCATGTGTTAGTGGAATTTGCTTTAATTATCAAGTTTTTTTGTACTGTATCTTTTGTATTTTGTAGGTTTTTGCCCAAATTCTGTTTCCCCATGAATTCTGTGTTTTTCTTTAGTAACTATTTGCAAAGAAACTCATGAGTGCATTATAAATGTGATGAGCATTTCTTTCCTATGATAGATGATCTTCTTCTAGATAAATTGCGCTATATAAATGCCTATTATTATTATTGTTATTATTATTCTGACAGGTCCTTGTATCCTTAACCATTCCTTGACCCATTTTTTGCACAACTTGTTTTTTACATTAAAATTTCAAACTGTTACCAATATCTCTCTCTTTTTTTCTTTCAGCTGAGTGCACCTTGTTTCCTGCTATCAGAGATCTTATGGCAAATCTCATCTTACCAATGTGAAGGCTTCCAATCTGATGGGATATTCAAGGGAAAAAAGGATAATTTGTCTGATATTTTGCGCGTTTATTGAAAGTCAATCATGATTTAGATAGTTGAACCGAGACAGTTGAGGATATCAAGATTTGTAAAAAGGTTTGTAGGCTAACACCGTCATGGCTAAACCCACTAGGTCTTCTAGCAGATGTCCAATCCTCAAGACTGGCTAATACCATCATGGCAAAACCCGCTTGTCAAAGTGGGCGTAGACCGAGTGGCAATTTACATGAAACAGGGTATGTAGTCCTCGTCCTGCAAAAGTATTTCATGTGCTGAAAGGTTTAAAACTTCATCTTCGAGTGGGAAACATCTTTTACTGGATGGAGGAAAAAAGAACAAAGGACAACTCTCAAAACTGAAAAGGTGAACTATGATAACGCCATTGCTGTTTACCATCAGGGATGTCCCCACCATTTTGGACTAGACATTCTTGCCCCACTTGTTCCTGATATTAGCAACAACAACGTTTGCCAATTTGAGGATCCCATAGAAAGTACACAAATTTTCAGATTTTCCCCTTTATTTTTTTCATATTTCACATTATCCTCCCCTGACCTCGACATATGTGGTGTGAATCATATTTTCCCATGACATATGTTGTGCTCATAAGGAGGCAAGATGCTATTTGAAAGATAATGAGGAAAATCTGAAAATTTGTGTACAAAACAAAACAATTTCAGGATCCCCATAGAAAATACAACAAGATGAAAATAGGATGTATAACCTCTGTGTTAGCTCAGTTGGTAGAGTTTCCGTCTCAACAACCGGGAAGTTGGGAGTTGCTGCTACCCTGTTTGGCATTCAACATTAA
Organism: Lytechinus pictus; assembly: GCF_037042905.1. NCBI lineage: Eukaryota > Metazoa > Echinodermata > Echinoidea > Temnopleuroida > Toxopneustidae > Lytechinus > Lytechinus pictus. Next base: position 7,957,536 of record NC_087260.1, read on the forward strand.
ATCGATAGAGCCTTGTAGACCTAGGTCAAAACAAAACAAATTTTCTGAGTATTTCTACAAACAATAAAATATGGATTGGCTTGGATAACTTGAACAATTTATGTATGTGCAAACAATGTTGGGAGACTCCATCTTGAAATTTTAGATTGTAGCATTGAATTTTCAAATTGTCGTTATCATGTACAAATAATTGGCTATAGATTAATATGTTTGTATAAATAGAATCAATAAAGTATTGTTGTATGTCTTACTTGCAGATAAAACTTTTTTTCACATACGTGAGATTTCACAGCACATGAATGTTATTCATGGGAGCATTGAAAACGAGATAATTTATTTTATTGTCTGAACATGCTTAAGTTGGAAAAGGTGGAAGTAAGTTGAAGAATTAAATACTTGATAATTAATCATTTCTCTTTCCTGTTTTGGAATTTGTCATCATCGGTGTTTTGAGTCCTAAAATAACACCTATAACATTCCAGGTCTCCCTTGAAATTTAGGGATAAGTGACATTTGAATAAAATGTGGTAATAAAGATGGTAATGTGATGTTTCCCCAGATATTCAAGTAATTCATTGAATATGAAAATTGCATAATGCGGAGTTAAAAGCAGTTAGACTAGATTCTCTATGTACCGTGGCTGGCTGTATTTGCCACAAAGAGGTTGAAGTCTAGTCTTCTCTCTAGACATAGTTATTGGTTAGAGTGTCAAATATGAGTCTGCTTGCAGACTAATTAATGGTCTTGTCTAAATAATTGTTTTTCTTTGAAGATACCATCAACTGGACCACTCTGGAGTATGAGATAATTTTTCAACAGAGTAAATTTGTTGCTTGCAAACCAAATGTTCTGATTTCATTACAGGTATTGTGTATTAAAATCATGGAGTCATTTCAAATTCACATTGAAATATTGAAAGATACATGGTAAACCATAAATCCAAATACAAGAATTCCAGTAAAAGTAAGGAATATATAAAAATCCTAGAATTGTTTTCTTTGCTACCCATGGATGTAAATGGTTTAGATTATATCTCTAATAACTATATCACTGTATGTTTGTTATTATTTGTACTTTTTACGGCATGTAAGTTTATTTGAAGTTATGTACATCAACTCTTGTCAAGGGAATAAACATGACTTCAGAAACAGATAAATATCATTTGTGTTTGCTTCAGGATATTCGTTTTCTTGGGGTTTTCTTTTAGGAAAAAAAAATACTATTCATGATGATACTAAGGAAGAAACAAGGCATAAGCGATGTTGTGTCTCGCCCACTTGTGAAAATGACCAGAAATATCACGATTTGCAAGGGCACGCAAATTGTATCAAGAGTTCATTTTGAAATAATTGGGATGGAATAACATTTGTTGCATGTAAACTTTAATGTTGACCTTAAAATGACCTTTGACCTTACCATGTGATCTCTGACTGCAGCATAACATGCAGGTCCCCGAAGTACATCATCCAAGTTTGGTTGAAAAGTGACTTACGGTTGCGGAGTTATGTGTCATAATGTTTGTGACGGACAGACGGACGACATTTGGATCCCTTCACCTCTGGTGGGCGAGACAAAAATGATTGTATGGTACTGAAAATGATCAGCTAAAAGAATGGTATTTATTACCTCTTCAACGAATTAAGCAAAAATGGATAAGATGGAGATGAATATGGTGTTGATGATGATGAGGTCAAAGACTTTTATGGCAGCAAGGGTGGCGATGATGGTGCTGGTGATGATGATGATAGTGACGATAATGAAGATGATGATGATTGTGATGATGATGATGAAGACGATGATGATAATGATGATGTGATGATGATGATGATGATGATGATGATGGTGATGGTGATGATGGTGATGGTGATGATGATGATGATGGTAATGATGATGGTGATGGTGATGATGGTGGTGATGGTGATGGTGGTGATGATGATGTGATGATGATGGTGATGATGATGATGTGATGATGATGATGATGTGATGATCATGATGATGATCATGATGCTGATGGAGATGATGAAGGTGATGATGATTGTGATGATGGTGATGATGGTGATGATGGTGATGATCATGATGATCATGATGATGATGGAGATGATGAAGGTGATGATGATGATGATGACGGTAATGATGATGGTGATGATGGAGATGAAGATGATGAAGATGATGAAGATGATGATAATGATGATGGAGATGATGATGGTGATGATGGTGATAGTGATGATGATGATGATGGTGATGATGAAGATGATAGTGATGATGGAGATGATTCACACCATTTGTATGACACATTACGTTTGTCCGTAAACGCACAAAGGTGCAGAATTTCTACCCCCCCCCCTAAAAAAAACCACATCTTGCGGTGAAAATTTGAGTCACTTGTAATACCCCCGTCACACTTATTCGGAATCGGCAGGAATCGAGCAGAAGCTGGAAAGAAAAAATATTCAAAAAATCTAGAAATTTTTGGGAGGAACTTATGAATTCATCAAACTGGAGTTGAAATTCAGTAAATTGACCAGGTGTATCATCATACACTAGTCAAAATGAACCGCAATGGAGTCAGATTGATAATTCGTGCTACGTTCTTGGACATTCTAGGGGCATTCTAAATATTCTGACTGCATTCTGAGTGCATTCGAAATATTTTTGTCATTTCTTTTGGCCGTCCCGAAGGTTTTAGTCATGTTCAAAACATTCGAGGGGTATTCTCGAACGATGTTGGAAGTAGATTCAAATGACCAATTGGTGGTCAAACAATAGTCCTTTCATTCAGGCCAATTCTGCTTGATTCGGAATAAGTGTGATGGGGGCTTTAAATTGGAAGTGCTCCAGTTTGTTAATTATAGAACAGGAATGTGATATTTGTAAGAGGAAACTAGCGAGAGAAAGAGATACAGAAAAATAGGGGTAACATAGCCATCACTTAATTTGCAGATTAATTGTTTAGATCAAAACACTGAATGGGTATTACAGGTGTGCGTAGATAAACTGCATAACCCAGCAAAACAGACAAACAAGAATTGTCTATGCTACATACATGTTTGAAATTCCTGGAGCGGTTGTGGTTTTTTTAATATTTCAATCCCAGGATTTTACTCACAGTAGTGCGTGATGTGGATTGATTTGTAACATTAAACACAGAATACTAAATGTAGGCAGTTTATCTGGTCGTCCCTGAAGAGTCGTGTCAGGGGTAAATATCTTCTTTTTTTCGTCCAACTATAAACCCGCAAAATTTCTTGTTCTTGTCGCACGTGTTTGTATCTCAACAAAGTTCAGTATAGTTCTTGGAAGCGTCGTGGTGTAGCGGACCGTGGTTCTGAATCTCGCCGAGTCAGAGGGTCGAGTCCCCCTTGAGCTTTAGTGGAATATGTAATGCATAGGAAAGTGAGGATTTTTTTTTTTGCTTGTTAAAAATGTTAATGTATCAAAATGGCATCGAATTGGTAATGATCAGGACTTTTTTAAGTTGCCAAAGGTTTTCTGCAAAAATGCCCCCCCCCCCCCTGAAAATCCTGGATCTGCCCCTCCATGGGTCGAGTGTTCGAATTTAAGTCATGTATCACACGGCGTTCCGCAAGCGTCCGTCCTCGGCCCCTTGCTTTTTCTTTTGTATATCAATGCACCTCGTAAATTGTTCATCAGTCTTTGATATTTCATACTCTGCCGATGATATACTCTTTCTCACAAAAATATTACTTCTCTCATCAATATATCATAAATATTGAACTTCATAAAGTCGTAATCTGGCTTCCATACAATAAATTATCACTGAACCTTGAAAAAACTAAAACACACACACACAAATGGTACTGACATATTATGGATGGCAAGATTATATTTCACAGGTATCAAATATTTTTTTTTTTAGGTAACAAGATTGTCACATTGAAAAACGCATTTTATTTAATTAATTAATTATTAATTAATTTATTTTCTGATTTAATTAACCCAAACAATTTAACCCTGGGCTCGAGATAAGGTAGCAACTTAAAAGAGACAGGAATCTCTAATGAGCAGTGCTTCTTTACCATCGATGACTATAGGTAATTCAAATAATTTTTTTCCAGGGCAGTGATCTTTCTCTGCCTTGCCTGAATAGATCCCTTTTGTTCCCCTTTTGTCCCAGGCAGGGATCCAATCATTTTGACCAGCTGCTTGGGATTTTTCTGGGCAATTAAGAGTATAAGTGTTCAGTATAGCTTTCCATTAGCTTTTTACACACACCGTTTCCAGACTTTGAAGAGCACACATCTCTGTGCAGTTTTTCTCGAGCCAGCCAGAACAGAATTTATTACATTAAACTTAAAGGTTAATTTACTTCTGAGCATGCTATCCTGATTTTGAGCTGCCAACGTTACTACCTGCATGAGGTCAGAATACAGGTCTTTAAAACCAATTTTTAAGCCCGTTTTGCTGAATATTCATGGATGATACCGACGTGGGATGTGTTTCCCCGAAGACTAATGGCCACGGGAGCCGAGAGTAGTCGAAAGTTGCCGAAAGACGCCGAGATTCGCCGCTAGTCACCGAGAGTAACCGAACCCAAGTTCGCAAGATATACGGTCGGCAATGGTGACGTATACGCTATATATATACATATTCTGATGGATAAATAGTTCAGCGATCTGGATACTGATTTTTTGGAAATATAGTGAGAATTTTCAATTGCTATTGTTTCTTTTGTTTTAGTCCTTGACTGACGTTGGATATTGACAGTTGATTTTTTTTTTTGGGGGGGGGATGATGAATCAGTACAGGATCCTCAGTTGATGTTTAGAGATGCGTTAAATGGTGAGAAAGATAAATAAGAAGAAAGAAAAGAAACTGTTTTAGGAAGACGTTGATGATACAAGAAGTGAAGTTGATGTTATATTTGAAGTTATGATGTTCGATTGTAAAAAGGTGAACTGGATTATGCAGAGTTAAAATAAAATGATATATTGATATGTGGTTAGTTTCGAAGGAGTTTATGAGTTATTCTGAATATTGAGTATGTAATATTTTGATATGATTTAGTTGGTTATGAGTGGGTCAGTACAGGATCCTTCATAATGAAGAAGTAGTGAGGAAATAAAAACAAGATTTTGTTTATGATGTAGTGGAAATAGACAAATGAAGCGTTGACATAGGTCGATCAAAAGATCATTCAATTGTGAAGAATTATATTTATTTTGGGTGTCTAGAGACAAGATAAATTTGAAGTTGAAACAAGTAATAGGCCTATAGTTATGATAGATTTACACTTTTTTCTTAATATTTCATCAGAAAGAAAATGACTCATTTCTAATTGTAAAACCAAATTCCACTGAACTAAATTGTAAATAGTTTGATATTGAGTGGCACAAGTGAGTCTTATTTGAGTATATCCATGTGACAAAGATGAATTAATTTTTATCCTGGAAACTTCATATTGATGATTGATGAACATTCGCTTAATTTCACTATACAGTGCGTCCCACAAAAAACGAAACCGAGATTTATCGATGATTTATCATACCTTAATCGCAAATATAATAGACAAACGACCTGTCATTGTAAAGCTTAGTGTCCTCTATCTTTTAAAATAACTTAGATTATTCTTCATTCATGCATGAGTGAGCAAAAACAATTTGAAGAAAGGAAACCAAAAAGTCATTCACATTTTTAAAAAGTTCAATATCTGCTCTTTAGTTTGATACCTCAATTACAGAGAACGGTCGAGAAATAAAAAAAAGTTCTGTTTATTTGAAATAATATATAGGCTGAAATTCCAATAATTTCATAAAATGAAGAGTTTTTACAGGATAGCTTTCAGACTTATTTGACCCTCTGTTTTGCTGACGATCAGCCATGCATAAAGTCTTGTAGGCATTTTTAAGAGGGGGGGGGGGCTTGTCAGAAAATAGGTTGTCCATACATATTGGGACCATTTTTCTAAAAGTAGTTAGAACGCAATGAAAGATAGTCACAAGAAATAGAGTTTAGTTGTTTGTGTTTTAAGGACCAACATCTGAAGTAGGACACATTTAAAGGATAACGCAATGACCGACGAATAGTTTTTATTGTTGTTGTTTTTTAATTTTGTTTTTAGGGATGATTTTTAAAGGTATAGATATAGGGCTCCCACATTGAGAAATAAATACATGAGACATTGTGCGATGAGTTATGAGGGAGGGATGGATGACAGCCTGGCTCGTTTTCCACCAATCCCCATGTATGTCAGGGGGGCAGCTAAGGGGTGCAACACCATGTCTAATCTGACCCAGTTGACAAACCGCTATAGCCACATCCACTTATATATATCAACTCCACCAGACGGTGTTTGACCGCGCTCTCAACTCTCTGTGTGTCGGCTGCTACGTAAAGACGCTCCCTAAAGACTGACAGTTAATGATGGCATAACGGTATCAAGTAGTTCTTAAGATACTATCACCTCTATGTACCAACCATGACTTGGCATCCGGAGAGGTATGAGTCGGATCACCTTCGGCGTGATAAGAAGACATGTTACCCGCTTATGTTTGTGTTAATGTTGTGTTTAGGCGTACCTGTTTTTGGCAGCCATCAGCTCCAGCGCCAGGGAGGTAGCCGAATTACACCGGATGGGGAGCGGATGCCAGCCGGCGGGGTGCGGGGCGCAGATGACACGCAGATGGTCGGGACCGAGTTTGCTGCATCAGCACCTGTGCTTGCAGTGGCTCCGGGGATCGAGACATTCGAAACGGCGATGAAAGGCGGAGTGGCCGCTAGGTCAGAGGACGAACTCTCGAAAGACGAGACAGAAGATCTCCGTCGTCTAGCTTCGGATGGTGACACTGTTTCGGGGCACACGAAATATAAGATGTCCTGCTTTGATGATGATGGTAAGTGCTCCCATATATTTTAAGGTCCTTATAGCAGAACAAGTTGTGTGGAATGTTACTCGCACTGATCCAGTTTTTATTGCAATGCATTTATGTTAAAAGAATTGATTTTTGTATTTAATGTACGTATCTATAATTAATTCCTGATAGTTTTTTATTAATTGCATTGCCAACATAGATTTATTATTATTATTTTGATAATATTTTCATTATCTTTAGTAGAAATATAACAACCATTATCATAATCATCGTCTTCTTCATAACCAACATAATCATCATCATCACTATCACCACCATCATCATGACCGTCATCATCACCATCTCATATCACCATCATCATCATCGATCATCATCATCACCACCATCATCACCACCATAACCACCATCATCATCACCATCATCATATTCTTCTTCTTCTTTTTCTTCTTCTTCTCCTTCTTCTTCTCCTCCTTCTTCTTCTCCTCCTCCTCCTCCTTCTTCTTCTTCTTATTCTTCTTCTTCTCCTTCTTCTCCTTCTTCCGATCCTCTCCTTCTCCTTCTTCTTCTTCTTCTTCTTCTCATCATCTTCATCCTTGCTATTGTTTTCATTGTCATCGCCTTTGTCATATTGATATGTTATTTTCATAAATCAAACAATACATCGTTTATCATGCATTCATGCATGCCCAGAGAGCGAACGAATTCCCATGATCTTAAACCACCCCGCCCGCCCGCCCCCAGCTTGTTTGAAATCCTCAACCCGCCCTGAGAATTATGATCACAATGATATTTGGGAACATATGAAATATAAACCTATAAGGGTTATGGTTTATTTTCTACATAAGTTTTAATCATACGCTGCATAGTTTGATGGAAAACCTCTTCGGGGGGAAAGGGGGTCAAAAGTATACAAGAAAGGGCATCTGTTGATGCAATCAATGCGAAAGTCAAAAGTCAAAATAAACCAAGTGCAAATGCAATATCCACTTTATCAATAAACTCATCTGTCAAGTTAAATCGCTCCTATGAACTGAGGCGTATCCAAACTTTTATCGAACGGAGGATGTGAAAGTAACCACCTCACTATTCTCGTATTGTTAAAAGAAGATTTTACAAGTTGTATCATTTCACACAAAAGGTAGAACAGGGTTCAAACTTGCCCCATATATTTTTTATTTGTCGTCCTCTTGACCCCCCCCCCCCCGCTTCTTCCCTCCCCTTTTATATACACAGTAAAAACGCTGTTTAAGATTTTATACAACGCTGTTTACTATATGAACCTTACAGTATTTGTTTAACCATTTAAACAATCATGTTTAATTCATTAAAGATCAGATATTGAAAATTAAACTTTGTTGCTTAAGATTTAAACACTTGTTTAAACCGTTTAAACAATTCCTGTAAGGTTCATATAGTAAACAGCGTTGTATAATTTTGTTTTACTGTGTACTGCTCTCAACTTCATCGGCGGCGGCCAGCCATGTTTTTTCAAGTAATGAACATGAGAAGAGGGGGGAGGGATGAGATCTAGGGGGCATGTACCTTTTTTGTATAGTACCCAGGCCTGCAATGCAACTAAAAAAAATTTTTGCTGTCAAACTTACGTCAACTTACCTCGCCCCCTCTATAAAAAACCCTGGTGCCGCCCCTGGTTAACCTGTCATTCTCTTAGTAAGTATTTATCATAGACACTAATATCTTCATTATTGAGAAGTTTTGAGTTTTCACAGAAACATTTATATACTTTCGATCTTTTTTATTAATTCTTTTACTCCCGATACTGTCTTTTGGTACCCGAAGTTTGATTTTTTTTCTCCCAATTCCTTGGTAAAAAAAATCAAAAGTTACTCACGCTCATCTCATACCAATGTGTGTTGGAAGTAAATTTAATTTATATCTGATTAACGACGAAGTAGTTCCAGGGTACTAACCTAATCTAAAAGGTCACGTTTAAAGCGAAAGGTCATTCTAAAAAGGACGTATGAGCAGGTCGGAGCAGATCGTCGGATTTGGGGGACATTGTCAAATCCTGGTTTTAAAAAGAGTGATGATTAAAAAAAAAACGAATTAAAGACTTCGAGACCGTGGCAAGACCAGGGGGGGGCTTGGCATGTAACCCCACCCTCCCTCGCCCCTCCCCCTTCCCCTTTCTGAACTGTTTCCCGGTGTTTGCGCCCACTGCTTTGAGATGATTTTGCGCGATTTACCCAGGAGCTCATCGCATAAGATCAATTTTCAATCCACCTCAGTCCGCAATCTCAGCTCCAACTTACTTATTTATTTATCTACAATCAAACATAATGGTCGCATTTAGTTAAGTTCATGTTTATTTTTAGGGGGTTACGTTAGATGTACATGTAGGTTCGTGCAACTAGCGCGAGCCCCTGGTAATTGATAATGACAAGAGGAGTGAAAGTGAAAGACTTCATTGAACGATTCTGGAAAAGTCAAGTCGGAACAAATGAATGACATTAGTGAATCTCGAACTTATCTAGATCGACCAAGGCCAGCACGTGTAAAGTAACACCTGATAGACATGAACTTTAATAAAACCATTATGGGAGTACAAAGCCTATACTCTCGCCGGGCTGGAAAATTCTGATACTAATTTTTGTACATTATGTGCATGAGCCGTTGAACGATGTTGAAAGTGTGGGGAGGGGGGGGGCTGAGCCAAAAGTGTGAAGCTGGAGCTATTTGATGGTCTTCACGTTGTAGATATGGGCCCCGTCTTACAAAGAGTTACGATTACGATTGATCCGATCAACCTCAACTATATATCCATCCATTTTTTTCTGCAGGAAATGTACGCAATGTCCTTTAAAACAAAGAGAAGCACGCCGAATCGTCAAGATATTTATGGCTGAATGAGTATACATCATATCTAGAAAACATCATTAAGCAAACATGCATTTGATATGTTGACTTTGTTGGCTTTCCATAGTTGCGATTGATCGGATCATCGCAACTCTTTGTAAGACGGGCCCGGCCTGGTGTCCCTTTTCTTTGCGTCAAATCATTGTTTCACACACATAATCCACAGAAGAAACAACTTCATTCTTTTCCAAATTTCCCTGAGCGAAAACTATTTTTAGCTTGGCCCGTTATGCAGATAATGTAACTATTGCAGTTATTACAATGAAAAGTAAAAAGCGATTATTATTGTTTCTGACATCTCACATAAGATTCACATGTGCATTGTTGAAATAAGTAAGTCATCATGCAAACCCGGTTTGATGATAATAATAACTCGTATTTGCCCAGGGTAGCCACTTTAGCTATATAAGCAGTTCTTCCAAAAATATTGAAAATAAGAATACAATTAAACAAAAGTGACCTTTCTTTTTGTTATTATTTGTGTATGTGTTTCACAAAATCTGAAACTTTGTGCATTTTATATTATGGTAATTTGATATTTCCGTAAGCATCAGCGGCGTACCCAGGATTTTCCAAAAGGGGGGCAAATTTTTGGGAGGATATTTCGTCCGCGAAAAAATGTGACACAAAAAAAAAAAAGGTCTTCAACCGCAAATAAAGGAGATTTCGTACCAGATAAAAAGTTGACAAGCAAAAAAAAAAAAAAAAAGGTCTTCAAGTTCAAAAGAGGGGGCACACGTCTGTTTTCATTGCATTTTTACATTACATTACTCGTCAGGGGGCAGTCTGCCCCCCTTAGGTATATACGCTAGTGGTAATCATGCTAATAAGTGCATACTGAGGGGTATAAAGGTTAAAGAGTTTTAAAACGTGTACTCGTGAGAAATATTGAAATTTGGGGCAGGTGCATAGCCCTCTCCCATTAAATAATTGATTAAAAATGCAATCTGTAAATAAACGAATAAATACACGAACAAATAAACAAATAGATGTTAAAGAAAAGAATGATAAATTATATGTTTAAATAAATAAACAAATAGAAAAACTGAAAGAAACAAAAATACACAAATTCATTTAGTTGAATGCAAGGCGAAAGAGTGTGTATAAGAGAGAGAAAGAGATAGAGGGAAGGGGGAGATGTCGATAGGGAGGGGCGTTGATAACGCATGTGGACATGATGGGGGGGGCGTTGAAAGGAAGGGGCGTTGATAACGCATGTAGACATGATGGGGGGGGGGCGTCGAAAGGAAGGGGCGTTGATAACGCATGTGGACAAGATGGAGAAAGAGCGCATATGGTGATATGGGTCAGCAAGAAGCAAGGTAATTAATCATGGAAATTATTCCTATCAGTTATGATAAGGTACAGTGGGACGTATGTTTAGTTCAATTGTGTCTTTTCATGTTTAAATCTTTCAATATTATGAAATGTCAAAGCTACTGCGCTTCGCGTTATAATGAAACATAATCCCATTCTCGCTCGCCCCCCCCCCCCCTTGGATTTCCATGCTATGTGTGATACACAGTTAAATCATGGCTCCATGGTTAAATTTCCCACTCAGTCACTTCATCAAGTAAAATACGGACATGGAATTGGAATTATACACACTAATAAAGGAACAGCACAAATTATTTTTTTCTCAAAATTTGACAATGAGAGAATGCACGGAAGATCCTGCATCCAAATACTGATGCATCTTCGCATTCATATGGGAGTGCGATATTAAATCCGGTATTAAATCTTTTGAAACACCCCTTGGAGTAGTAAGTGAAAATAAAGGTTTGATCCTCCTATTTGTTGAAGACACCCCAAACTATGATTATTACGAAGATATTACGAAGAGTTCTATGCCGGAGTGAAAAGGGGTTAAATCTTACTCGTCTGTTCCTCCCAGTGGCAGATGTAACTTTTTGCTACGAAGAGGATGGGAGTTGGTATGACCCAATCACGATGAGCTGTGACGTACTGCGTCCTCGCAGATCCGCCACTGTTCTACTTGCGACCCTCGTCAGCGGGGAATTGGGTTGTTGGAATTTGATTCCCTATCCCCTTTTCTCTTCCTTTTTTCCCTATAGGGAGCCCAGGGGGGGGGGTAAATCTCTACCCCCTTAGATCTGCAAATGCCTCAATCGGTACATTGCCAACGCGTCCACTCATCACATGCTCTAACTTCATTTAGTCTAATGCCATTCCGTCCATCAACATTTCATCTAACAACCATCTGGTCACTTCGTCTAATCACCAATTCGTCTATGACCTTTTTGTCTCATAACCATTAATTGGTCTAATATCCATTTAATTTCTTTCATTTCGCCCAATTAACAATTATTCCAATAAGACCAAATGGTATATGGACCAAATGGCTATTGGACCAATTGGCTATAAGTCGAAATGGTGAGTGGCAATTAGACCATGTGGATATTGGACGAACTGTTGGTAGACGGTAGAGCGGGGGTTTCGGATTCCGGTGACCTGGGTTCGATTCTCAAGTGGTGCGCTAGTGCCCTTTGGTAAGGCATTTATCCTCATTACCAGGTCCCTCGGAGAGGACATTCAGCCGTTGGTCTCCTGGTTGCTTGCTCACAGGCATTCGTGCTTTCTTAGCAGTCAGGTAAAAAACCTCGGTATAACAAAACATCGGTATAGACCAAATGATAGTAGACGAGTTGGTTATTGGATGAATTGGCATTTTTATAGACCGATTGATAATAAACCTCTCCATCACCCTCGCTGTGCCTTTACCCCCAGGAAAAGGGATACTAACCATCTGGTATACCCCCTTTCTCCGATCTAAGTCTCTGGATTCTTAATCTGATCCTCCCGTATTGGCATGACTGGTATATGAGGTTAACGAGAGGACACCCATTACTCCAGGCATGTTCAAGGGTTAACTATGTAAAAATAGTTTGATGTTTGAACGGCCTCAGTCACACTGATGGCTCTGGGTCCCGTCTCACTGAGATATATGATTGATCCGATCAAACATTTTTCATCCAGAAAATTGGCACAACGTGCCTTCAAGTTCGTAAACTTCGTAATAGTAGGCCTATATATTTGAAGCGTCGTGGTCTAGCGGTTCGGACTCCCGCCTTGTAATCAGAGGGTCGTGTGTTCGAATCCACCGCGCCCTAGCTAGTATCCTTTGGTAAGGCGTTAATCAACGCTTTGCCACTTTCCACCCAGGTGTAATAATTGGGTACCCGGTGAGTGTTTCATAAAGCTGTTCGTAAGTTAAGAGCAACTTTAAGAACGACTGGTGATCCTTTCTTGTGATAATTGGTATATTCATTGGCGATATAGTTAAGCGCGTAAAAAGGGTTCACCAGTCGTTCTTAAAATCGCTAAGCTATATGAAACACCCACCATGCCTGGCAAATTGGTCTTGGAACTCTTGTTGCTTGGAAGCTCTTGTTGGAATGCTCCCCAGGGAGTGGAGAAAGTGCATACATTGTGTGCGGGTATTATACCAGGATCCGATGACCGGGGTTATAATAATTTGAATGAAGAGCGCTTAGAAACCGGCAAAGTGTAATAAGCGCTATATAAAAATGACAATTATTATTTTTGGACAGGCACAAGCTACATTCCTAGTCCGCCTCTTCGTTCGTCTACCTACCCTTTGGTCTAAATTTCCTGACTTACTAGAATCCCATATTCCATTTATGGTGAGTTTCCTGTTGGGCTATACCCATTTCGTCTAATATCCACTCGAGCACCACTTATTCCAATTTGATTGAATGAATTGTGGGTCCGCGTCGTGGTCTAGTGGTTATGATTCTTGCCTTTCAATCTGAGTGACGTGGGTTCGATTCCAAGCCATGTCGTGTTTTCCGTCAAGCAATATTTACCCACACTGTGCTGCACTCAGCCCAGGTGAGGTGAATGGGTATTCCTTAAAACACAGTGCGCGTACCAGTTGCTCTGCGAAGGCAAGACAGGGTATGTTGCCTTGCTGTAGAGCGTTTAGCGACTTCTGATAATAGGCCTAATTATCAATATTGTTTGAACCAAATTCTCGTTTGACAATGTTTAAAGTAATTAGAGACCGTCTGACCATTACTACACCAAGTATATAGTGTTGACCAAATGGCATGTGTAGACCAAGTTGATGTCTTGGTTGGGTAGCGATCGATCACGCGTTGGTGTGCCTAAGGTGTGACCGGGCCTCCATAGGTGATTTCACGAATGTGCAGATAGTTAAACCTTGAAACTGGCGCCCTAAGATCGCTGGATAAATACAAGGTGTTGTTAGATCTTCAAGTGTATCTAGACATCGGCACGATATTTCACTGGAAGAACGAAGGTTGTAGACGGGGTTGTAGATTCAAATACACTGAGTATGTGGTTAAGCGCATTCTCCTTTCGGTTACAAATCGCTTTACAATTTGCTCCATTATGTTTGGGGGCGTCGTGGTTTAGTGGTCTCGACCGGCTCTCGTCTTTCAATCTGAGGGACGTGGGTTCGATTCCCAACCATTGCGTGTTCCTTTCAGCAAGTAATTTACCCACCAAAGTGGGGTGAATGGGTACCCGGTATAGAAAGAAAATTAATGCTTGAGCGCCTAAATGGCGACTCGGCTACAACCGGGGTAATGATAAGCGCATAAGAGTTGTTAGTAAAGTTGACGCGCTAAATGGTTCATAATTATTATTATATATGCTGGACACTTAACAGTGCTCGGAGACCAGTTGATCGATAAATCAGTAAAAGATCATTAAAGGTCAAGTCCACCCAAGAAAAATGTTATTTTGAATCAATGGAGAAAAATCTAACAAGTAATACGCTTAAAATTTCATCAAGTCGAGTTACAGACATTTCTTGTTGAATTTATTTGCCTGCATGTATGCATGTGTGAATAAGTACGATGTGCGATGGAGGTGATCACACGTGTCATAACAATATCATAGATAGATTCATCCGTCATCATTTTCAATATCATTCGAACAGACATCTGTCATCCCTCTGCTCCCAGATGATGAGATGGATCGCCCTGCCAAAGAATTGGCTTTATCTTTTTGCATCATACATATAAGCCAACGTTTTGCTGCGGAATATAGCTGATCTATAGGAGCATCAGTGGCCGATCCAGGGGGGAGGGGCACAGCCGGCCCGTGCCCCCCCCCCCCTTGAGAAGCAAAATTAGAATCTGTAATGTGAAAATGCCATTAAAACAGAAGTGCCCCCCCCCCCTTTGAAAGTGAAGACCATGTTTTTTTCTTGTCAAATTTTTCCTCGGAAAAATGTGTCCTCCTATAGGAATTAAAATCCTTCATCCGCTCCTGAGGAGCATGTTCAGGGGCCCGTCTTACAAAGAGTTGACATTGATCTGATCAATCGCAACTATGGACGGCCAGCAACATCAACATCTATTATGCATATTTGTTCAAAATGTTTTCTAACTAGGATGTATATTCGTGCATTCCATGTGTTCTTGAAAAGTCACTGTGCTGCTCTTTGTTTACCTAGGACATTGTGCAAATTTCTGGTAGAAAAAAATATGACACTGATGGATATCCATTGAATTACAATTGATTGGATCAATTGTAACTCTTTGTAAGACGGGGTCCTGGTGTAAGGTTATCATACCCTCTTGACGCATGCAGGAGTATAGGGTCCCTATACATTTGTTTTTATAAACTGTAAATGATAAGTTATTCATGCTTCTCCAACACTACCACGAGGGTAACACAGCAACTGCTGCTTGATGTCTGCATATGAAAAAAAAAGTCATTTGCAGACCGGGTTGGATTCACCAGTCTTTATTACCCCCCCCCCCGGCCTTTTCTCGAATGATTGGGTTGCACAATTGCCCCCCCCCCCCCCATCCGGGGGAGGGGGGGCACTTAGCATAAATGTATGTGCCGCGGTCTAGACCCCCATTTTCAGCCTAAATTTTCGTTCCAGAGCATCACCAATTTAAAAAGTCATAGAAATTCCTTTTTTTTCCCGTTCCAGAGACCCTCAAATTTGTGGTTTCTCGTTCCAGTGTGCGCCCATCATGAACTACTCAGCCGGTCGATCGGGACGGAGAACTCGATCGACGAGGAGTCGTTTGAGTTCCAGAGACCCCCATTTTTTATGTGATCAGTTCCAGAGCAATGCATTTTTAGCAATTATTGATTCAAGGGCCGTTCCGCGGAGACCCCCATTTGAAAGACCAATATTTAGTTCCAGAGCCCTCTATTCTCGACTTTGGTGTGGCACATATAGGTATCATGTTATAATTCGAGTAGCCCCCCCCCCCCGGTTATTACCCAACGATACATCCTTTGATTGATTATTATAAACTGTGTTTTAAAAAAATCAACTGTTTTCCTCTAGTCACCCCCTGCCCCCCTCTTTCCACCCCACCCTGGGTCAACCACTGCATGTTATAACTCTAAGGAGATGGGCGGGGGCTGGGGAAAAGAGACTGTAAAAAGACCAAATAAAAGGAAGATCTAGATAGCGAGAGAGAAGAGGCTGGTGGTAGTGAGAGACATTGATCTAAAAGTGATGAGATTCGTGAGAGGGGAGAAATGGAAGGGTCGTGACAGGGGTGCGGGACACGTTTTTGACAGTGGGAATGGCTGAGCCTAAGTGGGGCTCATTATAGTACATCAAACAAATTATAGATGGTAATTTTCACTATATAGGCGTAGTCGGATAAAATGAGACAAAATACAAGAAGCAGAAAACAAGAAAGACCACTAAAGATGATACTGATAGATGAAGATCGAGGAGGGGGCGACAGACACCCCCATATACACAGATGATGTTGATCTGACGAAAGTTGAAGATCGTCTGATTGAGGGAGACGTGGGGTCAGAGGTCAATCTCATCGGCACTCGAAACTGAGTGGGGGAGCTGGAATGATGGGGGAATATGACGATATAGTTACATGAGACGAGAAAATATGAACTTCAAACATCGTATCATTACTACGATGAAAAAAAGTCATGAAGAATGAGAAGGTGACCTGCAAACAACCCTGTCTTGTTACATTCAAGAATTAATGTTCTTAATATGTTTCTTATATTAATTTCCTTTTTTGATATGTATCTCGCATCCAACATTTCATCCAAGATTGGTATTTTTCTGTTTTTTTTCTTTGTTTGGTTTTTTTGTTTTGTTTTGAATACCTCGTTGTTACTATGTTACGCTTATGTTGTATTATTTTATTTTCTTATATTTCTTTGTTTTTTATGATGATCCTTCAATGTCAGGATTTTATATAAGAAAAGTTTTGAATTGATTTTTTTTTATTATTGCCTCTAGCGCACTAAGAAGCCAAATCCCTAACCATTACATTACAAAGAAAAGTATGATTGAATCGTTGAAAATATTGCATGTGACAATGAAAAAAAGTATTAAAAAACAAGTGCACACATAAAACATACCAATAATGCATATAACATTTCCATTTATTTGAATGTAGGATAAAAGAGCACTGTCGATTAAATGCCTTGCCCACGGGTATATATAGGTGCCAGGGGCGGATCCAGGATTTTCCAAAAGGGGGGGGGGGGGGGCACATTTTTCGAGGAAAAATTTGACAAGCAAAAAAAGGGGGGGTTTAACTAAAATCAGTGATATTTCGTCCCCGAAAAAGGTCTTCACTTTCGAGAGGGAGTCACACTTCTGTTTTAATTTTTACATTATAAATTTTAATTGTGCCTCTCAAAAGGGGGGGGGGCACGGGCCGGCTGTGCCCTCCCCCCCCCCCTCGATCCGCCAGTGATAGGTGCCCTGGCGGGTGATCGAACCCCGGACTTTCATCAGTTGAGGTTATTCCATGATTGATATAAATACCCGTTGTTGTTGCTGTTTAATTGTGTGGTTGACACTTGAGCACATTCGTCCCTTCATTATGCCTCTTCTAGAGGCGTTTATAATAATAATAATAATAATAATCCGCATTTATATAGCTCTTAAAAAGCGCTTTACAGATATATTATTACCCCGGTCATCGGATCCTTGCATGCCCGCTTACAATGTATGCACCTTCTCCACTCCCTGGGGAGCATTCCAACAAGAGTTCCAAGACTCAATTGCTAGGCATACTACATAGGCTCTCGCATCCTATCGGGTACCCATTTAGCACATGGGTGGAGAGTGGCAAATTCTGGATTAACGCCTAGCCAAAGGACGCTAGGCCATAGTGGGATTCGAACACACGACCCTCTGATTACAAGGCGAGAGTCAGAACCGCTACACCATGGCGCTTCCAACTATGCTTCATCTATGAACAACTGAGATTCCTTTTGTATTTTTATCGTAATTTGAGGAAACGGGGATTGAAGAGAGAAATAGAAACAAAACAAAGACAGAAAGTGTATGAAAAGGGGGTTGAAATGAATTGCTCTACCAAATAATGTCGGACTGTCGATAATAATGTGGAGGAGTCGTGGTGTAGTGATTCTGACTCTCGCCTTGTAAACAGAGGGTCGTGTGCTCGAATCCCACCGCGGTCTGGCGTCCTTTGGCAAGGCGTTAATCCACACTTTGCCACTCTCGACCCAGGTGTTAAATGGTACCTGGTAGGATGTGACTAAAGTCAATGTAGCTTGTCCGGGGTCCCGTAACACAAAGGTTAGCGATTGATCGTACGCTTGATTTTTACGATTGATCGTACATTGTAGTCAATGGAATCAATCGTAGAAAAATGTTCTACGATCATTGCTAAGTTTTGTGTTACGGGCCCCAGTACTGTGTGCGCCTCACCGGCGACTGACTGGAATACTCCCCAGGGAGTGGAGGATGTGCACAGTGTGCGGTTTGACTGATTGAATCCGATGACCGGGGTAATAATATCTTTGTAAAGCGTTTAGACACGTTGTTCCGATGTATTAAGCGCTACAAAAAGCGGATTATTATTATTAATGCCAAAAAGTAAAATCATGATAGGATCAGCAGATAACAGATAAAATATTGATATCTCAGCTGATTCGTATTCTGGGCTTTGGGTCCATAGTCTCGGGGAGCAGGTGTAAGTAGTCCCAATATGACCAAAATAATATAACGCCTTGCCCCGAGTCCAGATAGAAATTGTTTTCAAATTACACAAAGGGAGTTTTTAAAATAAAGAATTTATGTTTTATGATAAAGCCAGGCGTCGGTATGTCTAGCAGCTGAGTAGCAACTTGCTATCCAGTAACCCCTTTAGGCAAACTGCAACAATCTCGTCTATCATTGAGGTTCCCTTCTTATTCGCTCTCAGCAATTGTGGTTTCTCAAAATAATCTCAATTCGGAAACATCTTTACCATTTTACCTTAAAGTCCGGTATCACTTCGTATATTTTCTGAAATGTTTCAATTTGCTCATTTCAACTTTGACAAGCAAAAAATTGAAGGTGATTTGGGTTAAATTCCTACTTTTTAGCATAGTAGGTCTATAATTATACCTATCTGGTTTCCAGGGGGTACTGCCGATGGGGAACAACACGCAGAACCCCTAGTCAAATTTTTGGGGAAAGTGCTTAACAGATTTAGCACCCCAAAGCACCCTAGCGCCCCCGCTGTCCAGAGCCATGCCTCCCCCCTCCTCCCGCAACCACCTCTCTCTCTCTCTCACTCTGGGTTTGCCTTGCTCTGCCAGTCTGTCCTTCTGCCTTTCTCTGTATGTTTCTCTCTCCCAATCGATCCCCGCCCCCCCCCCCTCTCGCGGGTCCCCCAGATATAATGTTAATATGTTGCTATGTTACCACAACTCGCTGTAAGTCAAGGGGCCATATTAATTTTATTGAGACCAAAACGATACAATTTAATGTAGGTCTCAATGAAATTAAAAGAAAAAAGGAGCCTGAAACATATATACCTATACAATCGCGCATATAGGTACAATCGCGCATATACTTTTATAAGTTTTTTTCTGAGATATTTGTGAGTCACACCTCATCTGGTACGATGCAGTATCTTTGAATAATATTACATGATGTGCATAATATGTAGAAGAGTTTAAGTAATCTGTTAGAATTATTCTTTACAATTGTTACTTTGTGAACTGTATTGTATGAATCTGATTTGAGAGAAAAACATTAAAACATCTTTAAAGGAGAATGAAACCTTTGGAACAAGATAACTTGTGTGAAAACAGAAAAATCAAAGAAACAGATCAACAAAAGTTTGAGAAAAATCAGACAAATAATGAGAAAGTTCTGAGCTTTTGAATATTGCGATCACTAATGCTATGGAGATCCTCAAATTGGCAATGCGACAAAGATGTATGATGTCACTTGTGAACAACTTTCCCCATTACTTTACTATATATTTCACTTAAATTGCCTCTTTTATTACATCTATCAGTAGATCATGTGTTCTTTCTATAGGAGGGCATGTAATACAGATTTTTAAAGAATACATCATGGAGAAAGAGTTTGTATCACCATAAGAAAAAGCAATGAGAGACACTTTGAGGGTATTTTATAGTCCATCAAAGGGAAAGTTGTTCACATGTGACATCACACATCCTTGTCGCATTGCCAATAGGATGATCTCCATAGCATTAGTGATTGGAATATTTAAATGCTCATAACTTTATCATTATTTGTCCGATTTTTCTCAAACTTTCTTTGTTCTTATTCTTTTATTTTTCTGTTTCGACACAAGCCTACTATATTTGTTCTAAAGGTTTCATTTCCCTTTAAAAACAAATACGTGGCGATTTCGCGAGATTTCTTGCCACTACAGCAAGAGTGGGAGGGGGGGTCAAAACGTCCCTCTCTCAGTTAGACTAGCTGTGCAAAATTTGACATTTGAAGGGGAATTGTGCCTCCCGATCACCACCCTCGGTGCTCACTACCAATTGAAATTCTTTTTTTTTTCTTGAAAACAATGCACAACATCAAAATATACATTTCTCCATCAGAGGTTGAAATCAGAATTGGTTAAAGTTTAAGCAAAACACCTAGCCAAAAATAGACTATTCAATAACAAAGATGGTATAGTATTTTTACTTTTAGTAGCAATAACTGAGTAAAAATACTTCAAATTCTGTCTTAAGTATCGAAATGAATACCGGTCCTGCATGGACTTACTAACCATTTAATTTATCGGCAATTTGTGCGACGTTGGGGAGCTCGCGTGTGTGTGAAGAGTGTAGGGCAGAGATACCGACCCAATATTGCTTTGAGCATTGCCCCTGAAAATTACTTCGAATCTTTAAGTTTCATTGGTTTTATTCACTACTTATGAAACCATGACCATGCATGTCGGAAGGAATAAAACACTTTATGAACTGGACGAGGACACTATAAAAGGCCATAACCCGATCGATAAAAGGGCTGTTACACCTTGGCCCCATAACATAACGGTTTGTGATTAATTTGTAAATGTGAAAGGTGCACTCTTATTGGTTCCTGGTTAGTATTTTGAACTTATTACACACTAAAAAAATGATCTCGATTGGTCATTGGCATTTAGAGATGGATTGCAAACCAATATTTAGTTCCCGAGCCCTCCATTTTCGACTTTGGTGTGGCACATATAGGTATCATGTTATAATTCGAGTAGCCCAACCCCCCCCCCCCCCTCCGGAGCCAGACCAGCGTCATCCCATTATGCCGAGTATTCGGAATGGTGATATTGCGCGACTCTGTTGTACAGTAGTTACAACTTACTGAAACGCTTGTGACGTGGACTATTTTAGTGCGGGCGTGATGCAGATAAAAAAAATCCCAAGTTCCTGAAACCGGTATTAGCCAGCATTTTAATCACAACATGAAATCGGGCATTCAAATTCTTCTTTTACTAAGAATCATTTGTTAACCAAAATGTATTTCTTGGTATCAAGAAATGCGATTTAGACGGGGATTCAGTAGAAAACGGCCTCCATACGTCGCCATAATTATACGCTGGCCAACATATTCAGGGGCCCGGACGTAACACAAAACTTAGCAATGATCGTAGAACATTTTTCTACTATTGTTTGCATTGACTACAATGTACAATCAATCGTAAAAATCAAGCCTAAGATCAATCGCTAATCTTTGTGTTACGGGACCCAGGTGTGACCATCCCTTAAAAGACTTTCAGCAACTCTCAATGTCATGATTTATCGAAAATAACAAAGTTGAGATTGATATATAGCAGTTACTAATGCAAAAACGGATGTGCAGTTGCCGGTCAGCTGTTTGTGATTGATGGTGCATGCATGGGTATGTTGATGTCACGTCACGACCAGCTACTTTTCTCCAAATAGTAAACATATAAGATGTTTATAAATAGAAACCACCCCCTGAGTGACCATATATAAATATGCAGGGATGGAAATAGGTATAATATACAAATATGTAGGGCTGCTGCTTGATTTGCGACAATTTTTGTCTCTCTCTTAAGATTCTTAGAAACAACGGAGCGTGTGGCAGCTCCTTAAATGAAATGACCAGACCTGCGTAACATTTTATTATGGTTATGATGGTGATCCAAATTTAGTGTAGTCTATCTTTCGTGATGTATCTTTTAGGCGGGTACAGAGTGCCGTAGTGGCCGCGGGCCCCATATTAGCAGCGCAAAACAAAAAGAAAAGCGGGTGGAAAGAAGAAAGGAAAGAAAAGGACTGGACTGGAGGAGGAAGAAAAAGAAGAAAATAAAAAGAGGAATAGAAGAGGAAGAAGTAAATAATGGGGAGAGAAAATTGGGAAATTGCAGGTCACCATATAAAAATAAAGTCGGCTCGCGCTTCGCGCTCCCTTTCCCTGATTCAAATCCTGTTCAAGAGGATTAAACTGCGTTTGAACCGTTTTCGAGTCAATATACAAGAAAATATCTGCTCGCGCTTCGAGCTTTCATTATTTTTTTTTCAATGCTTAAAATTAATGTAGAATATACCAGTGCTGATTATTCCTACTGTGAAAAAGAAAACACAAGCATCTAAATTATTTTGTGTAAAATTTGCTTGAAATGCACTTTTGTTTTTATGATATTCTGAAAAACTTTGGGCTCACCTTTTTTTTTATATACCATCATGCGTTACTAGACAGACATCATTCTGTATAAGACAGCCGCAGGGTTAAATATCATCTGTTAAAACATCGTTAAAGTTCCTGATTCCACTTAGGAATGGGGCCGGTTTCTCCTTTCTGACAGATTGATGACAGTTTCGATAATTCAAAGAGATAAAATAAACCCATGTTAGGTTGACTGACACAGTTGAAATTGTATTTTCAAGGATAATTTCACCCTGAATGAAAGTGTGTTGTAAAATTACGAAAAAAATAGAATGAAATATTGATGAATGTTTTGGAGAAATCCATCAAAGGTTAGGATAGTTATTAGATTTTTTTTTCTTACGTCATAATACGAGCAGCTGCCCCATATGTTATGTAATAAAAATTGTATTTATTTCAATATTTATTGGTTCATGATGATTTTTTTTCTTTCAGGAGCGGGTGTGAAATTATTTGTCTATTAATAATATATTTTTTTTTTAGAAAATGACGTTTCATTAATTTTTTTACTTCACGATATAATTATAGAGAGGCTGCTTGCATAATATGACGCCACAAATCGAAAGGTTGATATTATGATAACTTTTTGTATTCTTTGATGGATTTTCCTCAAGTATTTACCAATATATCTTATTATTTTGTCTGCTATTTTTTTTTACAATAAACTTTTTGTCAGGGTGAACGTCACCAAATTGTATATTTATAGTGTGCTGCTATTATAGGAGGGGGTGACATCGTCATACAAGGGAGTGGAAACCGTAGGGCTCTTTTCATCAGGTTTGTCCCTACCCTCAATAATGCCTCAGATTTTCGAAGTTTGCCCCCAAAAGTGTAAAAGTGATGTCCTTCAATCGGATATCAGACATTCTATCATCTGTTGAAAAACACTAAATTTAACACTTTGTGACAAGGTCCGAAGAGAGAGAGGGAGGGGGGCGAATCATCAATTTAATTACAGTTGCTCATTTCGAAAACGAAATGTGTCGTAACTATTGCATTCGTTTTAACACTGAAAAATGCTTTAACACTGAAAATTCAGTATATAGTGACTGCACTACGAGTGCTGATTTTCTAGTTTAAATTTGAACTATAAAATACCCACTTATGTAGTGCAGCAAGTATACGAGCACTGTAAGTGCTAAATTAGCACTTCATTTTTTACAGTGAACTTTTTGGGGGTTTATTGTTGTATATTTTACTACAAAGGATCTTATACAATATCATGCTGATTCCATAAGTCGATAATAGTTTGGACAAATATCTTTAGAGAACAAAACCACAGAGGCTAGGGATCCCCGTCGCGTCTATACAATCTATTTTAGGTCAGTAGGAACATGTGCTATGAAAACCAAGAGTGTGTTCATACGATGGATCCCAGTGGTCGTTTCAAGGAAGCGCCGTGGCCGAGTGGTCTAAGGCGCCTGACTATACATATAAAGTCCGGGGTTCGATCCCTGGCCGCGACACCTATGCCCGTAAGCAAGGCATTCAATCGACAATGCTCTTTTATCCTGCATTCAAATAAATGGAAATGCTTTACGAATTCTTGGTAAATAGGTGTGCACTTGTTTAAAAAAAATATATATATTTACAATCCGTTCTTGGTTACTATAATTATATAAGAAAATTTCATGCCGTGTATTAACACCGTGCCAATAAAATCCACCGTAAGTCACTTAGACAATGAGCGTGTTCATACATTAGAGATTTACACGACCCCACCTCCACTTGTTATACACTATATTTTTGATAAATTGCCAATTCGTCTAATGCCAACTCGTCCACACCCCACATGGTCTACTTTCATTTAGTATAATGCCATTCCGTCCATCCACATTTCGTCTAACAACCATTTGGTCAAATAACCATTTGGTCGAATCATCACTTCGTCTTATCATCATTTCCTCTATGACCATTTCGTCTCATAACCAGTTGGTCCAATGTCCATTTCAATTTCATTCATTTGGCACACTGAACACAGTCCAATGAGACCAAATGGTATTAGACGAAATGTTGAGTGGAGGAATTGACAGTTAGACTATGTGGATAGTGGACGAACTGATGGTATACCAAATGATGGTAGACGAGTTGGCAATTGGACGAATTGGCATTAGACGAATTGGAAATAAACCGATTTTTTTTTTCACTGCTTTGAAAATAATCGGGACGGTCACCCCCCCAAAAAAAAATAATGACTCGTAACCAACAAATGGTATGTCATTTGAAATAATGGAATAGCTTGTCACTCCGGAGCACTGCGTACAGATTTGGGGAGGGGGTGAGGGCGCTTGTCCCCTCCCCCCATATTTCACGACCAATTGAAAAAAGGGAGAGAGAAAAGGAAAGAGAGGTGAATTATCATCATTTTATGAATATTATGTCAGAATCTGTCACAAAATTGGATTTTGTAACACCAATGTGGAAATTTTTGCTCGCTCGCAGCTTTTTTTTTTTAAATTGATTTTACCCGATACGGCCATTATTTGACCCTCTCATTTTTTTGCTCATTGCGCCACTGGTGTGCATGAAGCCGGTTTCGCTAGTGTGACTGTTGCATGAACAGTTGGCCTGGGAAGAGAGAGAGAAAGAGAGGGGGGAGATAATGGTGAGAGAAGGGACACCATCCAAACATAAATAATTCATTCAAATTATGTTTACTTTGTTGTCTGGCTTACGGTTTTGTCTGCCAAAACAAATTCATTTTTACATTTTCCATGTTTTGCCAACTGTCGATACTAAGGGGGAGAGAGGGTAGGGACAGGGAGAAGGGGGGGGGGGATGGGTGGGGTGCGTATGTTTATGTGGGTTTATGTGTGTTGGGGCATGTGTGTGTGAGAGGTAGTTAGAGAGACAGAGAGTGATAAATATGAGAGGGAGAGAGAGGAGGGGGGGACAGAAAGAGAGTGCGCGCATTTTATGGGATGATAAACATTTTTATTCGCCCTTTTTTTCAACCATCGGAAAATCTGGTATGGACGTGGTGCTAGCGTCAAATCAGTCTGTGTAATACACTCAGCATGATTTCACTGCTTGCTCCAATAATGTGTTTAGATTTTCCTTATTTGGTCTCGGCCACGTGTTTGTTTGGTGTTTTTTTATGTGCCACGGTGCCCATGTTGTCACTGTATACCTCCGTAACCCTGACTAAAAGCTTTGGAGGGGGGGGGGGGCTTGGGGGCACCACCTCCTTGGGACAGACTTCTTATTCATTTGATGTGAAATAATCTACTGTTCATAAGGGATTTCTATTAGCAAGGTAGCAATTGTTACCAGGGGCGTCCCAAGTAGATTTTAATGGGGGCGAACTTTTTTCTCGTTTAATTAGAGGGGTAATAATTAAAGAGTAACAAAAGAAAATTGTATTTATTAGAATTTATATCACACGACGTATATGAAAGGGCTCCTCTTTTGTGACGTCACAGCATAAAAACAATTGTATAACTCCGTTGTCATTCTTTTAAGGATTTTCATCAAACCTGCACTGCACTATCATGTTTATTCTGCTTTTATCAATAACAACTTATTGTCACCTGGGTGGACAGCGTACGTCAGCCAGTGGCGGATCAAGGTTGGGGCACATCCGGCCCGCCCCCCCCCCCCCCCCTCTCTGAAAGCCATACAAAATATTTGTTAGGGGAATGAATATGTCGTGCGCCGGCAAGTGAGGACCCTTTTTTGTTTAGAAAAGCAAAAAAAGCAACAAAAAAATGAAAGAAAGAAAGATCGAAAGAAGGAAAGAAAGAAAGAAAGAAAGAAAGAAGGAAAGAAAGAAAGAAGAAAAATAAGGTATTCACTAAAAAATAGTGGGGGGCCACTTATGCTTTAACGGCATTTTTACATTACAAATTTTAATTGTGCCTCTCAAAGGGGGGGGGCACGGGCCGGCTGTGCCCCCTGGATCCGCCCCTGAGAGAAGCCTTCATCTTCTCACCCCGTTGGTCAACCGTCTCTTCTTATTTACAGGTCTGTACCAGCTGGACATCATAGGGGGCGCTCGAACAGGTGGTGGTGATGGTCAACTATCTGGTCAGCGGTGGTCAAGCCAAGGTCAATTAGACCATGGTCATCGAGCTCCGAGACACGCCGGAGAAATCAAGTTCAGGTTGGTGTTAACCCTACACTATAAATTTCAAGGATTAAGAACAAGATTATTCCATTTCAGTTGTGAAAAGTGACCAGCCAAATTTTGGATTTAACTTTAATCTTAATGATTATTTTATTTCAAATCTTGAAAGATGTAAAGTCAAATCTTTTAGTTTTATATTCCTTAAAATTTAGAGAGTAAGTCCCGAAAAGTAAAGTTTATGTCGGTATACGCCTGTATATAGGGTTACAACGAAAGGAAGATTGTCAATAATAGGGGTTGGGACAAGAGATAGCCTACACAAACAGGTATCAAGTGGAATGTACTCAAACGCAAGCACGCACGTGCGCGCGCACCCACGGTCACTCACACACACACAAAGAACCTTCAGTACCCAAACGAAAACAATGATAAAGTATCTTACACGACTCCCAAGAATCTGTTATCTGATTGGCCCAAATCGGATCACATGATATTCAGCGAATTGCACTATGACATCCAAAATGCACTATCCCGCACTCTGACGTCATACCAAATGTACTATCCTGCACTCTGACGTCATACGAAATGCACTATCCTGCACTCTGACGTCATGCAGAGTGCAGGATATAGTGCGAGGTCTGGAATTATCTAGAATTTAGATCAAATATAGCATTCGTAACAATGTACGCATTCTTGTGCATTGAGGACCTAAATAATGAACCCTGTGCTCGACTTGCCAAATGGATTTACCGCACTCGGTCCTGCGGACCTCGGTCCAGTATATCTATTGGCTCTTCTCGCACATCGTTCATTATTTGTATAATATAGCGCAGAAAACTTTATCCGTTTACTCAGGCAAATTTGTTATGAGTTAAAGTAGTGGATACTAATACCTTGCCCCAGACTCTGCGAAAAATATATTTTCGGATCATCTTGTCACCTTGTCGACTGGAATTTTTCTTTATCAAACTCTAGATCGAAGAAGGTCCAATGGCTGATAACTGACCGTGATCATCGTCGTGATCATCATCGTACTCGTCGTGCTGTTACCAATGACGATTACCGAATTTGGCCTGATGGAACCATCCCATATACTATTGATGTCGATTTCGACAGTAAGTTATCAATCTATAGGGCAAGATGGGGAATAGTATGAACATGCAGGATATGTGTTTAATACCTCGGTCACATTTGCTCTACGGCGGCCGTACGGCGAGTCGAAAACAGCCGTTTTAACATTTTTTGTACCAGCTACATTATAGGTGGTTTGAATAAAAATGAATAAAGCGGCTGTTTTCGTCTCGCTGTACGGCCGCCGTAGAGCAAATGTGACCGAGGTATAACTTTACGAATAGTACGAGCATGAAACACGAGCTGGCATTTGTATTTTTATTTCTTGTTTTATTATTATTATTATTATTGTTATTATTATTATTGTTATATTCTGACCTGAAAACGGGACCTCTACTCGTTCTAAGCACTTTTTGATGTCTTCAACAAAATTCGTATAAAACAAATAATGCAAGCGCTAGGCGCGTGCTGATTTTTTTTCAGGCCTACTGACCTAACAATGGAACATATTAAACAAAAGAACGTTTGTAGGAATTCGTGAACAGGATAATATAAAGGCCTATAATGAGAGCGCGAAGCGCGAGCTTAGATTTCTTTATATTTAGATATCCTGAAAACGGGCAAATCCTAAGCACTTGATTTTAATCATGAATATATTGCATCACTGACAAAATAACTATAGGGCAAGCGAGCTGAAGTATATCTTATGTACATATGATCAGCTAGAAAACGGGATATCTAATAATAAAATCAATAAGGATTGGTGTTAGCGTCCGTTGACGCCCATTACGCTAGCCCGGCAGCAGTACTCTTTTGATGTATTTGTGGAGGTATATGGGGGAGTACTTCTGTTATATGACTTTTTAATAATGACCCCTTACTAAATTATTCTCCTAATAGATGAAACCAAAGATCTACTTTTAAAGAGTATGAGACATTGGATGGAGCACACCTGTCTACAGTTTATACCAAGGACCAATCAAAGTCACTATGTTCGCTTTCTATTTGGCGTTGGGTAGGTACCTTGACATCGTCACGGACCAAGGAGGTCCATGATGTCATTACTGTTATAACACTATTTGTCGATACTTGAAAGTAGTTTCATTGATAATCCGTGGAAAATTATTTTTAGCGGATTATTGCCCAGAGGGCTTTGTCAAGTCCTGACAACTCCACAATGCATGAAAACAGAATATTTCAAGCGTCGTCGAAATAATGCATCGAAAATTGCGCGCATCTCCCCAAAAGAAACTTAAGCCAGTCTCACACTGTGCGATTCGTTGCGATCCGAATTTCAAATGAATTGTGATAACATTTGATATGGATATTCCAACTAATAAAATATAACAGATCAGAGTTTAAAATAGTGGTAGGACTACTGAAATCGAAATTCAGTCCAGTTAGAGCCTCCCTGAATGAATAAAAACAAATTCACTTCCAAATCGTAATGACGTCATCATCGGCTGCGACTTGAAGCCGATTTGGACTTAACTCCGACCATAGGGCTTGCCGCAAAGTAAACATATGATTTTGGTTTTCCTAACAATATACCAAACTTTGAATAAAAAAGTTACTTCTTGGAACCTTCATATCTAATGCAAAATGCGATTTCTTGAAAAATCGCGTCGCACCGGATCGCATAGTTTTGCGACGGGCTTAAAATTAAGTTTTTGTGCATTTTTTTTTGGTTGCGCACATGTTTTATTGACGCATTATTTTGAGTTATTTTGCTTTCGTGCAAGGCTCCATGATTTTACTAAACCCTGCAGGCAAATATTCGTTATGAAAAATTCATTCACGGAGAATTCATTAATTTCTTTGAAAATCCACGAGCAGCCAATATGACTTTATTGAGTTATATCATGATTGTAAACCTTCCAGTTTCTCTTTGATATAAAATTTCCGTTGATGAGACCGTCACCACGTACGTGCAGTTGAATCAATTTATGTATGTTACCATGGTTACTATTGAAGATCATAAGACAAGAAATTGATTTTGGTTTGTTTGTAGGTGTTGTTCCAGCGTTGGACGCCAGGGTGGGGCACAGAACGTTTCCTTGGGACATGGCTGTATGACCTTTGGCACCATGATACACGAGATAGGTCATGTGATCGGCTTCTGGCACGAGCAAAGTCGAACTGATCGAGACGATTACGTCACAGTAGTCAAAGATAACATCATCGAGATGGATAAACATAACTTCAACAAGTACGGTCAGAAAACAGTAGGTAGATTGACGCTAGGGACTTTCCGATCTGCACGTTCGCGAAGGGACTATGACATTAAAGGGATGGTCCAGGCTGGAGATATTCATATCTCAATAAATAGAGTAAAATTCACAAAGCAAAATGCTGAAAATTTCATCA
Source organism: Lytechinus pictus (assembly GCF_037042905.1). NCBI lineage: Eukaryota > Metazoa > Echinodermata > Echinoidea > Temnopleuroida > Toxopneustidae > Lytechinus > Lytechinus pictus. Next base: position 7,987,675 of record NC_087260.1, read on the forward strand.
GAATCGGATGCCAAATAACGAAGTTATTGAATTTTAAAGTTTGGCAATATTTTGTAAAAATAGTTATAAGCACGTCATCATGAATATCTATTAGTTGGGCTGATGATGTCACATCCCCACCTTCCCTTTTCTTATGTTAAGATGAAATCATAATTTTTTCATATACATATGTGAATGATGTCTCTTTTATAATGAAATAAGTTGCAGCAATGAATATCTAATGCATTGAATAAGTTGTCAATCCATTTTTTCAATTCTTGGTAGAAAAAAAAAAGAATAAACCTAATTTCATATAATAAAATACAAAAGAACAAGTGGGGATGTGACATCATCAATTTGCTCATTGAATATTCATGAAGACATGCCTAGAATTACAGCTTCACCGGACTACTGCAAATCTTAAAAATTCCATAACTTTGTTATTCCTTGTCCGATTTTGATAAGATTTTTAGCGTTTTGTTTGTCTGATTTTTCTTTATCTGTTTGTGTCATATTATTTTCAGCCCGGAGCATCCCTTTAAGTGTGTCATAATTGTCTGCTTCGTGTTTACTGCAGATACCACGTCGATGTAGTAAAGCGTCGCCATACACAGACAGAGCATGCTCTATCATACAATGTTCACAGACGTTCTTTTGGGGAATCGTTGTCACGAATAGTTGATATGTCAGACAATGTCGAGATCGTAGGAGCCTTTTGATGCGTGGACTTGTAGAATGTTTTGACCAACAAGAATTTCGCAAACAGAGTCTGTTTTAATGACAGCTACCATAATTTATAATAACAGTGCTTCTCAATTAACCAATCAGAATAATTTGTATACACTGCAAAAACTCCGGTGTTGATTTAACAACAGCCCGGAATCTATATAATATGTCCACACCAGAGAATTGTTAAACAACACCAGTTTCGTTTTGGTCTAACACCAGAAAGGTGTTTATACAACACCAATTTGTATTAAAACAGCATCGGTTTGATTCCAAACTGGTGTTGTTTCAATACTTCTCTGGTGTGGACATATATAAATTCCCGGCTGGTGTTAAATCAACACCGGAGTTTTTGCAGTGTAGGAAATCTGTCCGATCTGACAACTTGTCAAACGACAAATGCTGTTGAAACGCTCTCCGTTATATTCGCACAGTAGCCAGTTTTTGCAACCACTACGTAGACGCATTCTGGAACGTTGAGAATCTATTAAAAATGCTCGTCAAATCTCAATCACGACTTAGAGGTCATTGTCGAAAAATTTGTGAATCGGAACAGCAGATCGTCCTAAGATTCAGCGCTGACGAAAAACGGCAAATATGTCGTTCGTCCAGAGTCCAGGATGACACTGCTGTTTTGATTCACCGATTTTCGCGGACAAAGACTGTTTTGTCATTAAGGGCCTTTGACAATAGATTCTCAACGTTCCAAAAAGCGTCTGCGTATAGTGGTTGCGATAACTGCTTCATTCCACTGATTAGTCCAGTATGGTGAACATACAGATCGAAAAGTCCCTACTGTATTATACACAATGCAAATTGCTCTTTTCTATAAAATGGCATAATCACATGGTCCTGGCCACGGAGGATTATCTATTGTTACTGGGGGTGCTGTGACAATGCTCAGCACCCCCCAGTAACAATAGAATAATTCTCCATGGCCAGGTCCCTGCATAATAACCAACGTATGGAAGATTAGAAGTGCCACCCAGATGATCAGATGACTTATAGATCTAAGATAAGGTCATGTCTTCATCCTTTAAAAGAAATGACCAGGGAAGCATTTCATCAACATTTTCGTCTGACAAGTTTCCTTGAATTTGATTGGCAGAGATGCAATTTAACTATGGTAACTGTCGGATAAACTTGGAATTGTCGGATGAAACGTCTGACAAGTATCCTTTCATGAAACGCCCCCCCCCCCCCTGATGACATGATCTGGGATCTCGTCATGTCTAGAAATGATCAGACGTCCGAATTACGGATCAAGTCATCATCATTAAAAAAAGAGATGATCAGATGACTAGATCTTGGATCGTGTCATGTCTATATCCTAACGATCTATTCTGATATATACTGCCGTCTTGTTTGAAAGTTTGTACTGATGTACGACGACAAAATCAAAGAATTTTCGTGTAAATTAGATAACCTTTTCTGTATTCTGACACGATAGATCTAACACCTCTACAATGCGTTGTCCCAACAGTAGGGGATTTTTGCAAACACTCCGCAGACGCTTTCTGGGACGTAGGGAATATATTGTCAAAAGCCCTTCATGACTATGTAGTCTTTGTCGAAAATCGGTGGATCAAAACTGTAGTATCGTCCGTGACTGGACAAATGGCATATTTGCAATTGGTAGTCGGCTCCGAATCTTAGGACGATCATCTGTACCGGTTCACTTATCTTTCGACCAAGACCTCTCAGGTTTTCATTTTACTGTGTCCTAGGATTGCATTCCGCGTAGTTGAGCGAATTATAGTCAATAATCTACAAAAAAATAACACCTCAAACAATCTATTCTGTCGAAGGTTTAATTGTTTTGATGTACGACGACAAAGTTTCTCGACAACCTCTCTTGTTTTATCCCCACCTAGATCCACTCGTTGGGCCAGCCCTATGACTATGACTCCATCATGCACTATGGCCGACAGTCATTCACTACTAGTCTAGGCACAGATACCCTTATACCCAAACAGGACCGGAAGATCGGCCAAAGAGAAGGTCTTAGCGACGGTGATATACTACAGACTAAAATACTATACAGATGTCACAGTAAGCAAGGTATGTATTTCATTGGTTTTCAAACACTTAAGTTTTGAATTCAACCAATGTAACGGTTTTATTTTACGTTTGAATTTATACGAAGGTCAGGAGAACTAAAATTAATTTAATAGGAGGTATTGTTCGTTTAAATCTTATTTTTATTTGTTTTTATCGATAATGCTGCGTATTATATTTATAAGGGTTATAAAATGATAAAATCAATTGATTATCGGAATCAATAGAAAATGTGTATTTTTTTTACGGCTTGCATTTTCTATAAACGTTTATAATGCTACATACTAGCTGGTGGACGGATAAAAAAGACAGATGATATTTATATGATATTGACCGGCCTTGAGGGGAACATCAAATATATTGCCCGCAACAAAATCATATTGGCCCGAGTCTTTAAACGAGGGCAATATGGTTCTTTTAAGGGCAATTTCCCCGACAGAAGAGCCAGTCAATATTTTTGTTATCATCGAAATTAGATATCTAGAGCAAAAATCATTAAAATTTAGACAATTCTATTAAGAATAGGGATCTATTGTGTCATGTTTATATCAGGGGCTAGGGTCTGCACTTTACCATTATGACACTGGTAAGCGCCCATATCCAGTGATGCCTTTATAATATGACGTATATTGTTGCATCCCGGATCATTATGAAGCGTGTCTCTTTTCTAAGCATCCTCAAATGCCCGGATGCGAGACCAGGGAAAATACAAGGGTATATTTTGCATCGTCTCTGCATGTAAAGTCAAAACGAGCATAGAAACCGAGCAAAATACAAACAATATACATATCCCTACCCGATATTCTGAAAATCTAGAGCAATAGATTTTGTAAATGACCAGCCCAGATGTCTGATACGGGTAATAATAAATGGCATTGCATAGGTTACGTAGACTCCAATCAGTGAAGGTCAATACGCCATCATCGTGATCATAGCAGCGAGGGTCGCATTTGTTATATTTTAGGTGTTTACGCCAGTCCAAATTTGGTAAACTGGATCAGCAGTTCGTCCTCAGTTTCGGAGCTGACGAAAAATTGCATATTTGTCGTTGGTCCATTGTCTAGGACGTAATTCACCAACTTTCGACAAAGATTTCTTGGTTGATCATTGTCATGAAGGGCATTTGACAATACATTGCCTATGTTCTTGAAAGCGTTCTTCGTTCCGGGGCAAAAAAAACTTCACTCTCTTATACAATTACTTATAACCTTCAATTACACAGAGTGCGGAGGGACGTTATACGATGGGAGGGGGTTTATATCCCCATCCAGCTATCCTCATGCTGTGTCACCTAACATCACATGTGATTGGTCAATCGCTGCCCCTCGAGGCTCCGCCCTCAAGATACAATTTCTGGATATGGACCTCCCATGTAAGTATTACGCGCACTCTGACAATGCGAGGGAGCTTTTCATGAAGTGATTTTGACTGACAGCTGTTATACGCTATTGAAATCATTGAATATCATTGGACGAGGGTAATTTTTCTGCGTAAATAATCGACGGGACGCCTTCATGAAAACACTCCTCTGAGTTAAAATTTAAGACTTTTGGCAGAAAGTCTCAAGAATGATGTATGTATTGAAGTACACGTATATTTAAAGAATTCGTCACTGAGAGTTTTTTTGGCCTATAAAACACGGCATAGGTCTCTACTATATGCTGGAAGCGCCACGCTATCATTTTGTTTTAAAGTTGAATTAAGAAGACGATTCCAAATATTGAGATATTTACATTAATAGCAACCTTACAACCCCCCAAACACTAATAGGTGATTCGACCCCCCATTTTCTTTTTTCAAATTAGTGAATTTGAACGATTTATCCCTACCCATTTTCCCTGAGTTCGCTCCTGCAATGCCTACCGAGACGGGTGTTCTTTGAGTGTGACGTCACCGGGGGGTATTCGGTCCCGGTTTAGTAAACAAGGCAGTGCCGTTTTGTGTACTACTACTATGGAATAACTGCAGTTGAAGTTGTATCTGCGAGCCATAGAACTTGCAAAGAGGAAATGATTAAAATATTTGTGGCCGTACTATTATTCCAAATATGTGAATTCCCTCAGAATGATACCATAGACCCTAAAGGAATAATTTCAAGGTGAATAATATGAAATTTGATCGAGATCTTCTCACCAGTCGATAACGTAGCAGACGTGTTATTATGACATATTTATCCGCGTGTGACACGGCTCTTGCAAAAAAACACAGTTGGTTGCGGAATTGCTTTGTGCCGACCGGCCGCCCGCTCCGGCGCAGCTAGCTGTCGAGCTACCGTACCGTTCTTGTTGTCTTCAACCATAGAGATGTATACTAATTACTATATATCTTTCTGTCTTCAACTCACTTCCGAATTGCGTTTGTATGTGTGACGGTGACCCCTAGCGTAATTAAATATAGAAAACAACTCAGAAGGCCGAGAAAGAATACTATACGTTTGGTTCAAGATTGTTCTGTGGAATGAGCTATGAGTGGAAATGATCCAGAGGATATAAAAGTGGAGTCAAAGACAAAAGAAAAGAAGAAAAAACGCCAGGGGATCGCTGCACGGCCATGAACTAAGTCGACATACCAGACCATAACAGTACACTCAATGCCTGGGTGTTGTGTGTACTAGTATTATGCGTTCAGCGCGCGCTGAGCTAGCCGCCGGAATTACTTTCCAGCTACTCACTTGATTGAACATCGTGATAAAATAAATGAGAAATAGTGAAAATATCATTCAATAACTCACTGTTTGCTATCTTACATCATGATTGAAGAGTTCATGGTGGTTATTCATACTGTTTTTTATACAGGGAAAGTAAAGATTTGTGCATATCAGTCCTATTTGTTTGATTTGAGTTGCTTTGAAAAAAAATTGTAAAATATCTTTCTCTCTCTGCATAGCATTTCTGTATGACATTCAGGCACCTCTTATACTAAATTCCCCCCGGTGACGTCACACTCCGAGTGACTTTTCTGTACACTCGTCTCTCGGGCTCTGACAGGTGGCTAATTTCATAGACTTTCAAAGCAAAATATCGAGAAGGCAGAGGATTATTGTGACATGCTATGTGTTTGAACAACTTATATATACTATATTGTATGTAGAACCTATATTTATGGAAACTCACCCCCTTCTTAATTCAACTTTAAGAAAGGGAAAAGCTGGGGGAAATGAGACAGAGAAGAAAAAGGACATATTAATATATCAAAGAAAATAAAGAAAAAAAAGGTTCATATACTTGCGGTTAGAATGCACATTCACCTTGGCTCATCTTGTCCCCCTATTTAAACATTTTTTTTTCTTTCATAGAAAGATCTTATTATTTATTATTTATTTATTTATTTTGTTTTATTTATTTTATACTGCAGGGTAGGCCTGTTCAGTTCTTAAAACTGCTTTACAAAGGCGCCCTGCAGTTTAAAATATCAAACACGAAATAAATTCAATTTACAGAAAAATCATGAAGCGAACATGTTTACAGCAACTGTACATGCGTCCTGCAAGCGCCTGTGTGTGTGTACCATTGATTTATTTGTGAAACTCCTGGGCAATTGATAAATTCTAAGAATCGTACAGTACAGTAGTTAGTTTGGGATAAAGAATGAATCATAGGTTATATTAGTGGATAACACCAATGAAAAATGCAATATGCCAATATCAAGGACAGGTCGAAGTTTAGTTCCCCGACGTCGACTTTTTATCTCACTTTCTATGTTATCTAGCGGATGATGACGGAAAATGCGACGATTCGTATGTTGAGGTACGTGAAGGACAAGGCGAGCAATCGCCGCTGATTGGTCGATTCTGTGGTGACGTCAAACCCAATGTCATTCTCAACGATGGGGGCCTCCTTTGGTTGCGCTTTCAATCTGGTCGCAAAAGGCATCGTACATTTTCAGGATTCGCTGCACGATACCAATCGGTGGGTAAGTAATGTCGGAACAGTCTGTAGATTTTTGTAATTTAATAAATAAACTCATTTCAAATGAAATGTTTTGAATGTTAGGAAGCTTTAAAGTGCCATCTATTTGACGAGATATCTTGTCATGTCGAAAGAATCAGTGGCGTAAAGATGGGTGAGCTTGGGGGCGCTTGCATGCCCCCCCCCCCCCGAAAAAAAATCACGACCGAGAAAAGAAAAGGGAAAAGGAAAGAGAGACGGATGAAATATAATATTATAAAACCATGGATTGTTTTCATTTTAAACATGTTAAAGGTGCTTTCCGATTGGCCTAAAACGCAACCCTGTGTTAAATTACGATGAAAAAAAATACGCGGTTGTATTTGGATAGCATTTCTCTTAAGTTGAGACAGTCCGGTTATTAATTCACAGACAGAAAAATATTTTGCCCTTTACATTAATTTTCTGCCCCTCACAAAATGACACTTCAACCATTTTTTCTGGAGGATTCTCATCATACGGATATATGATGTTATTCATTTGGTGTTCTGCCATAAACGTGTTTTTGCCATGGGGGACACAATATCAAATGTCCCCCTACTATTTTTTTTTGTATTTTATGATGGAAAGAAATACATCATTCAAAATCGAAATAAAACGTGTATTTTGGACGAGAGATAACTTTTTTTTTTTGCTTGTCAAATTAATTTTGGTCGAAATGACCTTACATTTGGGGTGATATCCTTGTTTTGGGGTGTATTTGCTGATATTTTAACAGATTTTATTGATTTTTTTATGTCTGACAGTATTTAAGAGAAACTTGACGTCGACCAGGCATTGCAATCCTAGTCAAAGCCTAAGAAAAAGATGATACGCATTTCTTGTTGCAGGATACTTCTCATATAACCAGACGAAGATAGGATGTGATTCATTAGCCATAAACGTGTTTTGCTGATTTCAATGAAATATATTCTTGTCATTTTTGACTGACAGAATTTAAGAGACACCTAACGGCGACGCGAGGCATCATCAAGAGCATGAACTACCCCCTCTCCTTCCCCCCCGACACGGACAGCATGTGGCAGATCAAAGTCGGGGAGGGGTTCATCGTTCAACTCCGTCTCAACGAACTCCTGATACCTCACATCAAAACCACCGGTTGCCATGGTGATTATTTGAAGCTAATCGACGGGGCAGACAGCGGATCGAAACTCATCACGAAGCTCTGTCGGTCTCAGAAGAAAGTGGGCGTGGTGTCATCCGGCCCCTCCCTACGGATTGAGCTACACTCGGTTGGAATGGCGAAGAAGTTCCACGGTGACATAACCAGGTTCTTGGCCAAGTACCTTGCCAGAGGTAAGATGCTGCTACATCTTTAAAAAACATTTACACACTGCCTCATTTCGTTATTCATTAGTTATTTGTGTTGATTTAACACCAGCCCAGAATCTATATATTTCCACACCAGAGAAGTTTTAAACAACACCGAATTGGTATTAGTCTAACACCAGATAGGTGTTTATACAACACCAATTAGTTTTAAAACAGCATCGGTTTGATTCCAAACTGGTGTTAAATCAACACCGGAGTTTTTGCAGTATATGTTATATGCACATCCAAATCAGTATCCAAATACGGGAGCCGATGACGTCACATACTTTTTTTTTTTGCGTTATGAAATATTAATTTGATTTATACACTGCAAAAAAACCTCCGGTGTTGATTTAACACCAGCCCGGAATCTATATTATGTCCACACCAGAGAAGTATTGAAACAATACCAGTTTGGAATCAAACCGATGCTGTTTTAATACTAATCTGGTGTTAGACCAAAACGAAACGGGTGTTGTTTAACACTTCTCTGGTGTGGACATATATAGATTCCGGGCTGGTGTTAGATCAACACCAGAGTTTTTGCAGTGTACGTTTTTGTTTATAGACTTTGATGATACAGAGGTCCATGATATTTTATGATACATAATATTGATGATGACCTAAAATTTTCCATAAGTAATCAAATGCAGTTTCGCATTTATATAAATTGAATCATATTTTACATTTCCCATAATCGACTGTGTGACATCATCGGTGTTCTCATTTACAAACCAAAACAGAATGTGCACTTCTCTCTTTTGTGAGAAAAAAAGAAAAGAACTTAATGTCAAAACTTTCTTATTTTCCATCCAATTTAAATGAATTCTTCAGTAAAAGTTGGTTTTGATCGACTTTTTATTTTTTTTTATCAATTTTTTTCATTGGGGCGGAGTTGACGTTTAATTTTTATTTAAATTTCCCCCTTTTGACAGACTTTGGAATTCGATTGTCCTGTACAATCGAATGTCATGTTTAGCAATAGTAAATATTCTTTATGCTGAATGACCCCCCCCCCCAATAAAAAAAATAACAATAGCAACATAATAACAAGTGTATGATCCTCAGCTTCTGTTCATCTATCTTCATATTTTAAATATGAATCGAAAGAGCAGTTTTTGTGGTCGTTTTTATCTGTGTTTTTCGAAACAGGTGCGCACGTTGATACTAATAATGATTAAAGCATTTTCACCTATTTCATGTATGATAAAAGAGTGCTGAATAGTATATGTCTTCCCAAGACGCCGAAGCCAAAAACGGTGGGTTTTTTTTTAGCCTCGAACCTATGCCTCCAACACGCCCACCCACTCACCCACACACAAACGTACGTCTGACGTACGTCAACAAACGCACACACGCACACACACACACACACACCTGGGGAGAGTTTCAGATCTGACAACTTTCCTTGAGAATGATTGGCTGAGAGTCACTGTTACCATGGTAACTGTCGGATAAAACGTCTGACAAGTACTTTCATGCATGAAACGCTCCCCTGGCCAGTAGTGTCGTTTCCTATCAACACACACACCCACCCTCACACACACACACAGCCTCATTCACTACCTACATGTATACATCTAATTTGTTATGCTTTTTTTCTCCTCTCTCCCACTCTGTCTTCTTTTTCTTTTGTTAGTCATTAAAGGTCAAGTCCACCTCAGAAAAATGTTGATTTGAAACAATAGAGAAAAATCAGACAAGCAAAATGCAGAAAATTTCATCAAAATCGAATGTAAAAAAAAGTTATGGCACTTTAAAATTTCGCTTATTTTTCACAAAACAGTGATATGCACAACTCAGTGACATGCAAATGAGTCAGTCGATGATGTCCATCACTCACTATTTCTTTTGTTTTTTATTGTCTGAATTATACAATATTTATTTTTTATTTTTTATTTGACGATGAGGACCAACTTGACTGAACCTTGTAGTGTTAAACAATGCTAATTCCACACGTTCAGGGAGGAATCGATCGTTGTTTCACTTGACAATGAGGAAAAAAATTAGAATATTTCATATAATAAAATACAAGAGAAATAGTAAGTAGATGACGTCATCAGTCTCCCCATTTTCATACCGACCAGGATGTGCATATAACTGTTTTGTGAAATTAAGCAAAACTTTAAAATGTCATATTTTTCTTATTTTACATCCAATTTTACAACCAAATAAGGTTCGTTGTTCCGAAGGTTCGTTAGTCCGAAAACGAAATAAGGTTAGTTAATCATTTAGTTTTCGGACTAACGAACCTTCGGAATTACGAACCTCATTTCTTTTTCGGATTAACGAACATTCGGAATAACGAACCTCATTTCGTTTTCGGACTAACGAACCTTCGGAATTACGAACCTTCGGAAATACGAACCTTCGGAATAACGAACCTTCGGAATATCCGAACCTTCGGAATAACGAAGCTTCGGAATTACGAATGTATGCGGTACAATCATTGTAACTGTTTGAAAACATTTGAATCATCCACATTGAACTTCACTTACCGAACTCTTGATTGACTTAAACAATTCTAGTTATATATCTATAATACATTTTGTTTTGTTTATTCTAATACATTTTTATTTCTATCACGAATTCAGATTTGAACGAATGCCGTAAGAACAACGGAGGTTGTGAGCAAGCCTGTATGAATCTGGTTGGTCACTACGTATGTGGATGTAGGCATGGTTATAACATGGCCGACGATTATCATCATTGTACAGGTAAACACCCCTCCCCCCTTTCCGAAGCCATTTTCACAAACGTGTAATTAAATGCAGTAGATTAAATTGGCCCGTATTCTAAAGTCAGGTTTAACTTGTCTTAGACCATGGTCTATTGTGCTAAAATTATGGGGAGCCAAAATTTGAAAAATCGGTTTCTATTGTATATTTCTTACGTTTAATATTTGGCTTTTATAATGAAGAAATATACTTCAAAATAGTTAATTTCTCATTCCCAGACAACTTGGGCGTCATATGAGTTAATAAATTGGATGTGTACTCTTAGGGATTTGTGCCCCAATTGGCTCTCCATACTTAAACCACAACTTTAAACCAGGGCTTAATTTAAACCCGAGTTCAGAATACGGGCCAATCGCACTGAGCTCATACTCCCCCCTCCCCCACCCATTAAACGTACCTTTCTGATTAAATGAAACGAGTTGTGTTTGATTGTCCGCAGTTCGGTTCAAACATGAGACTTGTGCAATGGGCTCCTGTCCAAATATTTTTTTTTAAAAGAATACTTACTTTTCAGGTTTTAATCTAAATCGATACGAAGTACTTTTTTAATTATTTTTATTGTGAAAGGTTGAATTGCGACGGTCTCAGTTTACGCTAAAACTCTTCATCAATTGCTAATTTCATTGGCCTGTATTCTGAACTCTGGTTTGATTTAAACTGTGGCCTAAAGCTGTAGTTTTTTCTAAAGGTGACATATATAATTAGCAGTACAAGTTCAATCTTTCAGCTTGTTGGACACTCAAATCGTTCATAACTTCTGGAAAACAATAACTAGAAAAAGTCTTCATCATATGCAGGAAAGAGACAAGTAAAGATAAGATACCAACAATGTAAACAAATTTTTTGACATTTTCGGCTCACCATGATTGTACCCCCGCACAAAGTTCGGAGGACCCTATGGATTTGGCCTCGTTCCGCCGCCACCGCCGCCGCAGAGACTTCCTTGTGAGCGCTCTACCAGCTTCATTTCTGCTCTGATCATCTTCATATTTGGCATGAAGGTCGATTATGGTAAAGCAAAGCCGCCTATTGATTTTGGTGTGGGCGGAGACATCGTTGCCATGGTAAAAAGAGTTTTTGTGGAATAACAGAAATGTCCTTGTGAGCGCTCTACCAGCTTCAAATGTGGCATGAAGTCCATTTTGGTAAAGCAAAGCCGCCTATTGATTTTGGTGTGGATGGAGACATGGTTGCCATGGTAACCATATTTTTTGTGGAAAATTTGGTAAAACCTTTAACTGCTGCTTTTTTTCCAGTTTGTCATAACAGTTGGCACACAGAAGCAATATTAGAAGGTAAAGCGAAGATACCTATTATTCTTGGTGAAGGGGGGGGGGTCTTTATTGACATGGTAACAATCCAAGTGAGTGTTATCAATAATTATGACAATCCAATGTATCATGGTTACTTCATTCCTAGGTACATGTATCATAATATCATGATGTTCCCATATAGAAAGTTTGTCATAGCAGTTGCCACACAGAAGCAATATTAGAAGGTAAAGCGAAGATGCCTATCATTTTTTTTTTGTGGGAGGGAGGTCTTAGGGTTAGGTTTACAAAATATATATAGATTACTCTATAATTGTTTTCCCCAATAGGTGCTACTGTAGAATACTTTAGGTTCTGCAGAGTCACGCTGCTACGTCATATTATTGTCATCAAAATTTGGTCCCCACAGGCAAAATGTGGGCAGGGTTATTGTTGCCATCATAATCGTATTTATTTGTCAAATTTCTGTGTAAGCTTTATATCGCGATGACGGATGATGCGGTGTGTTCGGGGATACATGTGCTCGGCCGCGCGACCCGCCGAGCATCTCTAGTTTTAGTAACGAGAAGGACCGTGGTTTAAAGTTAAACTAGACATTAAAACACGGGCGTTTGTGTTTAAGGCTTTAAAAGTCCCTGCCGCGTTCTTTGCCGTCGATCTTTACCGCATCCGGGTGTTCGCCCCGGTTTTCCCGCCTACCGTCCCTTTGTCTTCAAAGGGACGGTAGACATCAAAGACCCGTTGACACCCCGTTCTTTAATCCGTCTTTATTATACAGATATTGACGAATGTGCTACTGAAAACGGACGATGCTCTCATAAGTGTGTGAACTTGATAGGCAGCTACCGATGTGAATGTCCGACTGGTTTACAGATCTCATCCTATAATAGCACACACTGTGAAGGTTTGTACATGATAATGATTCAGTACGTAAAAATAATGGATTTAAAACACACTAATTTTCATGCTTTCATAATGAGATAATGCAAGAAACTGTCCAGGTTATAAAATGGTTATAAAACGGACTTCAGATTCCGTTTTATAACCGTTTTATATAACTATTGAAATTAACTTAACCATCATTAGAATATGCAACTACCATGGAAACCTTCATTCTGTTTGGCTGATGAGCCCTGTTACCATGGTAGCTATCATAGTGATAAGGTTACAGTAGTTATAACGCTTTATGAAACAGGCTTCATGATCTGTAAAATTATCACCAAACACATGATGACGTATGATATGATGATGAAGATGATGGTGAAGATTATGATGATGATGATATTGTGATGATAATGAGGAGGGGAATGATGATAATAATAACAAATTATGATAATGAGAATAATGATAATAATGATAATGATAATAACTAGTAATCACAATAATATATACAACTAATAATCATAACAGTTAGTAAATTCATTGTAATTGTAATAATGGTGATGATGAAATATTATTTAAAAAAATATATAACGGCGCTGATTCATTTGTATCAAACAAAATGTTCAGGAGTATACTATTTGAATAACCAATAAACAACATGGGAATACATATCAGTATTTGAATTCTAAAGAAATAGATATGAAAGACTCTTCGAGGCTACAAAAGAAAATACATTTTCATGCCGAATATTAACCTGAACCAGAAATTTCCTGCAGTGAGCTGATTGATGAATCTCTAGGGAATGAATAAAATGGATGAATATCGACAGACGAATCTCTATCAGTATCCTCACTCTCCTTTGATGGATGAAGTGTAGCATGGACTGTTGCAATTGCAACGCGCAAAGCTTCTCTTAAACTGCCACTAAGATCCACGTCTTCAAGCTTCACTACTCGGCGAAAGTCTTCCTGACCAACAGATTGTATCCAAGACAGAAGATTCTTGACGTCAGCGTATGTCACGGAGGATGTGTCGAAGTAGTCAGCCAGGCCGTGGCCCAATGTCGCGCTGAATTCTTGCAGATCAGCTAACATAGCTTCGCTCATGGACAACCTGCGAAGAATTGCACGGCGTGAGCGCCGTTTCATGTCGAGTGAAGAACCACGTGCTGTCACATTGTCCCAGTCAGAGTCGCTTGGTCCACTCTCCTTTGTCGATTCTGTCGAAGAGCAGCTGTCAGGAATATACCTTGATCGCTGCTTTCTGCTCGTTCGACGATCCACAAGTCTATCGAACACCTGAAAGAATTGCCATGTATAAGTGGACAATGATTCCTTAGTCGCAAGTGATGATGACACTCTAGCTCCTTCTGGTTCAGCTCTCCTGCTCAGGTCTGCAGAAGACTCTTCACTTTCAAGGGAAATGTCTGCATGGCTAGAAGAGTTATTTGGTGTAGAAGTACAGCTCTGTAAAGCAGCGCTTTCGTGTAGGACCTTACTCACAAATCCCGAATCACTGTCTTTGTGATGATAGGATGTTGTCCTCTCCGTCGAACACAAAGAATCCGTTATACGGTCATCATCATTATTATTAAAATATTCTAGGCTACGGATTACTTCACCATGCTCGTGATGAAAAGATTCATTTACATGTATTTCACTATTTGTAGCTTCTGCATGAACACATTCTTCCACAGGATTTCCATCAAAAGCGATATCTTCAAACCTTCTTGAAGGTCTCTCGTCTGATATGAGGTGTTCCTCATGATCTAGGTGAGAACCAAATTTACCCTCTTCGATGACCGTCATGCCCCGATGGCGACCTTCCGTCTTGCTATAATAGTCTCCTTGTGATTCTTCCGTTTCAGGGTTGTCAACCCATGAAGCATTGGTTAACAGATTGGTTTCATCTGAAACAGTAGCAGATGCTTCCTGTAAATCATCATTGTAGCTCCTGCTTTGAATGTTTACGATACTGTCATCTGTATATCTACGAGAGGAATGCGAATCGATGTTTTGATGATCAGAATTTGTCACTGAATATGTCTTTTTCCTCGTCACTGTTTCGTTCCGACGAATTAAATGACTGGAGGATATGGAATGATCGCCGTCCTCCACTGCTGATGTCGGGTTATTGTCGACGTACTGGCGCTTCAAATCCGACACTGTATCACTCAGGGAAGCAAACTCACCGTGAAGGGAAGTCAATCGTCGTTCGACCCGGCAGCACTGGTCTACGTGGTCTTGAAGATTAGACGTGAGTTCTGTTGTTCGTAGCCTGACCTGTGATAGGTCAGACTGCATGGTGTCCAAACGATGCTCCAAATTTCTGTAGTTGTGGTGTAGTTCCTGCCAGTCTTTCATGAGCACCATCCTCTCATAACGGGGTAGGTATTCGTACTCCATCTCATCAGAGATGTGACTGGATGAAGTTCTGAGATAGCTGGACATCTTCTTGATTGTCACAGATCGAAATGTATATTCTGACCAAAAAATAATAATAATAATTTCATACGAGGGCCCGAAACAATAATTTGTCAACGAGTATCTCCTTCTATAGACTAATAGTCATCGCAAAGGCTAAATCAGTCGTTATTGATAGTTGTCTTCTGAGTGGAGATTCCTCGAATGTTATTTCTTGTCATATTGGTTGTTTCCCTAGTTCGATATCATGGGATATCATGTAACAAATAGTGTCCTTAACGGTATGTGATTCCTTCCATGTATTGTACTTCAAATTTAGTATCTGATAAAAAAGTGTACATTATCAACAGCGGTTAATGCAGTTCTGGTTTTAAATGAATAAACTGACATGCCTAATTGAGGAAGGCATGTCTTCTGCATTGGCAAACTGATTCACGTTCTCGATGGTGTTTTTGTATGATTTTGTTGAGGTATTGAGTCACCGCCTTTCCTCTCTATTCACTGGAAACACCTGCCGCACCGCCGAGGCGATGCCCCATGCCTCGTTTCGTGTACTCGTTGTTATGACAACGGTACTGATTTCTGAAGACGAAATGGTATTTATCAATAGTCCTTTCCAAGTATATTGGGGATATTAAACCATATACGTTTGATACACTAAGTAATGAATTTTGCAGCTACTTTGTATTAGTTCTCAATGATGAAAAATCTGCAGGCCAAAAAAAAGCGTATGTAGATCACTTTCAAATATTTTACTGATTGACCATGAATACTATAATTATTATTATTTTTATTATTATTATTACTATTATCATCATTATTATTTTTATTATTAGTAGTAGTAGTAGTATAATTATCATTATTGTCATCATCATGATCATTATCATTGTGGTTATTGTCACAATTATGAAACAACCGAAACGAGATTTATAATCGAATAATCTATTCTTATACTCGCACAAACACTTTGCGAGACGCGTTTTTATTTACAACTTCAATATACCCCATTTATGTAATACATGTATATATAAATCCTGTTTCTTTGATTATTTGTTGGTTTACTTGTTTGTTCACTTGCTTGTTTACTTGTTTACCTGTCCGTTTATTTGTTTAGATGTGAATGAATGTGATTCCCCTCACCTTGACATCTGTGAGCATCACTGCCATAACACCTATGGGGATTTCGCTTGCTCCTGTCAACCAGGGTTCATCCTGAGCATGGATGGGATGAGCTGTGAATGTAAGAATATACATCTCATCTTTCCCATCACATGTCCTTTTGTAAGGCATTTGTCCTCACTGTACCTGGGGGCCGTTTCATAAAACTGTTCGTAAGTCAAGAGCGACGTTAAGAACGACTGGTGATCCTTTCTTACGCGCTAAACCATCGCCTCATACCGTTTACCACAAAAAAGGTTCACCAGTCGTTCTTAAAGCCGCTCTTAACATACGAACAGCTTTATGAAACACCCGCCAGGTTCCTTGGAGATTACCTTGAATATTCGGTCCTCTTGTTGCTTGCCTATAAGTATATATGCTTTCTTAATTCTGAGCAATCGGGTAAAAGTGTTTTAAACTTTTAATATATGGCAGCCTCAGGGCAAAATCCTCATCACCCTGTTTCTGGGGCCCTAAAAAATGTATAAAAATATTAATATGTAGTTAATTGTACAAAATTCAATATGAAGTTCGAGTAATATAATACGCAGCGCCATCTATATAGAAATAATACATTTCGGCCGTTCCGTAGTATTATCCACTGAACTAGAGATACGTATTTTTAGTTCAGTGGTATTATCATTACCCCGGCCTTATCAGAAAGATCGTTTGGTCTACGATCAACGTAGTGTTTCTTAGCGCGATCGTGCGATTTTCGAACAGATTCAGGAGACTCTTATGCCCGTATTCTGAAGTCGGGTTTAACTTAGACCATGGTCTAACTCTTTGCTAAAATTATGGGTAGCCAAACGTTTCAAAATTTTGTTTACAGCGATAGCTTCTCATGATTACTGTGGTCTTTACTAATTCTTTAATGGTGAAGACAACTGTCATACTTATCCTTCCCGGGCAGTTAATAATGTGTTGGGAGTCAAATAAGGTGATACAATGAACCTCTACTGTTGGAGATTTATGTAACATCTGGCTTTCCATAGTTAAACTACAACTTTAAACCAGGGTTTGATTTAAACCCGAGTTCAGAATACGGGCCTTAGGGTCTACTCTTTCGTTTAGTATACGGAGGTTGATTTTTCAATCGTAAGATCGTAGTTTTGAACCACACTGTGAAGTAAACGTACGATAAGCATAGGAAATTGTGCGATCTCCATGCAGAAATCGCACGCACGGCCGTACGCCATCTGTATGGCTTTTTCTGTACCAATACATGAAATCGTACGATTAATAATGTAAACATAAAAACCGTAGCCCATACACAACGATGTCGTCTGAAAATCGTAGACAATTCTACAGTGCGTATCAAAAAAAAGTTTACACTTTGAAAAAGCCCTGGGAATTAAACAATATACAACATGTGGGTAATTTTTTCACATATAATCTTGGGTTTGGGTCTCATCTATCCAATGAAAGTAAAAGTTTTGACAGAATGTTGCACTTGAGTGAGCACTGTCCATTTTTGTAAAGCTCGCAGAAATCTGTTTGCGCAGAAATGCTTGTTTTCACGCTGTGTCAAGGGGAAAGGGCGAAATCAAACTTACCCTGCGAAACATTTCTCATAGATTTCCCTTGCGCTTATAGTCAATTGAAATAAAACGGATACATTCAAGCATTGTGTAACAATTTTGCTACCCATATTGAAATTTCAACACTTAGTAAGCACGACCTTTACCCCCTTTTAGCCAGCTGGATCTGAGGACATAACTGAATCTGAACAAAAGTTTATATCAGACATCTCCAGCATTTTTTCACTAAGTTTTTATCATTTAAAGTGGGTTTACATTTCATTTTTCCTTTAATACTTGTTTCTCCTCACTTTTCCCAAGCTTGACAATGATTAACAAAATGAAAATCAAGCCTAAGCCATGTCATGTAAATCACAGCTTAGTGTAAAGCAGATATCGTCACGATGGCCTCGGTGAGTGGGGGAGTGGGGCGCAATGCACTCTTCGAAGTGTTTTGGGCAAGGAAACAAGTTAAAAAAGGTAACAGATATCTTCAAATCAATTTTACTAGCTAAATTTCACGTGTTAGTTCTTTATGATTTAAGGTCTACTTTTATTCGCATAACTATTTCAAAGTTCTGCGCAAATCATTTTTCACTAACTTTTCAAAAGTAAGTGGTGCTCACTCAAGCGTAAATATTTTTCGACATTTATATCGTCATTTGCTTAAATGGATCTGTACCAATGTTAAAATGTGGGAAAATCTTCAGGATATTACAAATATATAATTTTACAGGATTTGTTCTATTAAAAAGTGTAAACTTTTTTTTGATACACACTGTATAATGACCATAGCAAATGTAAGCTAGACATAAGTATCCCTGATTTTTTTTTTTTTTCAAACTATCGAAATTTTCAGTATATCCGGGAGAGATTTGAAGATTCATTCTATCATTTGCATGTTTTATGTATAATAAAAAATGTCAGGTTTTCAATGAATAATGGAATCACATTTTTGTCTTCAAATTTTACTCTTCTTGTAGTGATACAGGGTTGCGGAGGATTCATGCATGGCGTAGAGGGCGTCATAACACGACCTTACATTCCTACCAACAACACTAATTCTATTGCCTGTATCTGGTTCATTGATGTATTGGATCACCTCAGACTATCCCTCAGGTACGCCAGCGTTCACACTTCAGTCCAGTTAGGTTCAGTTCAGTTTATTTCAGTTCAATACAGTTCATTTCAGTCCCATTCAGTTCAGTTTATTTCAGTTCAATAAAGTTCATTTCAGTCCCGTTTAGTTCAGTTCAATTCAGTTCAATAAAGTTCATTTCAGTCCCGTTTAGTTCAGTTCTGAACCAATTCATTCATAAAATTCAATTTCTTTTGAAATAATTTGCTGTTTTCAGTTCAATTCAGTTGATTGCAGTTCAGTTCTGTTCCGTTGAGTTCAGTTCAATTCAATTCATTCCAGTTCAGTTTAGTCAATTTTGTTCAGTTCTGTTCAGATAGGTTCAGTTCAATTCAGTTCAGTTCAATTCTGTTTACTTCAGATCAGCTCAGTTCAGTTCAATTCAGTTCAGTTCAGCTTAGTTTTAAGTTTGTTCAGTTCGATTCCAGTTCTGCCCAGTACATAGTATGTCAGTTCACTTAAAGGGGAGCGTTTAATCCTTTTTTTTTGTCTCACAAGTTGTCGGATCTGACAGATTTTCTTGATTTTGATTGGTCGGCCTTCTGGTTGGTTCAGCTTCCTCACATTTTAACCCACAAATCAGTTACAATCACCATTTTAGTTTATCGTGTAAATCAAGACCATTAACTGTCATTATCGTCAGTTCTGGGGGCGTTTCATGAAAGGACTTGTCGGACGTTTTATCCGACAAGTCCCATTTTATCCGACAGTTACCATAGTAACAATACCTCTCAGCCAATCAACATCAGAGAGAGATGTCAGATCTGACAACTTGTCGGATGAAAATGTTGATGAAACACTCCCCAGGTCGGTAGAGTCGGGAGTGTTTCAATCAATATTTGGCGTCTGAATTGTTCAGGGTTTTGATTGGCAGAAAAACAAAGTTCTGTGACCTTTAAGTAAATTATAGTTAAGTTCTTTCCTTTCGATTCAATTTTATTCATCAGCAGAATAACACTTCTTGCAACCATGTTTATTTCCTTGGTAAATATTCCCCTTTGTTGTCTCATATATTTAATTTCGTAATTGAGTTTAGTTAACTTTTACATCTTCATTAAGACGAGTAGTCCATTTAACCAGGACTATATTCAATTTACCAGGTTTATCAAATGATATATGTTTATAGGTTATATGTTTTTAAGTTGGTTTTGTTTTTAGGGGAATGAATCTGATTTTTTAAATTCAGCTTGAGAAGTCAGCAATCTATATTTTCTATTCTGTGTATCATGATTTCCTTCACTCTGCTCAATTAAATGCATCAAGCTCCGATTGTGGGTTTTTTTTTTATATGCAAATATGAAATGCAATGAAGTTCAACTGAGCCCAGTTCTATATATTCATTCCTATTTCCTCACATTATTAATATTCATTCAGCCTAGACTCACTCGATTGGTCAAGCAACAGTTCGTGTGCAGACTATATCCTAATACGTGGCGAAGAGGGGCATTCTGAACAATATCCTCGAGTTTGTGGTAATAACAGCTGGGAACGCACCTACAATATGACCTCCAGTAGAGCTTGGGTTCATTACCACTCCGAATGGCCGCACGAGGGAACCTTTCTAATTGAATATACTACAATGACTATAAGTGATTCTGATGACTCCATACTCAAATGTGGCGGACCTTTAAATGGTGAGTCTCCTTACCTAAATATTCCCCAGGGGGAACAGGCAGGGACATTGCCTTATGCTTCGGGGGGGGGGGGGCATTTGCATTGACGATTGGATACCATTCGCGACCCCAAAAACATGTAAAAAGGATGTCTTTTTCAAGATAGGGCACGTTACGTACGTAACGTAATAAGGGTGTCGTATTTTCAGGTATTGCTGTATTGCTAATTTTGTTATTGATTTTGAAACCCCAAAATCACATGCGTCAATGCATGCACATTGTTCTGATACGATTGCAGTTCTAGTTATTAATGATTTCATTCATCCACCGGCAGAAACTGGAGTCATCGAGACCCCTGGCTTCCCCAATAGTTACCCCAGCAAGGTGGAATGCACATGGACCATATCCAATGTCAGTACTGTTGCCTTTCATTACGAGAAGTTTGATGTCGAATACGAATCGAGCTGCCTGTTTGACTACCTTGAGATCCGTGATGGTCCTGAAAGCAATGTCAACTCGACGCATATAGGAAGGTACGTGAATTTCAAATGACAAAGTAACTTATGAGAGCGTTGTAGGCTCAGTCGGTAACGCGTCTGCCCGTCGAACCAAAGATCGTGGGTTCGAGTCCAACCCGGGCGGATGACTGAAACCAGTGCGTTGTGTGTAAACGTCTCTCCCATGTTTCATAGATGCAGGCTATGTTACAATGGAAAACACTCCGTCCCTCGGATAGGACATTGAATGGAGGCATCATGTAAAGGAAAGTCACCACCTTTGCACGTTAAGAACCCACTGCACTATTCGTATAAGAGTAGGGGGAAACCCCGGTGAAGTGGTCCACCTGCACTCCCCCCAATCAGTTATAGGGAGGAGAGACCTGCGGGTGATTCAGTTCGCTTTTCGCCTCCCCGTCACAGGTGACGCCAAACAAATGAAAATAATAAAGTATTGTTGAGTGAAGCCCAACTGTTAGAATGTAATGTGAGATTTGAATTTATTTACCTTCCCGGATACACAGTGATATAACATTATAAAGTCAAATGTGCGTGACAATTATTATAATTCATAAATATAGAAGAAAGAATAACTTAGCAAAATAAACGTGACTTCGTCAAAGGTAAAAGAAAATAAAACGGGAAAACTGAACACAAAATAGCAATTCTCGTATGTATCTCCAGTCCTCAAATAACAACATGATACCAGTCATTGTTTTTGGCGATGCTGTCGTTATTTTTGTTGTGTTTTTGGTTGTTAATGTCATTTTGAGTATTAATATGCCTACTGTTGGTAACGGCTGCATTGATGGAAACTCTATCTGTCATTGTGAAATTCACTATCATCGTCTCTTTATTATTTAGTAATTTTGATTACTATTATTTATCGTCATCATCACCATTATTATCATTGCCATCACCATCACCACCACCATCATTTGTTGTTTTTTATTGGCACTAATTTATATTTTAGGTTCTGCGGCGCTGATCCACCACCGAACGAGCTGAAGCTCAACACGGGGGAACTCGGGCTGGTATTCAGGTCTGACGCCACTGTGCAAGGAAGGGGCTTCCGTGCTGTCTATGAAGTTCAATTCAATTAAATTCGCAAATCAGGGGGTGTATTACAAATATTTAAGTGTGAATGCATAAAACTTGCACTTAAAGGGATGATCCAGGACAAAAATATTTATATCTAAATAAATAGAGTAAAATTCATAGTGCAAAATGCTGAAAATTTCATCAAAATCGGATAACAAATATTTCGTTATTGAATTTAAAGTTTATCAATATTTTGTTTAAACAGTTATATGTACATCGTCATTTATATTCATTAGGTGGGCTGATGATGTCACATCCCCAATTTCCTTTTTCTTAGGTTATTACATGAAATAATAAATGTTCCATTTTTTCTAACATGTGTAAATGATGTGTCTCCATTATGATGAAATAAGTTGCGGCAATAAATCACTAATGCACTTAATCAGTTGTCAATCAAATGTTTTTAGTTCTTGGTAAACTTTTTTTGATAAACCTAATTTCATGTAATAAATACAAAAGAACAAGTGGGGATATGAAGACATAAAGACATGCCTTGAACTGTTTCACCGGAATAATGGAAATCTTCAGTAACTTCTTTATTTGTTATCCGATTTTGATCAAATTTTCGGCATTTTGCTTTGTGAATGTTACTCTATTTATTGAAATATAAATATCCCCAGCCTAGACCATTCCTTTAAAATGGGGGTTGCGTGTAGTATGAAACACATCACAGCATTGGCCACATCATGGTTAGATGACGCGCGCCGCTGATGACAATAATTATATTGTTATTTCCTCAGGTCATCCGACATGAGTATTGGAGAAAATCATCAGTTTACATTGACAATCAGAACAACAATTTCAGATTTCAGATCTTACACTAATTCAGTAACAATTGTTAAATAAATCAAGGTACTGTTAGATCATTCGTCTTTCTGATTTCGAAACAGAAAAAGCCAAAACGAAATATTTAGTGAAAATTGATTCTATTTTCGAAATTTGAAGCAGAAAAACGGTCATTTTTCAATATTTTCAATATATTTTGACAAATAGAATCAATTTTCACTCAACATTTCGTTTTTTGCCTTTTCCGTTTCGAAATCAGAAAAAACGAATTATCTAACAGTACCTTGATTTAAATAGATATATGAAGAAAGATGAAAATAAAAATCGGTTAATTAGTGAGATTGCACTGTAAATATCATGTGCGCGTAGGCACTAAGCATGACTTTGATTCACACTTAAATATTTGTGAAACACCCCATGATAATAAGTACTATTTTGTTTCAATTTTTTTTATTTATCGCAAAGGAAAAAGGAAAATACATGCAATTCAAGTTGTAGCCAATCAATACCTCAATAAACGTCCAGTATAAACTCAGAGTCGACTTTGAAATAATATTGAAATAAACCCTTGGAAACATTTTCATATGAAATTGTGAAAATCAGTCCATTTGTTTTTACATCTTGCTTTTCATTTTTTTATTTTTATTATTTTATTGTGCTAATTTATTGACGCGCTTTTCAAGAATCTGTAATTCTACATGTGGGAATGTAATATTTTAGGATGTTTTTGTTATTAGAAAAACCTTAACTAGAAAAAAAATGTATTTAGTTATTAATCTTTATAAGCAGTACTTTTTAAGAAACAGCTTTTTTTATTAGGATATGTAAACAAGTGACGAAATATGCTTTAATTACATTCTATTTTTTATAATATGCACCAGAGCCGATACGCTGTGGGCGCTGCATACATATTCCATCGCAGGGATAAAAAATATCAGTGTCTCGTGTAATGAAGTCTATTCTTTTGATGTAATTATTATATTTATAAATGGTTATAGTCAAATAAATCTGACCTGTAAATGTAAAGTGGTGTGAAACATTTATTATTAACATTCAGGTAAACGCAGAGATATGTGGGTTCAGCAGGGGATGGCAGAAGCGAGGAAGTGAGAGACGGAAAGAGAGAGAGACGGAAAGAGAGAGAGAGGGGGAGGGAGATAGATGGAGGGGGGAAGCAGAGGTCTGTATTCTGAAGTCAGGTTTAACATAAACTCAGGTTTAAAGTTGTAGTTTAAGTATGGATGACCAATTGTTACATAAATCACTAACAGTATAGAGATATCATATTTAAGCTCATTTGGCTCTCAAATCATTCATAATTGTCTAGGAAGTATAAATAGATGATTGTCTTCACCATCGATGAATCAGGAAAGAACACAGTAAACATAAGAAACATACAACTTAATAAAATGTTGACACTTTTGGCTTTCCATAATTTTAGCACAGAGTTAGACCATGGTCTTAATTAAACCCGACTTCAGAATACGGGCCATAGACAAAAAGAGAGAGGCAGAAAGAAAAGGGGATGGGGGAGGTATGTGCGTTGATGGAAAGATGATGATTAGGACTCCATTGCAAAAGATGTTCTTTCATCATTGGGTTTGCTTTACTGTTTATAGCTTTGCCCCCATCTACGCCGCCAATTTACAAAGCGGTCATTTATAGATAACTTTATAAGTAATGTTTTGATAGCATTAATGTCATTGATGTGTCATTCTATTGCCCACTTGAGCTTGTCAGTTCTTGTCATCAAACGTTTCTTTGGAAATAATACTCAACCCAAAGAGGGTATAGCTCTGGTACTTCTCCGATGCATAGGGGCGGGGTCAAACTAATTCAGTATTCTTAGTATTCTTGTTATCACAGGCCTAAATAATTTCCCATAGACTCGTGTGTTAAAGTGGCACTATAAAAAAAATCATAAAAAATAAGGAGGAAACTTGAGGGTTGTTTACTACCAGTGGATAGGATATATGTCTGACATTCCATATCTAACCAGAAAAGGGTATTTCGACCGGCTCATTTTCAAAATAAATTGGCATTTATGAAGACTACACCTGACATTATCAAATTCATCACTTGAGAGAGTAAAATGGCCCTACTTCTTCCGCCAGTGAAAAAAAGTTCCAAAGTGGTGATATATCTTTCCAATTTGGGAAAAGGAAGTTCAATAGGTACCCTCCCTAGAATCAGTGTTAGATTGTCAGTCATAGTCATACATTTTTGTCAATCAGCAAAATAAAATTTAAAAATTGAGAATGGGTTGGCTAGAATTATCTTTTGCCTGCCAGTTGTAATTAGGCCCGTGAAGCCTTTTAGTAATCCTTAACTGAACCCATCGATGAATTGACCATTTGGTCTACACGCCGTTCGTCTACTTTCCTTTTCATAACCTTTCTCATGGTCTAACCTGGGTCATCTACCAGTTAAGCTTCCATCATTTTTATGTAATTGCCGTTTAGCCTTTTTACCAATTTTGTCTCGCCTGCATAGCAGAGCGAGACTATAGGCGCCGTTTTACCGACGGCGGCGGCGGCGGCGTCGTCAACATCGAATCTTTAAGCTTTTGAAATGTCATCATAACATAATTAAGTATATGAACCTAGTTCATGAAACTTACACATAAGAGTGATGAAGTATTACTAAACATATTATTCAAGTTTCAGGTCACATGGCCAAGGTCAAATGTCATTTAGGGTCAATGAACTTTGGCCATATTGGGGTTATTTGTTGAATTACCATCGTAACTTTAAAGGTTTTTAGATCTAGTTCATAAAACGTGGACACAAAAGTAATCAAGTATCGTTGAACATCCTGTTCGAGTTTCAGGTCACATGACCAAGGTCGATGAACTTTGGCCATGTTGTAGGTAATTGTTGAATTGCCATCATAACTTTTAAAGTTTATGGATATAGTTAATAAAATGTGGACATAGGGGTAATCATTGCTCATCTCGTCGTAGGTCACTTGATCAAGGTCAAATGTCATTTAGGTCAATGAACGTTGTAGCATATAATATGAATGGTGGTGGGTTTTTTGTGAATAATTATTTTATAGTCATTTTCAAAGTCAGCACTGCTGCTATATTGAATCGCGTAATGCAGGGAGATTGCCAGAGGCGCTCCACTTGTTAAATTTTCCAGTAAGGTCACATTCAGTTCTTGTAATATCCCCTTGGTCTAATGCCAATCAATTTATGATAATTATAACTATTTAACCAATTTGTCTTTTAAAAATACAAAATATTAAGTAGACGAGGTGGACACTCGACCAATGGATTGACAAAAGGATAAACAAGTCAAAATTGATAGTAGAACGGGTGGGTGTTTCATAAAGCTGTTCACAAGTTACGAGCGACTTAACGAACGATTGGTGATCATTTCTTAGGGGTTACATCAACATTTGGTGTGTATCATTTACAACAAAAAGGGATCACCAGTCGTTTGTACAGTCGCTTGTAATTTACGAACAGCTTTATGAAACACCCACCAGGCGGGCTAAGTCTTAAAAGTGTTAGATATGACAATTAGACTACATTTTATTGGTACTACTACAAATGGATGCAAACCTTTGTTATAAAAGATGAATGCATTTTATTTACAATGCGCATTTCAACTTCAAATTTGACGTGTATTGCACCACATCTACAATATGTCAAATCATGTTTCGAAATAGATAGACTTATTTTTCGAATCTGAGTAGGTGTGCAAAACCAAACATTTTCATCATGACTTATTCATTTTACATTCATATTTAATGCCTAGTCGTTCAGACTTCGAAAAATCCGTTATTTGGTGATTAAAATACTTTAGGGCCTCTTTTGTAACTAGATGCACTTTGGTCTAATTAACTTTCCATGTAAAGCAAATACTATAAATAAATATTTATATTATGGAATATGATATTGTTTCAGAGAGTAAAGACTGTGCCTAGAGTGCCTGGAAGGTTGAAGGGTTGACATTTTCCACCTGAAAGATCTGACAAGCACCCCCCCCCCCTCTCCAAAAATGGGGTCATCAAGTACAAAAAGAGAAACCTTTTCGTATTTTTGCTTTTACTTTCTCAAGAGGATTAAAAATCGCTTACTTAAAATCAAAAGAATTGAACGACATTAGTATTTTTTTTCACTATTAAACTAGTTAAAAAGTATTTTACAGAAGGAGACTGTGTAAAAGGAAATAACTGATGAATCTATAATCAATATTTCTAAAATTCAGGTGATTTCTAGGATGAATATACGCAATTATACATACACGCCCTACTTTATCATTTACATATTGAGTTATATTTGGTACAAGTGATATTCTTGATAATCATATAGCTTGTTAGAGACGATATGTTGCTTTATCATTTCTCTGTCTGGCATGTCTGACTTTCTGTCCAGCATGAGTCATCTGCCCAACATTGAAAGTCACTGACTTGCTTCAACTTATCACCGGCCGAGAAACCTCTATATTACTTTGAGAATTAGGGAGAATAATAACAAGATTCAAGGAAATAAAACCATCATGTCGAGACCCTTCTTAGCATCCCCCTCCCTTTTCACTACACCATCCTTCAACTGTGATGATATCGTAATCAATTTCGCTTGATATATCACTTGATCACGATACCGTTTACGATATACAAACAGACCTGGTGGCATGATGCAGCCCTGCAGTACATCTCTCTTCATGGAACCAGGCCGGTAGGCCTACTCACGATTTTCTTCAGTATTTTGAGAGCTGCTTGATCTTAATTTATTCTTCTTCTTGACATTTCGGATACCAAGTGCGTATCGGTCATTAGTTCATGAGTGAAATGGTTTTTAAAAATTACATCGACAAATACATTATGTTTCCTTTTTAAAACAGAAAATAGCATGTAAAAGTATAATCTATACAATGTTTGAGTTTTATTGAGAAACCTTCAAAGATATTGTCTTTTCTATCAGTTTCCATGCATGTTTTATCGAAAAAGAGCAATATTATTCGCATTATTGATCAGTTAGATAACGGAATTTCACGCTATAAGTTTGGAACGATCCGTCGTAATATATGACGAACTTTCCAGGTCCTGTAACTGCGCACGTAGGGCCGTTGCAACTATGCCCAGAGTCTTTAAAGGCAACCATTCTTTCATTGATGACGCCGTCGATATCACAAAGCGAGCACGAGTAAACGTTACTTTGATCATCCCAATATATGACGTAGAGGGCGTCGTGTAAAGGATCAACTGCCACACTCCAGATGTACTTATCATGAAAGAAGGACGACCATGGGAACACTACAGTTCCTGAGTAGTCGATCAAGGATAAATCAGTGCCGGTGTCCTTAGAGATGCGAGCAATGATTCTTCCATTTGACAAAGAGCGGAGATCCCTGATACGTAGGCCATCAAATTTGATAGACCTCATCGCTTCGTCAGCGTCATCACTGAAGACGTGAACAACGGTGTCATCAAAGATAGACGCGAGTATTTTGCCATCCTCACCCACGTCAACGCATACATGGGAAGATTGAGTGCTTGATGAACTACCAAAATATCTCTTTAGGTTGGTTTCCTTCAAGAACTCCCAATGCTGATCACAATATAAGAGACGTGCACCATCGCTTGATCCGCAAACAATCCTTCCATCTTGAAGCGATGCGCAGGAATGGATGTTTTTACCTTGTTTGTAAACCTTGTGGGTTTGTTTCAATTTAAGGCTCGCAGCATAGATATTTGATTCTGTATCGGTAAGAATCACTTCGTCTTTGAAGACAGACCCAAGAATATAAGAACCCGTCTTGATATCAGAGCTGAATTTCTCACCTTCCTCCACCTCAACGAAAATCTTCATGTTTTCCTTTTTTGTTGGGGTAGTCATATTTCATCATCTTCAAACAAACAAGTAATAGGACTGACTCGATGTGTTTTGAAAAGCATAAATAGCCAGTTTGCCGATAACGCCTGGCTTTTAAAAGAATGTCGAATTCCACGTTTCACACATTTATATTAATATAACTCAAAAGCATTTGATCCAATAATTTACTGCTTACGTTTCGTCCAAGGACTACTTGTATTTAACTGGGAATCAGTAGAACAATTAAATATTCGATTTAGGCTCATATGATATGTAGTTTGTGTTAAAAAAAATGGTTTCAGAGATATTTGACAAGTCTTTGCATGTTTTAAATGAGCTTATAAAAAAAATGTTGGAATTGACAGGTCTTTGCGTGTTCAAATGTGTTTTTGATTATTATAGTTTATCTGTCAAAGGTTTATCATTTAATATCTTTTAGTTTGTTTTCTAAGAATGTGGTACCTCGATACGATAGTGTTTACATGAAAACAATCGCTGTATGCATGTAATTAGTCTGCTACTCGGCACAAATTTGTTAGTTCGAAACTACTATATATAGATCAATAGCTTGAACTTTGGAGTGTTTGCATATGTGTGCTTACAAAAGATAATTGGTATAATGGTATTTTAAGACACATACAGTATCCACTTGAGAAGCGGGTACACCCCTCATGAAAAACACTTATTTTTCAGAGCTCTTCTTCACCCGAAATTCAAACAATAATTGAATGATAGAGAAGGCATGACGTGATACCTCATTTACAATTATGAATGGGGGCAACGTGGTCTAGGGGTTAAGACTCTCGTCTTTCAATCTCAGGGACGAAGGTTCAATTCCCAGCCAGGGTGTGTTTTCCTTCAGCAATATAATTATCCACATTGTGCTGCACTCAACCTAGGTGAGGTAAATGGGTACCGGCAGGAAGTAATTCCTCATAAAGCTTTGAGCACCGGAATCGGTAGACTAGTTTAGCCGAGGCAATATAGAAAAGTCTTGATGAGCACCTAACAAAATGGATACCTGCGCTATATAAGTCCCGTTTATATTGGCTACGTAAGACCCGTTTTGGAGTATTGTGTACCTCTCTTTGCGTCAGGTCTAACTAGCAGACAGAAATATGATTTGAAATATATGTGCTTGTCGAATAATTATTGGATCAAACTACAGTTCATATGATGATGCATTGGTAGAGCTAGGTTTATAGAAAAACTTACTCAAGAGTTTACTATTTCTTTTGAAAAACAAGTGGAATGCCTCTGGCGGTCTCACCTGCATCACGCGATTCAATATTAATAGCAGCAGTGCTGACTTTGAAAAACAACCTTTTAATAATTATTCACAAAAAACATCATTCATATGATACAATACGACGTTCATTGACATTTGACCTTAATAATATGACCTAAAACTTGTCAGTGATACTTGATTACCCCTATATCCACATTGTATACACTATTTCTATAAACTTTGAAAGTTATGGCAGCAATCTAATAATTACCTCTAAAATGGCCAAAGTTCAATGACCTTAAATGACCTTTGACTTTGGTCATGTGACCTGAAACTCGCATGAGATGTTCAGTGATACTTGAAGACTCTTATGTCCAAGTTTTATGAACTAAACCAATATACAGAGTTATGATAGTAATTCAACAAATACCCCCAACATGGCCAATATCCATTGACCTTTGACCTTGGTCATCAGACCTGATACTCGCACAAGATGTTCAGTGATACCTGGTTACTCTTATGTCCACGTTTTATGATCTAGACCAATACACTTACAGAGATATGATGGTAATTTAACCCAAAAAAAAACATGGCCAAAGTTCATTGACCTTACATGACCTTTGACCTTAATCATGTGACCTGAAACTCGCATAGGATGTTTAGTGATACTTGATTACTCTTATGTCCAAGTTTTATGAACTAGACCAATATACTTTCAAAGTTATGATGGTAATTCAACAATTTGGCCAAAGTTCATTGACCCTAAATGACCTTTGACCTTGGTCATGCAGGATGTTAAGTAATACTTGATTAACCTTATGTCCAAGTTTCATGAACTAAGCCCATATATTTGCTAAGTTATGATGACATTTCAAAAACTTAACCTTAGGTTAAGATTTTGATGTTGATTCCCCCAACATGGTCTAAGTTCATTGACCCTAAATGACCTTTGACCTTGGTCATGTGACATGAAACTCAGGCAGGATGTTTAGTAATAGTTGATTAACCGTATGACCAAGTTTCATGAACTAGGTCCATATACTTTCTAAGTTATGATGTCATTTCAAAAACTTAACCTTCGGTTAAGATTTGGTGTTGGCGGCGCGCCGCCGCCGCCGTCGGAAAAGCGGCGCCTATAGTCTCACTCTGCTATGCAGGTGAGACAAAAATTATGTCAGTCTTGGTTACCTCCTCAAAGAAAATAATATTAATTTTCTTCAAAATGCGAAAAAATATAATGAATTCAAATGCAAGACAAACAGATTTTTGAACAGTGCCCTCCCTAATCCTGTACGTGTGCTTAATATTATAATAGTAACTGTGAATTCATTTCAATTACCATTATTTTATCGTGTGTAAAAGTTGTATCAGGAATAATTTTATCAATTAATTATATGCATTATTTATTACGCAGAAATCAATATGTGGTGATCGATGGTGTCAGATCCCATTTTAGTAATGAATCATGTGGAATTCCATACGGATCTGTATTAGGCCCACTTTTTCTTGTTTTCGTAAATGACATTATTAATTGTTCTCCAAGTCTTAACTTTTCTCTGTTTGCTGACGATACCACTGTTTCAATATCACACAAAAATATACATCATCTTGTATCGTTAGCAAATATTGAATTGGATAAATTAGATAAATGATTTGCTTGCAACAAATTATTCCTCAATCTTGAGAAGACCAAATATATGATTATTCGAACAAAAGGAAGGAATGTTCTTTCTAATCTTCTTGATGTTCACATTGGTGGTAATCTTATCACACGGGTTGACAATATACAATTCCTTGGATCTCTCTTGGAAATCTCATATTATTTATATTAGTACAAAGATATCAAGATCCATTGGTGTTCTGTCCAAGTTACGACATTATTTTCCCAAATCAATTTTCATTACTTTATATAATAGCATCTTACTACCCCATTTGAACTATTGCAATGTTGTCTGGGGCTACACCTTCAAATCACACTTAGATAAACTATGTATTTTACAAAAATAGTAGTTCGCATGATTTCAAACGCTCCCTACCGCACTCATACAAAGCTTATATTTTCTCAACTGAACATAATGCCATTACAGGACTTGATATCTTTTAATTCCCTCGTATTTATGTATAAATTTTATGCTAAAATCTTGCCTCCCCTTTTCAATGACATTTTTGTCAAAAACTCTACAATACACTCTCATTATACTCGTCAAAGCAATCAAATTCATCTACATAAATTCCTTTAAAAATTGTTTTCCTAAGTTATGGAATAACCTTCCCTCTGATATAAAATCCAGTTCAACTTTTTCTAGGTTCAAGAGACTTAGAAAATTATTAGAAAAATATTAACCTGTGTTTAAAAAACCTTCAGTCAATTATTTGTTTTTATCTCATTGAAAGTCCCCCCCCCCCCTTTCCGGTGTACTTAGTGTAATTATCACTATTTATTGTATATTTTCAGTGTACATTTTAACTCGGTGGCCCCTTTTTATAAGCTCTGCTTTCTCCGGGGTCACCAAACCATCATTCTATTGTCATATTTGTATGTATTTATGTAATTGTTTGTACCTGATGATGGTTGGATAAATAAATTGAATTGAAAAAATGTCTTTGGTATGACTCGGCTAGGAATCGAACCCACGACCTCCCGTTCATGGGAAGGACGGTATACCAATGAATCACAAGTATATGCTACGTCTGGTTGATTTTTTTTTTCAAACAAGAGCCACTCCAAGTTAGTAATATCTGGAATACGTTACCTCAGCCTGCAAGCAATGAATTTCGTATCATTCCGCCTAAAGTTGCCTCAACTTATGATTCAACAAAATGTATTTTATTTCTTTTCTTTGGTCATTTCCAGTTGAGTTTGGAATTTTGTATGCAACAATTATGACACGATCATATCTATTCGTCAAGAGTAACGTACGTTGCGCAATCGCTTGCATTCATTAAATCGTCAATACTCCCCTCGCCACCTAAATAACATGTGTTATTGGTTGAATTATATGTGAATGCTTTACAATCGATCACTGAAATACACTTTGAGGCGCAACGCAGCTGGGTGCGTTCATTGTGCTTGGTTAAAAGTACGTTATGAGTTCTGATTGAAGTACCCCTTGTGACCAGACTGAACCGTAGATCACGCGCAGAGGGCGCCCTGCTTGCTGCAACTGTGCTGGAAGCTAATGTGGATGTTGAAACGGATGTCGTTGTCTGTCCTGAAGATGTGGATTCCGATACAGTTGACTGTGTTGAAATAAGTGTTGATGTCACTGTGGAGATTATATCAGTAACCATGGTAACCTCAGGAGATGTCGCAACGGCAGAACTTGTGGTGGATTCCCCGTCGGTAGATGCTACGCTGGTTGTTGTATCAGGAATTGTGGTATCGGGTTCGTGTGTAGTAGTTTCTTCAGGTACTGTCCGGAAAAATGATAATATTGAAAATAATAATATCATTGTTTTTGTTGTTGATTGTTCGATACTATGTTTCGTCGCTAATAGGGAGTTTTCGCATTTACCGCGGGGAGACACTCTCTACAATGCATCGATTCCTTTGAAAAAGCAATTAAAATCACAACGGAGAGCTGAGAGGATTTTGTTGAAAGTTGGTGGACTGGGACAGCATATAATCCGAAGATTTGCAGCGGACGAGCAATTGCAAATATGTCGTCCAGAGTCAAGAGATTCCATTGCTGTCCCGGTCCACCAGATTTCGACAAAAGCCTCTCAGCTCTCCATTTCGATTTGACTTGCATTTTCAAAGGAATTGGTGCGTTGTAGCGAGTGTCTCCGTATTACGTGTGAAGAAAAGTCCGGGATGATAAATATAGTGCTAATGTTACTTAAGCAAAACGATTATGTAGAGGTAGTATGGCTCAGTGAATAAGTCTCCACCCTGGTATGGTAAATGGGAACCCGGTAGGGAGAAATTCCTTGAATGCTGGAGCAATCGATCAGACCAGCCGCGTTATAGTCGGGGTAATAGTATGCTGGAGTAGTACTCGAGTAATATGAGCCGTATTATGGGCGGGAAAATAACTTACAATGCGCTATATGATTATTGCATGGTAGTAGTAGTAGTAGTAGTAGTAGTAGTAATAGTAGTAGTAGAAGTGTATTATTATCATTATCATTATGATGATTATGATGATGACTCTTGACAGGGAAGCAAACGACGGCAATTGGCATGAGCCGTCATATATCTAAAGGTCCACCTGTTATCTCTTACAAACAGTTGTCAGTAAAATAAGAAGATGGATACAAGGGGAAAAGAAGGAGCGGATGGTGATGAGAAGAAGAAGAAGAGGGAGAAGAAAAATGAGAACAACAGCAATAAGAGCAGAAGAATTGCTTATAGATTTACTCACGTGTCTGTGCTTCACATATAACTGCCAACGTATCTGTACAAGGTTGTGTCACATATTCACCCGCTGGTGTAATGGCTGTGCAGTCGGGACCAATCTACATTGAAGAATAAAGATAATTCTAGGAATAAAGGGAATAATCAGATAATGTCAACACTGATCATTTAAGGAATATGCAGTTGGTACGAGTCAAAGTCGGGACTAGATATGAGCATGCCACAGTAATGGATTAGCGGCATACGTCAAAGCCGGCAAAGCTAGCTCTTTGACTTGTGATGGACATTTCCTTAGGTTACGCCGGAAGCTCCTCTTTTCACAGTACAATACTCTCCAAGGGAAGAGGGATGTGCTCTAATGGAAGAAGAAGCAGCAATATGTTCACAAAGTTGGTCTCCACTGCAGAACAAGGAACCAACTGACCAAGCACGGTTCTTTATATTCGGGTATCAGTTGTCTCCTCGTGGATCGGCGAGCATGTTAGGCCCGATGATATTAGGTCAACAAAGTGAACGTAAATTCCGGGCTTTTTTATATCCAAATTAGATATGAAATTGTTGCCCTTCTATGCGAAAACTCGTAAGAATTAATAGACAGTCTAATTTATGGTTATCCTATGTCGATTTGTTCATTAGCGTAACGATTATCTACATGTATTTAAATTTCAGTTTACTTTATTCAGGGTAGCACATTCAGTCATAAAAGTGATTTAAGAGGGGTCCTGCATCGCATTATTATCGTTATCATTATTGTTATCATTATTATTATTATTAGTAGTAGTAATAGTAGTAGTACTAGCTGCCACGGAACGGTTTTCAAAGTGCGGACCATGCAAAAAATTACAATTGTCATTTTTACACGGTTTTGGAAGAAGGGGGGGGGGCTGCATGAAGCCCGCTTCCGCGGCCCCTGTGTAATAGTAGTAGTAGTAGTATAGTAGTAGTAGTAGTATAGTAGTAGTAGTAGTAGTAGTAGTAGTAGTAGTGTAGTAGTAGTAGTAGTATAGTAGTAGTAGTAGTAGTAGTAGTAGTAGTAGTAGTAGTAGTAGTAGTAGTAGTAGTTGTAGTTATATTTGACATTATATCTTCGTAGAAAGAAAAAACTTTCATTCGTTTGAAGGAAGGAATCACAAATCTCACCGAAGGCAAGTTATAGCCAATGTATACAACCCAGGCTTCGGCTCCA
The DNA here is from genome assembly GCF_037042905.1 of Lytechinus pictus. NCBI lineage: Eukaryota > Metazoa > Echinodermata > Echinoidea > Temnopleuroida > Toxopneustidae > Lytechinus > Lytechinus pictus. The sequence continues at coordinate 8,023,418 of NC_087260.1, forward strand.
TAGTGGTTGAACAAACTTTTCAGCTCCAATTTGTCGTTGATAATTGCGATGTTTTTACCGGGCTGCATCATGCAGAATTTCTCACCTTCTACCGCTGAGAAGGGGCCGGTGTGGCGGGAGTAACAAGAATTGTTGATTTCATCCATCCCGTCAGGGCATGCTGTATGAAGAGAAATGAAACGGTGTGATTTAGAGCAGCAACGAACCACAAGCCTTCACAGCACCACCTCAAGTCCTCAACTACTCACATCAGGGCCCCGTCTTACAAAGAGTTGCGATTGATCCGATCAATCGCAACTATGGACGGCAAGCAACGTCAACATGTATTATGCATGCTTGTTCAAAATATTTTCTAGCTATGATGTATATTCATGCATTCTTTGTTTTCTTAAAGATGCACTGTGCTTCTCTTTGTTTACAAGGGAAACTGTGCAAATTTTCTGTAGAAAAATGTATGACACTGATGGATTTCCATAGAATTACGATTGATTGGATCAATCATAACTCTTTGTTAGACAGGCCCCTGGCCAGCATAATACAGCATTCTGAGCTGTATAGTCTTGTAATATAGACCCACTCGAATGATAACATGCTAGTTTACCACTCATTAGATTCATTCCACACTTATTATGTTACCCGGGAGGAACACAAGCATTTTCTTCTACAGAAAAAAAATATATTTGTAGGAATAAAGTTATATGCTTATTCATTTTTTGTATTATTGATTGCCTCAAAATGTATATTTTTAAGACTAATTGTTTACAAGTGAGAATGAATGATTTGGAGAGTCCACCAGGCACCGGCTCTATTCTTCCCCGAATTCACAAAGCCGATTTCTCGTATATTGTATTTTGTTTTATCAAGATGATATATCTTTGGCTTATTTCCAATTCGTCTAATGCCAATTCGTCCAATTGCCAACTCATTTACTATTATTTGGTCTACCATCAGTTCGTCCACTCACCATATGGTCTACTTTCATTTGGTCTAATGGCATTCCGTGTAATAACCAGTTGGTCCAATAGCCATTTAGTCAATTTACCATTTGGTCTAATTGGACTAAGTGTTAAATTGTGCAAAATGAATGAAAGTGAAATGGATATTAGACCAACTGGTTATGAGACGAAATGGTGATTAGACGTAGTGATAATTGGACCAAATGGTTGTTAGACGAAATGTTGATGGACGCAATGGCATTAGACTAAATGAAAGTAGACCATGTAGTGAGTGGACAAGTTGGCAGTAGACGAATCCCTTTTGTTAAACTGAAATATGCCCTCGACCATTTAGGTGCTGTTTATTACGAGAACAAATATCTGTTAAAAAAAAGTCGGCCTCGCAAAACCTTGGCCTCGTAGACGCTCAGCCTCGTGAGAAGACCCCGGATGAGCTATATCGATGTTATGACACTTGAAATTAATATGATATACACAGGGGCCGCGAAACGGTTTTCAAAGTGAGGGGCTGAGCCAAAAGTGGGGGGGGGGCTGACCATGCCCCACCCCCCCCCCCCCCCGCTTCCGCGACCCCTGATACTTACAATGAATACAATTTATTGAGGAAAATCAACGAATTGATAGTGTAGATAAATAAATCAATGAATAAATAATAAATAAATAACTGAAGAGATAGATGAATGCGCGGATAGACAAACAAATATACAAAAATATGAAAAAATAATGAGAAATGATAAGTAAATGGCTCCGTCGTTTTGAGAATGTTGGTGAGGCTATGTAATAATAATAATAGGCATTTGTATAGCACCATCTATCTAGAAACAATATATTCCGAGGCGCATTGTTATTACTATTACCCCGGCTTTAGCTCGAGCTGCCTTTCAGCGCTGGTGCATTCAAGGAATTAATCCTGTCGGACACCCATTCACCTCACCTGGGTCGAGTGCAGCACAATATATCTTAGAGATAAGACATATAAATCACCATTTATTGTGATCATTGTTACATTCATAATTTGTATTCATCATTATCATTGTTACCATCGTCATCATCTTCATCATCACCATCCCCATCATCAATATCATGACCATCATATTTGATTACCGTCATAGTTACCAGTTACCAACGTATTGACCGCTTACATGTATATCAATATTATTATCTTATCATCATCATTATCATGAATATATACTTTGTGAATATTTGTAACTTATGACACACATATCTACTAGATATATTGCTCTAGGCAATCCAATCTTACCCCTGGGCTAGACGTGCTATATCCGGTAGCACAGCATGCAATGAATAACAACACCATCACCATTAGTATTTTTATCATCATTATCACCACCATCATCGTCATCACCATCTTAGCCAACGCCACAATCATCCTCAACACCATGACCATCGTCACTACCACTGACACCACCACCACCATAATTACCACCACCATCGTGATCACACCATCATCATCATCACCACTATCATCATCGCTACTACCACCATCATCATCATCTTCTTCTTCATCAACACCACCACTATCGTAATCATCATCACTGCCACCGACACCACCACCATCATGATCGCCACCATAGCCATCATCATCATCATCACCACCATCATCATCACCACTATCATCATCACTACCATCATCATCTTAATTTCTTCACCACCATTATCGTAATCATCATCACTGCCACCGCCACCACCACCATAATCATCATGATCATCACCAGTACCACCATCTTCATCATCATCATCATCAACACCATCGCCATCACGGATTTCGTCACCACTAACAACACCCCCACCATCATCATCACCTCCATCATCATCATCATCATCATCATCACCTCCATCATCATCACTACCACCACCATCATCATTATATTCATCACCACCACCATTATCGTAATCATCATCATCCTCATCACTGCCACCGACACCACCACCATCATCATCAAGAACCATAAAGATGCAGATCTGATTTCCATTCGACCATGCCTACCTCCTCTATTCGATGGAAGAAAATACATAAGAATTCCAAGGTTGATCAGAGCTTCCACCCTCATAGTAAAAAAAAGCCAACAGTCAATAAAAACCTGCAGTATTGCCAGAGTGACCTAAGACAATGAAGATAACAAACTTAATTGAGTTCCTCCCTTTGGTGAAGTTTGCTTCCCTTCTTGATTCTAGCTCAATGGGTAAAGCGGACTGTCGCAACCGAACAATAAACGAATGTCGACCCGCTGTACGTGCTGCCAGCCGTTTTCCCATTTAATCTCATTTCTTATTTGCGTTATTTTCTGAAAACATGAATGAATTGAATATTTTTTTTTATTTGAGGTTCAAAGTGGCTTTTAGATTACCAATGCAAGCCTCTATTTTGGAGTAAGGCGAATATTTGTTACAAATCGTAGCCTATTTTACATTCGCTTTGACGTCATTGCCATTAGATATTGAATTTCATTTTTTTTTCTTCTAAGAAGGGCACCACTCTCACGGATTCGAAAGTAAATTATGCATAATTATGATGATTTAGAACTTTGCAGATTAACATCATCCACATCTAAACTCAAACGGTTACTTTTATGACGCAGTGTCAAATACATTTAACTACCGATATATAGTTTATTGTGACGTCACAGATTTGGAATATATTGCGGTAATTAATGGCGATGCTTACACAACATGATAAATGGTGTTTTGCTCATTGCTTCAATAGTGGCCTTGCGAAAGAGCCCATGCAATCATTTTTTTGTTTGCAATTTGACATCAACATCGGCAGAAACAAGAGAGAAAGAGTAATAAATGAACAGAACTCGAAATAGAAAAGATAGAAGAGGACATAAAACTGAAGACAAATTGCTTTCCGTTTTCCATTTTCTTTCATTGTTGATTTTTATTAAATGTCTCTTTTTTCAATCCCCAACCAAGCGTAATTAATCCACTGTCTTGAGAACTCGTGAATTAATTCAATGAAACTTTTAAAACCAACATGATATCGACAATTGACATTTTGTTTGGTTTACTGTTTCAAATTTGACTAGAATATTCTCATACAAGTTTTGGAGTTAACTGAGTAGATAACCATCTAAATGCAACCCAGACTGTTTTCTCTCTCATTCAGTATTTATCTATTTTCTTTTCATATTTTTATGTTTTTTTGTGTGTGTTAAACTTGATAAACTAAATTTGATGAATTAATATTAATATTCATATTTAACAAACTAAATTTCATAAATTAATATTGATATTAATTTTTTAGATAAATTAATATTATTTGATCTGTTTTCGTATGTATCAAGAAAAAGGATGGTTAATTTGGTATCTTCCTATATTAACAATGCGAGCGCAACTGGATAATTTTAGCACGTTTTGAATAAAGATCAGGCTGCGTATCTCAATAAACATATGTGCGCTTGTTTTAGAGTTAGACAGAATCTGGGCATTCTGAATACATTCAATACATTTAATTACATTTAATTTTTTATGATGAAAATCAATAATGCGAGCGGAAATATTTTATATTCCGGAATTCCGGTATGAAAAGGATCTAAAACACTGTGTAGGAAAATTGTGAAGAGTACGTGGATAGCACTTAATAAATGATGCGAGTGCGAAGCGCGAGCTGATAATTTTATTATTATTTTGACCTAGGATCTGGACATTATAGGCCTAAGGACATTTTGTCATATGAAAATGATGACTATCTTCCTATTCCTCTTCCTAAGCGCGATACGAAACTTGTCGATATTCCTATCTGAAAGGGGACAATTTAGTTATTAGGAATTCATGAAAATTTTATTATCATATTGATTAATGTAATAAGCCTAATGAGTGAGTGAAATTTGTTGACATTTGAGGCCTGAAAACTGAATATTTAAAAGCACTTTTGTAATCATGAATAGGACTTAAGAGTTTATATATTTTTAACTATTAATGCGAGAGCAAATCGCGAAACGAAATTTTTGATAAACTGTCATAAAAGGGGGATTTTAAGTAGTTTGTTACAGAATTAATATATAAAGAATATTATGGAATAAACAAAGACAATATGTAGGCCTACTTGGCAAATCAAATAATGCGAGCGCACAGCGCAAAAAGCTGCAAATGATATTTACACCGTAAAACGGATTTTACAGCTAGCACTTAAAAAAAAATGTAAATCAAACAATATAATAAAAGCTCGATGTCCGAGCTTAAATATGTTTTGTATATTGACTTCAAAAGTTGATATTTTATGCTATATACATATCAGCCTATTGAGCAAGATATGTATCTCATTGAACAGGTTATACGAGCGCGAAGCGCGAGCAAATTTTAATAAAGTGACATGAAATATATATTTTTAAATCATTTTCCAAGTCTTCCCCTGACCTTATTTTATTCACTTGTATATGTATATATATATATATATTTATATATATATATATATTTATACCCTATATACATTTATATATATATATATATACACACATATATATTAATGAGGCAAAGTGGTAATGCATTGTACTTAGTTCCAACAGTTTATTTTGAATTCCAAATTTTCGACGTTAAACATACGTCTTCCTCAGGGATACAATAAAGCTCACAGAGACAAGAACTGAAATAATAACATTCATGATTGTGGTAGTCATGGAACCGCGCACAAAACAGCATCACCATCATAATAATAATAAAAAAAGCATATTATTTTTTTATTATTATTATGATGGTGATGCTGTTTTGTGCGCGGTTCCATGACTACCACAATCATGAATGTTATTATTTCAGTTCTTGTCTCTGTGAGCTTTATTGTATCCCTGAGGAAGACGTATGTTTAACGTCGAAAATTTGGAATTCAAATTAACTGTTGGAACTAAGTACAATGCATTACCACTTTGCCTCATATCTTCTATGTCCAACACGCGGAACGTAATATCGTTATACACACATATATATATATACATATTATATATATATATATATATATATATATATATATATATATGGAAATCTTAGTTTGGCCATTAGTTTCTCCAAACTCTCAGGTTTCCACAATGCATATTTGATATCATTCAAAAGATCATTTAATTATCTTTAAAATGATGCCATGCTTGTTATGATCATGCCAATACGAAAAGAGCAGGATTCAAAAGTGTTGGATGAGGTCTGAATTGAAAAGCTGCAAAAGAAATGGTTCCTGAAGGGTCAATAACGAACATGATTATTTTGTCTGTACGTGTCAATAAAGATGAAAATCCATTCAAATCCAGCCCCTGCTTCTTTATTTTTGATGTTTTGGTGTGGTTTATGTAGTGATGGTTCTGTGAGATAACATGGTTTGAGTCGTGGTTTGAAATACCCATGCATGTTTGTTTGTTATGTGTTTGCTTGTGCAGAGGTGTATTTGATTCCATGTTAAGGTTCATGAAAACAAAGGAAACCGCTGAGAAACTCACTCATCACCACAGAGTGACTTTCAATATTGTGTCATTTTGCCACTTTTGAATTTTGAACTTGCCCCACATTTCAAGGCACTGCACCTATTTTCTATTATTACATTATTGCACTTATTTTCTATTATTGAATTATGCATGTTTCAGTGTCATTACGGTACTCTTTCACAAAATAATAATGATCCTATTAAGTATGCACAAGATCAATAACGTACTGTGACAGATATAGGTGTAAGACTACCTTATATTCAGAAGTGTAATAAGCAACGACCTCATGAGCATACTACAGCTTTGAAATTTTCCATACTGTTCTACCGTTAGGATAAAACTAGTAAAAGAAAAAAGGTCGGTGAAAACAAGAAAAAGGGTCGGCGAAATTTATGAAAGACATTTGAACCGCTCTAATTAAAAGCAAGGCGGAAATGCGAGCATTGTGGGAGAACAATAAAACCCGGGGAAACGTATTGACTACCCCGACTGGTTCCATTAATGAAATGACAGATGACCCTTAATTACATGCCATTTTTTTTTTATTAAATTACATGGCATTTTAATTTTCCTCATGTATTTTCCAGGTAACTCCATTGATAATACGAGCGGGTATTGGATTCCATAGGAGTTCGACGGGGGGGGGGGGGGGGCGCCGGGATCGCTCGACTGCCAGAGGGAGGCAAGATTACCAATAGATGAATGTATATGCGTTTTATTTATATATGCAGAAATTGTACAGCGCGTCCCCAAAAATGTCCCTTTGATATGCGGCTAAATTACTTCCAAAAATAAACATTATTCTCAATGAAATGTATAGAACTACGAAGCTCATCTCATGTTCTAACTTCTATTTAAAAAAAAATCATTGGTCTCGCTTCAGTGGTTTTGAATAAACAGTGTACTATGTAAAAGTGGTGCTTTTCAGCTTATTCCAAGTTTGCATGCATGCAGCACTGCTGTGTGTTCTACACTTTATAGCATATCACCCCCTTTGACCATTCTGACCAAGGAATTCCCTGATCTGACCAAGGAAATCTGCATGATCTAGCCAGGCTCATCAAATCACAACCTTCATCACAGAGGCGTCGATCCGGGGGGAGGGGGCGATCGCCCACCAATGAAAATATTGGGGGGCAAACATATCGCTTTGCCCCCCCCCCAATAATTCCGTACGTGCAAAAATAAAATAAGATTGTAATGTTACACATAAATCAGCAAGCGAGATTGAGATACACAACTCGTTTTTTATTCAAAATCATGCTGAAAATGTCCACTTTTTCAGATTGGATTATAAAACTTTTCAGCTCGCGCTTAGCGCTCGCATCGTTTCTGTAGCAGAAACCCATAGTTTTCATGATTAAATAGGTGAATAGAATGTCCCGTTTTCAGTTCTAAACCTCAAAAGAGCTCCCGCTTCGATTTGCAATAATTGAAACTTTATTTACCACAATCTTCATAAAAAAACATACAAATCAAGAAATAGAATTATTTCAATAAAATACATTATAACACAAGTGAGTATATTCAAGAATAGTGGAAGGATCACTGAAAAGTTACAAGGAACTTATAAATTAGTGATCCTGAAATTAACACAAAACAACACAATTAATGTTATATTTCGCAATATAACATTCTCAACCTCTATTATGCACAAACGTGTCGTCAACGAATATGAATACATGACTGATTTGTTGAAAGGAATAGGCAGATATCCTAACAGGCATATCTTGCGGCGGGATCCACCTCTGACACATACAAAATATGATTATACACATTTTTGGTATGTTTTTTTCTTTACTACTTTGTACTTTTGCTTTGAACAGAATATTGGCAGATGTCAATGATGTTTCAATAAGTTCAATTCAATTCACTTTCACTGTTAAAAATAATTCAAACAAAGCTATTTACTATTTGAATCGCACAGTACTTGTTTAAACATTTTAAACAAGTGCTTAAAGTCTTAAACAACAAAGTTTAAACTCTAATATCTAATTATCAATAAATCAAGCATGGTTGATTAAGATTTTAAACACCTTTTAAACTGTTTAAACAACTACTGTTTGATTTACGTATAGTAAACAGCGTTGTTTAAATTATTTTTAACAGTGTTGAGAGAGTTTAGAAAAATATTTTGAATTTGAATTTTCATTCAAATTAAACAAATTAATATGCTATTTCGTTTTAATCATTAAAACAGGTACAGTTTATAAGGAGTTCAGAACATAAAATGTCTCTGAAAAATATTCATATGACTATAATTGTAATTATTTGCAAATCTCGTTCGTTTTCGATTTGATTTTAATGTTTTCCTTTCTGAATCATTTGCGAATCATGGAATGAAAGTAAATTGGTAAATGTTGTTTTTACCAATAAAAAAAAAGAGAGATGGCGCATTTTAGATATGAATATTGGCCCCTTATTTCTACCGTCAAGTACAGAATAAAAATTCAGATAATCTAACTAGAAAACTTCAAGAAAGGACCGAAGACAAACCCATGAATTGCTATTCAAAAGGACATTCGTTATACGTTTATTTATCACCACGATAAAAACCTGGGGGGGGGGCCTTTCATGAAAGAGCTTGTCGGACGTTTTATCCGACAAGTCCCATTTTATCCAACAGTTACCATAGTAACAGTACCTCTTAGCCAATCAACATCAGAGAAAGATGTCAGATCTGACAACTTGTCGGATGAAAATGTTGATGAAACACTCCCCAGGGCCCCGTCTTACAAAGAGTTACGATTGATCTGATCAAACTCAACTATGGAAAGCCAGCAACACCAACATCTAAAATACATGTTTGTTAATTTTTTTTCTGGATATGATGTATATTCATACATTCATCGTTTTCTTGACAATTTGGTGCGTTCGCCTTTGGTTACAAGGGACATCTTGCAAATTTCCTGTAGAAAAATTACGACACCGATGGATTTCCATAGAGTAACGAATGATTGGATCAGTCGTAACTCTTTGTAAGACGGGGCCCAGTTGTTCTAGTTCGTATTTAAATGTGAAACGGAATAGATGATGGTACTGATGGAATCAAATTGATATCTTCACTTTGACACTAATTGCCATTCTCGATTACAGTAATGAGTGGAGCGTGTTTATTCTCTCTCACCACCCCCTCTCCCTCCATCCCTTTATTTCTATTTCTCTACTTATCCCAGCGTTTTCCATATGATAAGCTACCGAACACCTAATTAAAATACAGATACATGCATAAAGAGATTTATATAAATTTATATAAAAATAAAGATAAAGACTTTTAGGAATAAGGTGTTTTATGAATTTCTTTGATTTGTCTGTAGAGTTTGTGGATATAATGAGAGGATATTTTTTGTTGCATCATTTTAGATGCAGTTGCAATAAAATGTACGATTGCCGGTTTCTGTGCGATTTTTATTGATGGCAAGCAAAAATACATCTTTAAATCTGTGTTTATCTCTCTCTCTCTCTCTCTTTATCTATACTCCTCTCTCTATCTACCTTTAATACTTATTCTTCTGCATGTTGATTTCATCATTCTACCCCTTTGTTTATCTCTTTATTTTAGTCTTTCTATTTGTCTCTTTCGGACTAAAACTCCCCCTCTCTCTTTGACAAGAAAATAAGCGTATAAGACAAAACAATGCATCTCATTCTAAGAATTATACTGACTTCCACATCTAACAGATTGGTTTTGCAAATCAATCGATTAAGAAGTTCATCAAGTTCCAAACATTATTATTTTCATAGATATTTCTTATTACTTCGATTATTTTTAATGTATTAAAATGCCGATAATATCCCATTTTCATGATTTTAGTCTATACGTGTTACTACCCGAATCATCGTATAGAAAGCGCATCTCCCCTGCAGCTCCTAGATGGCAACTCTGATTGGCTGCCGAGTGCGTGAACACGTGACAACCAGAAAATGCGCCGCACTTCACTGCGCAGCGCAATGGAGTTCGGACGGTGTCGAACGTTCTTATCCAGCCATGTTCCTGCAGGGATTGCCCGATGCTGGCTAATGTAAACGAATGCTCTCTGCCCTTGGCTATTGCGGCAGACGTTGATGGCATCATGGTTGATGTTGTAGTGGTTGATATGGCAGACGACGTAAGGGAATTATCGTGGGCGGTTGTAGGGTAATTCGCGGTTGTTGTGGGTGATGTCGTCGATGACATTACAGTGGTTGGCCCTTCTTGAATAGTACTTGTATGACCTTCAATTGTAATAGATGTTGTAATGGTTGAAGTTGTTAGGTCGGTGGTTGAAGGACTGACAGCAGATGTCATATCAGATTTTGTTGAGCTGGACCCTGTAGTCAATGGTTCGGTGCTTATAGGGTCCGTTGTTTGAGCGATCGTTGTTAATTTTTCCGTGGTTGTTACCACCGCTGTGGTTATCAGTTCAGTTGTACTATCTGCAAAACAATTGCAAAGCAACTCTATTAAATTTACGGACATGAAAACGTTTTACGGTCAACATCGACAGAGATTCAGACTCCCCCCAATAATCTAGATATACATGCATACCACATAAGCAGTATGATTTTTTAAAAAAATGAAAGTAGTTGTAATGACCTGTAGTTGTAATAGCTTTTGTAGTGGTTGGTGAAGTTGTTTGTCCGGTGGTTGAAGGATTGTCAGTTGACACATCAGATGTTGTTGAGCTGTACCATGTAGTCGATGATTCGGTGCTTGGTAGGTCCGTTGTTGAAGCGATTGTTGTTGATGTTTCTGCAGTAGTTATCAGTTCATTTGTAATATCTGCAAAACAACAGCAAAACAACTCTATCAAATTTACGGACACGAAAATGCGTTACAGCCCAAATCGATAGAGATTTACACTCCCACCAAAACAAAATTCTAAAATCTGAGTACAAATGCATACCACATTACCACCATGAATCTAAAAGGGAAATGAATATATGACCTTCAGTTGCATCAGCTGTTGTAATGGGTGACGTTGTAAGCTCGGTGGTTGAAAGTTTGTCAGTTGTCACATCAGATGTTGTTGAGCTGGACCATGTGGTTTTCAATGATTCGGTGCTTGGTAGGTCCGTTGTTGAAGCGATTGTTGTTGATGTTTCTGCAGTTGTTACCAGTTCAGTTGTAATATCTGCAAAACAACAGCAAAACAACTCTATCAAATTTACGGACATAAAAATGTGTTACAGTCAGAATCGATAGAGATTTACACTCCCACCAAAAAAATTCTAAAATCTGACCACAAATGCATACTACATTACCACCATGATTCTAAAAGGGAAATTAATATATGACCTTCAGTTGCAACAGCTGTTGTAATGGGTGACGTTGTAAGCTCGGTGGTTGAAAGATTGTCAGTTGTCACATCAGATGTTGTTGAGCTGGGCCGTGTGGTAGTCAATGATTCGGTGCTTGGTAGGTCCGTTGTTGAAGCGATTGTTGTTGATGTTTCTGCAGTTGTTATCAGTTCAGTTGTAATATCTGCAAAACAACAGCAAAACAACTCTATCAAATTTACGGACATGAAAATGTGTTACAGTCAGAATCGCTAGATATTTACACTCCCACCAAACCAAAAAATTCTAAAATCTGACTACAAATGCATACCACATTACCACCACGATTCTAAAAGGGAAATGAATATATGACCTTCAGTTGCAACATCTGTTGTAATGGGTGACGTTGTAAGCTCGGTGGTTGAAAGATTGTCAGTTGACACATCAGATGTTGTTGAGCTGGGCCATGTGGTAGTCGATGATTCGGTGCTTGGTAGGTCCGTTGTTGAAGCGATTGTTGTTGATGTTTCTGCAGTTGTTATCAGTTCAGTTGTAATATCTGCAAAACAACAGCAAAGCGAGTCTATCAAATCTACGGACATGAAAATGTGTTACAGTCAGAATCGATAGAGATTTAGACTCCCACCAAAAACAATATTCTACTTAAATAATCTTATTATGCGTAGCACATACACTGTAAAAACTGCGGTGTTAAAACTGACACCAGTTGGTGTTAATAGAGGACCACACCCCGAGGTGTTAAAATTATACCCTAGAGATTAAAAATAACACCAAAGCGTGTAAATGTAACAACCAAAGGTGTTGTAATGACACCTATAGGTGTAAAACTAACACCACCAATTCAACACCGGTGTAAAATAACTGGTGTGGTCCTCTATGTACACCGGTTAACACCACAATTTTTGCTGTGTAGCCATTAGGATTCTAAAAAAGGAGTTATAGGACCTTCAGCAGTGGTAGCTGTGGTTGAAGGATTGCCAGTTGTCAATGATTCGGTGCTTGTAGGATCGGATGCTAATGTTTCCGTAGTTGTCGCCACAGCTGTGGTTATCAGCTCAGTTGTTAGTCCCTCTAGAAAGTAACAGCAAAACGACTTTGGTCAGATTTATGGACATAAAAATGTGGTACAGTCAGAATCGGTTTGGATTTAGACTCCCCCACAATAATTATAATGATAATGATGATGATGATGATAATAATAATGATAATGATAGCAATAATAGTAATAATAATAATAATAATAAAATAAATATAATGATAATCATAACAATATACAGTCATGTAAATATATGAATAGATAAAGAAAAATATTAAGAAAAGAAAATAGACTTGAATAGAATAAACTATATGAAAGAGATAAATGAATAAATAAAATAGAATAAATTACCCAAAAAATCGCTATCTCAATCTAATAAAATGATCTGACTCTACATGAATACTACATAACCAGCCGAATTCTAGAAAAGTCATTTGAATTGAAGTAAAAAATAATATTACCCAAATCATCTCAATTTTAATCATGCATCATTTTCATATTGGCTCAGTTGTGCTCAGGGGGAAATATCTTCATAGTCGTTCATTCAAAAATATATTGTAACTATAAACTTTTTTTTATGAAATTGTTACTTTCAAGATAATTATAGTATATATTTTCCTTTAAAGTCTCCAGGGATGAACGTGCGTCAATATCTTATGGAGAAACCTTCTTGAAGACACTAATAAATTCACCTATTTACAGATAAATATATAATGATATATAATTGAAATTATACAAGACGACTTCCCGTGCCCTAATAATTAGACTTAATGGATTCGAAATGGAGACGATTAAAGGAGAATAAAACCTTTGAAACAAGTAGGCTTGTGTCGAAACATAAAAATCAAAGAATAAGAACAAAGAAACTTTGAGAAAAATCGGACAAATAATGAGAAAGTTATGAGCATTTGAATATTGCAATCACTAATGCTATGGAGATCCTCCCATTTAATGCGACAAGGATGTGTGATGTCACATGTGAACAACTTTCCCTTTGATGGACTATAAAATACCCCCCAAATGTCTCTTTTTTGGTTTTCTTTATGGTGATACAAACTCTTTATCCATGATGTATTCTTCAAAAATCTGTATAACATGCACTCCTATCATGCCTATAGAAAGAACACATGGTCTACTAATCGATGTGATAAAAGAGGCAGTTTTAAGTGAAATATATACTAAAGTAATGAGGAGAGTTGTTCACAAGTGACATTTCTGTTTTTCCACAAGCTATCTTGTTCCAAAGGTTTCATTCTCCTTTAATGATCTTTTCAATCTCCGTAACGATTTTCGGGGTTGAAAATTACACCAAAAAGTGGGGCACGATCAATACATTCCCGCTATCAAATCTAAAATCTCTGTATATTTTATCTTATCCTTTCTCTGCAATGTATTCTACATAATCAATGTTTTGGGAACTGTGCATGTGCAATGCCTCTTTGCAGTTACCCATTTCATTTTCATTTTTACTTTTGATTGTTTATAGTTTGTATCATGTATATTTGTTTGTTTGTTTTATTTTTATTTCTGCGTTCACAATACATTATCAAAAATATTTACATTGTTTGCGATATACAAAATAATCCATAAGGTATACAATATAAACATAATACATAATTAGTAAAAAAAATGGTGTGGGCGTATACTTCACATTTTGATAATAATAAAAAGGAACATTAACAAATGATCGCAGGAGACCGCCATCGTGAGCGGTTAAGCTTGTAGTTGATGGCGGCCTCATAAAAAGGGTTATGTTTATAACCGAGAATGACATAAATGCGAATTGAAACTGAAAATTGAAATACGCAGTAGATGCAAAAGAACCTACCTAGATCAGCCTCGCATATGAAGCCATGGGGCGTACTACACACCTCAGATTGTAGAGTTGGACCAGTCACAATCATCGAACAGCCATTCCCGTCCTGTAAGATCGATATATCAACTAATCAATTATGAATTGTTCCTGTGGCATTCAGTGAAAGTAGGCCGGTTTGTGCCACAAGCCAGCCAAACTGTATGGAGTAAACTACTAAAGAGTATTTTTATTAACGGTTACAAGTAGAGTATTTATTTTCCATTAAAGAAATACAAAACGGATAATTCAGTTTTGTCAACATGACAATACTGTTCTTCCGTGGGGTCCACATGCATGTATAGATAAATAAAAAAAAACGCATATGAAAAGAATCATGCAGTAAATCAAAATAAAGAAAAAAATATTATAACCTGTTAATGACAGGAATTAATAGATCATGAAATTCAATGTGATGATTTGGCAAGATTTTACAAGAAACAGCTTACCAACAACAGAAATGCGTTATGCTGATATAAAAATTATGGACAAAGTTTTAAATCATGATCAAGGAGCGAAATAAATAAAACTGTGATAAGTCACAAATGGTCATATCAAGCTGGTGTTGGATCAATTATACATAAGCAATCACCAAATCAAAATGAAGATGGTCCTGTTGAACATTCCACAAAGGTGTTGCACAATTCATATTGTGACTTGGCTCATTTTGTTAAAACGCAAGAAATATTGAAGGTCAAGAACAGACCTTAGTTTGAATTGTGCCTCTAGCAACGACATAAATTCGAAATCGCACGGTTTATGCGGCATCGGTTTAATGCAGGTTAATTTTTATTTCTAATTATTTTCGGCAACAAAAAGTATAACATTCATACATATAGCATAACAATTAAAGTAGAATACATGCAATATAAATTTTCTATTATAGACTTAAACCAAAATTAATGAACACTCGTTGCAATCCGAAATCTATCACGGTGAATTATTCATATTTCGCTAAAAATGGAGAGGGGCGGTAAGGTACAGGGGCGGCGGCCGAGAGAAACAGGGCAAGGCCCCTCGCCCTTATACATGATAGTATTGAAAAAGAGTAGAAAGTACGACAAAAGAGAGAAGATGGTAAAAAAGTCTGCCTTTATAAAAATTACCCTGGAGCTGCCCCAGTTAATGTCCATTCATTAATTGATAGTAAATTATTTCAGGTAACAATCAACATACCGAAGGTAAACCAACAGAAGGATCTACGACCCAAACATCCTGAAAAGTAGTAGGATGCGAAGCTCCGAAGTGATTGTAGACTTCTACCAGTTCCACCGGAGATCCTATCGAAGCCATGTAACGACCGGGGCGACCAGGGCAGGTGGTCTCGACTTCTTCGGCCGTTTTTCCAAATTGGTAGAATATGTAGCAAGATCCAGCAATTTCATGCATCCCAGGCTGACAAGCTTTAATAAATATATATAAATAAATATATAATATATATATATATATATATATATATATATATATATATATATATATATATATATATATATATATATATATATATATTATATGTATATATAGTTCTAGAAGAATGGGGTAAATTATAAAGGTAAAATGACAATGCTTTAAACATAAAGGGTGCTGTCAAGGACCTTTGTCGTGATCTTTGTTCTCTCTACCCAGACCGGAATCAGACACCCCCACTCACCCCCTTCATCATCATGATTGGCAATAAAAGTGTGTGTGAGAGAGAGGGGGTGCATGAGAGGGAGAGAGAGGGAGGGGCAAAAGAGAAAGCTTTAGAGGGTGAGGGGACTCAGAAGGGAGGGTACAAGGGGTCGTTTGCCCATCCCATTCCATTGCTCCTGTTCACTCTTTCATACACTAAAAATCCAGAAAGCTTTCAATAAATAGGCACTTTTACTACGTCATTATCATTAGCATTACTACTATATTATGATCACAATCATATTATTATTATTATTATTATTATTTGTTTAGCGTCACCTGTGCCTGGGAGGCGAAAGCGAACTGAATCACTATGACCCGCAGGTCTCTCCTCCCGATATAACTAATTGGGGGGGAATGCAGGTGGACCACTACACCGGGGTTTCCCCCTACTCTTATACGAATCGTGCAGTGGGTTCTTAACGTGCAAAGGTGGTGACTCTCCTCTACATGGGGCCTCCATTAAACAGGGGTATTATATTCTTTTGAATTATATTATATTCTTTTGAATTGTGTTTTTCATCAACTCTACACAAAAAACCCTATATTACCATTACTTTATCATTATATTACTATAATTATTATTGATAATATATTACAATTTATTTTAATATTGCATGAAATTCTACTTCAATATCGTATTTTCATGATACTAACATGAATTTTGTACCTTTATTGGAAATGAGAAAAATAAAAAATGACTACTGAATTACATTATAGGATGAACAATATTAAAGTAATGATTAGTGATAAACAAAGATACATACCTCCACTTACGATTCCAAACATGAAATCACATATCAGAAGTACCACCAACTGAACGGTGTGAACAAAGTCGAAAGACACCATGATGCTTTATTTCTCTTCTTGTTCCAAGTCAATGACTTGTATGAACAAAGCATCAGTATGAAAGTGTGTTCAGTCATTGGCTATCATGTAGCCTATACATGTGAGTGGGACACCAATAAGCCAGTTCGGAGTTCCATTCTGCGCATGATCAGAAGAAGGTCATTTGTACTAAAGTGACATGGTGGTTTAATATTCAATGAGATAAGCACTGACTTTGATATCTTGATTATTCATAAAATGTTTTGAATCGTGTTTTTGATTAGCTCCACAAAAAACCAATGCATCCACGACTAGCGACGGGTATTTCACAGTTGGCCAAGTACATTGTTATAACAACACACTAATGCATTCAAAGTAGAAATCCAAAAAATACCTTCATAGAGTGTTCATTGGTGTGTTATTCTAGTCACCTGGTATATTCAATTTCTGCATCCTGCTATGTAAGACATGCTTACATGATACCATGCTTTGATGTCTGCCTCTTATACTAAAAGAAATAAAAGGTCATTTGACCTAAATTGCCCAACAGCTGGTAACTCCGAACTGGTATATTTCTGAAAGTGAACAATATGAAATATATAATGGCGATACTTGAAGTACAGTCACATCGGCGAAATGACTCCAGGGGGGCGTTTCATGAAAGGACTTGTCAGACGTTTTATCCGACAAATCTCATTTTATCCGACAGTTACCATAGGAACAATGCCTCTCAACCAATCAAAATCAGGAAAAGATGTCAGATCTGACAACTTGTCGGATGAAAATGTTGATGAAACGCTCCCCAGAGCGACAGAAGCTATTATGCTACTTGCATGTGTATAATATCGATCGGTATGGAATCGGTATCGTTTGCAACGGTGGTGTGGCTGCAGCATTATGCTGAAATACATGTATGACAGATTTGTCGGAGGTTTGCAGGTATATGATATCGATCAATATGGAATCGGTATCGTTTGCATTGTTGATGCGAATGTTGTTGATGTGGATGAGCATTATGCCGTGATAACATGCATTGCTTGAAGGTTTCATATTCAAGGTTTAGGTTAAGTTTAATTAGTACTCTGTCTCACTATGACGTGAATTCCTTGCTCAACCTTTATTTGCTCTGACCTCTGGAACAATTGACCAGATATTGATAATTAAAAGCAATTAAAAATGACTATGATCTTTAGGAATATTTAGCATTCCATTTGATTGACTGTATTTCATTTGTTGAACGTAAAAAAAAATCCTCATCATGTATTTTGGATATCGATTGACAAAAACGTTGCTAGTAAGAGTGAATGAATTAATATTTTCTAAAGTAATTTACATATTGTTTTGATGCATTATAACACAAATACGTTTTTCTCTCATAATGACTCAGACTCGAACAATGCACATTAAAGAGAACATGAAAAGAATGTCTAACTTATATTAATTTTATCTATATGCTTATGTCAATTGTTCCCCTACCGTTATTTGTCAATTCCATATTACAATTCTTTCTTTTGATCATATAGGAAAATATTGAAAAAGTATGCTTTTATCATAAAATATAGGAATGAACCCATAGAAAATGTAAATATAATAAAATACCTGGGTGTGACACTTGACTCTGGTATGGCGTGGGGAGAACATGTATCTCTTATCATTGTTGAAATACTCGTACGATAGGTTGTATAGAAAGAATCAAACAATTCCTTCCGCCTAGGATTCTTAAGAATATAAATTTTACCTCACATTGATTATTGTTGTACATCTTGGGGAAGCTGTGCAAAACCAACAAGTATAGGACTAAAAAAAACAGCAGAATAAGTATGCCCGGATAATGTTGAATAAGGACTACACTCTAAAAATATTGGGTAAAAGCGCTCCATGAGGGTAATGTGTTGGGATCGGTAATTATAATTTAGGAAGGAAGCGTAATGATTCATTACAGTTGTACAGTTCAAGATCACCGGGTATTTAATAATCAATTATCTGCTACAGTTTACAATTCGAAGTAGATGAAAATATCAATGAAGAAAAAAAAAGAAAAAAAAACAGGAGACGATGAATATAAAAATTTCGAAGTATAAGATTAAAATTCTGAAGTCACTCGGTCTACATGGTAGAGTATGGGTCTAGTATTCTATCTCTAATAATCAAGAAGTCTTATTTATATCATTAGTTTTGGAGGTGTAACAACTTAAAGGTCAAGTCCACCCCAGGAAAACGTTGAATTGAATAAATAGGGAAAAATCAAACAAGCATTTCGCTGAAAATTTCATCAAAATCGGATGTAAAATGAGAAAGTTATGGCATTTTAAAAATTTCGCTTATTTTTAACAAAACAGTGATATGCATAACTCAGTGGTATGCAAATGAGTCAGTCGATGATGTCTATCACTCACTATTTCTTTTGTTTTTTATTGTTTGAATTATACAATTTTTCATTTTTTACAGATTTGACAATAAGGACCAACTTGATTGAACCATATAGTATTGCACAATGCTAATTCTTGATATTCAGAGAGGAATTAATCGTTGTTTCACTTGACATTAGGAGAAAATTAGAATATTTCATATTTCATATAATAAAATACAAAAGAAATAGTGAGTGGATGACGTCATCAGTCTCCTCATTTGCATACCAGCCAGGATGTGCATATAACTGTTTTGTGAAATTAAGCGAAAATTTAAAATGTCATAACTTTCTTATTTTACATCCGATTTCGATGAAATTTTCGGTCTTAAGCTTGTTGGATTTTTCTCTTTTTATTCAAATGAACTTTCTGTTGGAGTGGACTTGTCCTTTAAGGTGGGAGGGATCTAAACTTGCTCTGATTGGTCTACAGGTAACTGTCTATCAAACTTTCTCTGGTATAAGGGGTGTGGTGATGCTCTGTGCAAGTGACTGGGGCTAGAAGTGTGAGTCATACTTCTTAGAACTTTTGTTCCTTGAAGTTAGCTGACGTCACTGGGGGTTGGTCATTTATGGTCAGGGTTAAGGAGTTAAATGGCATTGGGGGTTTAGGAATTCAAGTGAAGCTGAATGACTGAAATGATAACAGGAAGTTAAATACATACTACCTAACAGTAATTATGTGTCCAACCAACATTGAGCATTCCTTTTGGGCATTTTTATTTATCAAAAGAAAGTTTATTGATAATTCTAAAGTAATTGCTGCTTGTATTTTAACCTTACTGGACAATATGCTTCCCCCATTGGGCAAAATACTGCCCCAAATTGGTTGGACACATAATTACCCTCGTGCTGGTTAAGATTTTACCCAATATTTTAATGGGTTTTTTTTATCTTACTCCCCAAAATGAATTGTTGTCTACACTCAAATGGCAAACAGGAACGTATCACATATCAATATTGTGTTCTTGCTTTCAAAATACAAAACGATTTAGCACCAGCCTATCTGGAACCACTTATCTGCAAACGTAATATAACTTATAAAACACGATATTCTGAACAATGTCCCCTTCAAATACCCTGCCCAAGGACGGATTATAAAAGAAAATCTTATGAATATGTTGCTGCCGTCTTATTTAATTCGTTCCCTTGTGATATACATGTTCAAAAATGCACGTCCCTCCATACATTAAAAAAAGACACTGTAAATCATTAAAATTCTGACTGTCATACATGTAATTACACTGAAATACTTGATGTAATGATTCCATAATACTTTTTGATTCACTCTATAATATGTATATATTCTGTTTTTACTTTATTATATGTTACATACATTGAATTGCTATGATGTTGAGCTATTTGTTAAACTGCAGGGCGCCTTTGTAAAGCAGTTTTGCATAACTGAACAGGCCTCCCCTGCAGTATAGAATAAAGAAAACAAATAAATAAATAAATGAATAAATTAATTAAAAAACAATGAATTGTCAAAAAAAAAATCGGAAGAAAGTTCATTTGTTAACCAGGAAGTTGCTCCAACCCAACCTTCGTGGTTTCCGTGGGCAATTCATCGCGAAGTAGATAATTATAAATTTTATTGGTAGCTCCCATTGTCATAGCGACAGTAATGTCGCTTCACTATATTGATCATGTATTGAAATGAAATGTATGGAATCTGTATCACTTATCTAACGTTATTTGTATTCTCCCCGTCGAAATTAGCTGAAAGCACTCCAAAGAATTATGTGACAGAAAGAGTCTTGTTTTTAGTATATCATCTCTGTGGAGAAAGTGTGTGATGATGTCTTTGTATTGTGTGCTGGGGGTGCGTATTTATGTAAAACATATATTAATTGAAGAAAGGGCTAAAGAAGCTCAAATATTTCACTATAATTACACGGTTGTAGTTTCCTTTTATTTCCTCAGATAGTAAATAAATGATATGAACCGAACAGAACCATACAAAACGTGCTAAAAATCACATGAAAACACACAAAAGACACAGCGCCTTGGATAAAAACGCGCTATATAAATCCAATCATTCTTTATTATTTCATGCGCTCAATATCTATTGAGCGCATGAAATGATAAGAATAGCAACGAAATATTTTATGTCATCAGTACATTATTATTAGGAGACATTTTACTATCATTCTTTCATTATTGTCTACATAGTTACACTCATTAAAAGTGTAACTTAACAGACATGCATATATTAAACAAATATATCGGGCTTTGAGAAAGTATAGTGGAATTATTTATTCGAGGCTGGTCTGGCAATTACTATTTTTCCCCGAGGGGCGAAGCCCCGAGGGAAATATAGTAGTTTTGCCAGTCCAGCCGAGGATTAATAATTCCCACTATGCTTTCGAATGAAACGCCTGATATATTTGTTTTATATCCTACTTTTAATAATTCATAACCAAAATCTATGCGCTGAGCTTGCAAATTCCGGTTACTTGCGTTGAATTACCTACTTTTCTCCGAGCCACCGCGCTCAGCGGAACGCAGATTAGTGCCTGCGCCGACGCATCGCTGGACTTGGCCGGGAGAGAGAGCGCGCTGGCCGGTGCGCCCGAGAGTTTAGCTAGATATCCAGTTTTGCGAAATAATGACGTCAGACCTCGATATATCCAAAAATATATCGAGGTCTGACGTCACGCAACATCATAGTTGAAATATATCAGGTCACATGATGCTACTTGAACCAATCACTATACAGGATTTACTCTATGTAGGATATAAAACAAATTATGAACATACTATTTAGTATATCACTATATACATCACTATATCACTCAGTATTAAGTCACCTTGTGGTAATCACTGTGACTGATTTTTCCTTTTCTTTTTAATAAAACTGATAAATGAAATGGTGCAATCATTATGGAGCACCTTCATGGCTACATTATCATTATTATTATTAATCGTGGGGGCACATTTTCCCGAGGAAAAACTTGGCTAGCAAAAAAAAAGGTTTTCAACAGAAAATTTAAAATTAAGTACATTTCGTGCACGAAATAATTTGACAAGCAAAAAATTAAAAAAGATCCTCACTTTCAAAGGGGGGCACAGTTGTGTTTTAACGGCATGTTCACATTACAAATTTTTATTGTCCCTCTCAAAAGGGGGCACGAGTCGGTTGTGCCCCCCCCCCCCCCTCTCCCCGTGAATCCGCCAGTGGTACGTCCCTTCACCCTAGTGAAGAAATACGCCAAAACATTTCATATGTATTACACTCCGAGTCATCCTCTAAATAGTCCATACCCCCTGCATCGCCTAGATAGCACTTCTGATTGGCTGCCGAATAGGAGAACACGTGGCATCCGTTCGCTGAAGCGCACTTCACCGCGCAGCGTAAAGGAGTACGTGTAGCGCCAATTGTCCCTATCAATACAACGTTAGAAATAGATCTACCAGCGCCAGTTAAGACGAATAAAGACAATCGATTTCTAGGTGTTGTGGCAGTTGATATCATGGTGGCAGATGTTGATGATGTTGTAGATGATGTGGTTGTATCATGACCAGTAGTTGTAGAAGGTTCTGTTGAAGCTGTAGCCGCTGTGGTCGTTATTGGGGTGACCGATGTTGATGAAGGGCTCGATTGCTGGTTTGTGGTTATAGTTTCAGTGACAACAGTTGTAGATATATCTGAAATAAAGTAAAAGGATATTTATGACAAAGAAATACATATCGGGGCTCAACAATGTATTCATAGTCCGGGCTGGTGGCAGGGTATTTTGATAGGTGGGGCAAGGCTATCCATTTTACTCAATTGAATCACAGGGGCCGGTAAGACATGGGTAATATCGAGCGTAAATCCATATAGAAATACATTACACAACCTATGCCTCTCGGTTTATGCGCTTCTTTTAATCTTTCTTCTCCCCCTCCCCCTTTCATTCTATTGTTTTTCTCCTCTTCCTGTTTCCGTCGCTACACAGGGAGGCGGTTACCTCCTGCCCCTCATGAGGCGCCACGCAGTCAAAGTCTGTTAAAAGACTTGTTTGCACATGGCGTTTCTGAAAACTGGCTACCTTGACACAGCAAAGGGGATACAATTTGGGTCGAGAAAGCTCACTTCTAATGTCGTAGTCACACCTATACTAAACCGACTTCAAAGCGAACAATGGTTTATCATTGAAAATAGGGCATTAATTTTGTGCGAGTGTGTGTGTGTGGGGGGGGGGTAATTGGTTACTTGGCCGAGTAGTCTAAGGCCCCCGCCTTCTCCATAGAAGTCCGCTGTTCGATTCCTGGCGCGGCCCTTCAAGCAAAGCATGTTAATCTACATTGCTCTTTTATTTTTCGTCCAATAAATTAAAATGCATTACTGATACCAACGTGTATACACGAGTTTAGTTTTCAAAGGAAAAAAGTGGGGCGTGTGTGTGTGAGGAAGGGTGGATGTGTAAAATAGTTGGTTAGTGTGTGTGAGAGGGAGATGAGAGTCATTGTCGGTAAGGGTGTGTGTGTGTGTGAGTGTGCGAGGGTGGGTGTGTAAGAAGGTTAATATCATGCAATATACTCACCCATATCCCTTTCAAACAAAAAGTGGGGCGTGTGTGTGTGAGGAAGGGTGGATGTGTAAAATAGTTGGTTAGTGTGTGTGGGAGAGATGAGAGTGAGTGTGGGTGAGGGTGTCTGTGAGTGTGTGATAGTGGGTGTGTGATAGTGGGTGTGTAAGAAGGTTAATATCATACAATGTACTCACCCATATCCCTTTCACACAAGAATGTATGTTGCATGGCACAATCCTCATTCCGAAGCACCGATCCATAGGCGATGACTACGCATCCATTACCGTCCTGAAATTATGAAGACATATTTCAAATTCTCAAATCTTTGTAAGTTTCTTTATTTTATTTAGTTTTTGTTAAAAACAGAAAAATATCTTTAAAATTTAATTGAAGAATTTGACGAAGACTGCTATTTCATTTTCATTTCAATAATATGGATAGGGGGATTGTGCAATTGCAATGCATTATAATAGGGTACCGGCAATTTGAGGGTGCTGAGTCATTCATTGCAACTTAACCGATTACAATTTTGTTAAGACAAAGTCCACGCGCATGCGTAGCCTTATTTCGAAGACAAAAGTCATGAATATTCATATTGATATGGCAAACGCAGTGGGAAAAATAATTTCGCACCCTGGCCCAGGAATTCCGAACGGTGTGACGAAATGGAGAACTGTAACGAGAATGCACTTTATTTCTAACAGAAAGCTTTTTTTTTTGCTTGTCGGATTGGTAGGAATTAAAATAACCTTCCCTTTTTTTCGCTCGTCAAATTTCTCTGGACGAAAATGATTTTCCATTTAGAGTGAAACCTCTTTTTTTTTGCTTGTCAAATTGACATCAGCACTCCCCGGTCAAATAAAAATCTTTCCCAGGGCCCTGTCTGTAGGCCTACATTGTTTTGATTTTTTATACGGTACTAGGGTGATCTAAATATAGATATTTTAAAGCATAAATCTAGTTCTCAAATTAAAAACTTTGTAAACTGTCTTTTTAGTAATTTTTTCTCCCTATAATTCATCGGCCCACCAGAATTACACAAACAAGTGCTACCCTTTTAGATGTTTTGACAAATCAATTTGATTTACATACTTTAGGTGGACTGTTATACTCAAACGTGTCAGATCACTTACCAATATTTCACGTAACCGACATGAATGTTATTAAAATTAAATCGAAAGATCACGCAGTACCTCGTAGGGCTTTTACGACAGTACATATTGCGAAATTTAAAAATGAAATGGAAAATTCAAATTTGGGTGACATTTTAGATATGCAAGATGCGAATCAAGCAAATGAAACATTCATAACCAAATTCCGTGCAATGGATGATAGCAATTTCCCATTGAAATTAAACTTAAATGCTGGATGACCGATGGCTTGCTTCAATCTATTGGTTATAAAAACAGTCTTTATAAAAAAATATATCCATAAACCAACAGTTCGAAACGAAATTAATACAAAGATTCTCTTAAAAACGTTAACTATTTGAAACGGCAGGCTAAAAAATGTTATCATAAATGTAAATCTGAAGAATATAAAAATAATATAAACCGTACGTGGCAATTGATCAAATCAATATCGAATAAAAAAAGAAAAACCACCCCCAACTCTCTAGTTTGTGATGGAAGTGTATCGACAGACCCACTCCAAATAGCATATACTTGTAATTATTTTTTTGTTGAAATTGGTCCTAGGCTAGCTAACACCACTCCTCAAAATTATACAGATTTCAAAACGTATCTATCTGAACCAAATTCTAAATCATTGTTTTTCAGTCCGTTAACCCAACGTGAAATATGTAATATTGTCATGCGTTTTGGTAACAACAAGGCCCCTGGTCTAGATGATTGCTCTCCTAAGATTGTCAAACTTGTAATCGAATTAATAAGCGAACCTTTCTGTCATATATTTAATCTATCACTTGCCTCTGGGATATTTCCAGATAAAATGAAAACTGCAAGAATTTCTCAAATTTTTAAAACCGGTAATAGAGAACAGGTTAATAATTACAGGCCCATATCAGTCCTCTCTATTTTTTCTAAAATATTGGAAAAGGTTATTTATAAAAGGACCTATAACTTTCTTTTTTTTTAATAATTGTCTTTTTAAATCTCAATACGGTTTCCGTTGTGACCATTCAACAGAACTGGCTCTCCTTGAATTAACAAAAAAATTATTGACTCTTTTGAACGCGATTCATTCGCGATTGGAATATTTATTGACCTGTCAAAAGCCTTTGACACGATTGATCATACTATACTTTTATCAAAATTAAATATCTATGGTATTCGTGGGACTGCCCTTGATCTTTTCTCTAGTTACCTCTTAAATCGTAAGCAATGTACTTTATATAACTCTGTTCAGTCCGAATATAGGACAATTACATGTGGAGTCACAGGGGCCATTACTTGGCCCGCTCTTATTTATTTTATTTATCAACGACATATATCGGTCATCAAACCTTCTTTCCTTTATCATGTACGCTGACGATACAAACATAGTTTATTCTGATAAAAATCTTTACCACTTGTGTGAAATTGTTAATACCGAATTGAGCAATGTCTGTAAATGGTTCTGTGCAAATAAACTCACAATCAATTATAAAAAATGCAATTACATTATATTCCGTAACTCTACAAGGCATATAGATTTTAATCATGTTGAAGTTAGGCTTAATAACCAAATTATTCCCAAAGTTGAAAATACAAAATTTCTTGGTATTATCATTGACAGTAATTTAACTTGGTCACACTACATAAATGAAATTGAAAACAAGGTAGCGAAAAATATCGGAATTATATATCGCCTAAGCTTTTATCTTCCTAAACCGGTCCTACGTACATTATATTGCTTTCTAATCCTGCCATATTTTCATTATTGTAATTTGGTCTGGGCTAACACATACCAAACCCATCTTAAAAAATTATGTTCCCTTCAAAATAAAATTGTGCTTATAATTTCTGAGAACGACATCATACCACCAACAGACACGAAATCTTTATTTCATTGCTGAAATTAAACGACATCAATAGACTTCAGTAATGTAATTTTATAAACAGGTGTTTGAATTCTCAAATTCCAGAAAATTTTCATAATTTCTTTACGCATGTATCAAATATACACCATTTTGATACCCGAACAAATAACCAAATATATATTCCTAAACATAGAAAGATTATCTTTCAACACAACGTCCGTTATTCTGGCCCGAAAATATGGAATGATCTTCCGGACTACATAAAAAAATCCTTGTCAGCAACTAGCTTAAAATTTAAGATTAACAAATGATTTTCTCATCCTATGCATGAATATCCTCATACCTTATATTCATTTTGATCTTAAAGGGATGGTCCGGACTGAAAATATTTATATCGTAATACATAGAGTAGAATTCACTGAGCAAAATGACGAAAATTTCATGAAAATCGGATAACAGATAATTAAGTTATTGAAGTTTAAAGTTTAGCAATATTTTGTGAAAACAGTCGTCATGAATATTCATTAGGTGGGCTGATACTGTCACATTCCCACTTTCTGTTTTCTTATGTTATTACATAAAATCACAATTTTTTCATTATTTCATACTTGTGTGAATAATAAGTCACCCTTATAATGAAATAAGATGCAGCAATAAATATGTTATGCACTAAATCAGTTGTCAATCCAATTTTCCTAGTTCTTGGAGGAAAAAAATTGAATTAACCTAATTTCATATAATAAATACAACCGAACAAGTGGGGATGTGACATCATCAGCCCATCTATTGAATATTCATGACAACTGTTTTCACAAAATATTGCTAAACTTTAAAATTCAATAACTTTGTTGTTTGTTATCCGATTTTGATGAAATTATCGGCATTTTGCTCAGTGAATGCTACTCTTATTTATTAAGTTATAAATACTTTCAGCCCGGACCATCCCTTTAAGTTAACATGATAACATGAACTGTTGCTGCGGCATAATTTTTTTATCTCTCCCTCTCTTCTCCATCATACATTGTTGTACGCTCTATTTGCTCGGTACTCGCTAATTCATGCCCGCCTTCCTGCTCCCTTCTCCCTCTCTCGTTTTCTTCCCTTCTTCTCTTCTCTTTTTCTAGCCCTTCTTATCTTTGTATTGTATTTTGTGTATTGTATTATATTTTTATGTCCACAGGCGTATCCCGCCACATGCATGTGCTTCTAGGGACCTACGCCTTCTTCTGTACGCATAGGTTGTATATATTTATATTATTTATGGTAAGTGATTTCATATGAATTCTTGTTAACAAAAATGATGAAATTTTTTTAAATGGAGGAAAATAAATGTTTATTTGAAATTGAAATGAAAATAAATGAAAATAAAACCAAACCAAACTAACTAACACCATTCCCGGTACTATTACAGGATACAGAAATAAAATCCAAGGTTTCAACAGCTCATCATTTACAAAATAATGGGGTTATAATTCTGTACAAATTTAGGTCCATGAAAAAAGGGGTGGTGAAATTACCGAAGGTAAGCCTATTGACGCATTGGTAGCCCATACAGCAAGCGCTGGAGACACACCGTTCAACGAACTGAAGAAGGTATAGACTGCGTCAAGCTCCGACTGAGAGGCGAACGCTGCGAGATATTGACCGGGGTTGACCGCGGGGATGACCGGACACTCCGTCTCGGCTTGGTACGCTGTTTTCATCACTCTCTGGTGAAAGTAGCAAGACCCTTCGATCTCGTGCATACCAGTGTCACAACCTGATAATGAAATGGGTACCGGGTTGATTATTTTCCCCGAGGTTCAGGGGCTGCTCAAGAATATTTTAGAATAGGATGGCAAGACCAGGCGCGGATCCATGTGGGCCGAGGGGGCCTTGCCCCCCCTCCCCCCCCCCCCCCGCTCAAAAAAAGAGGGAGGAAGAGGGGAAAGGAAGAAAAAAAAGAGATTGAGGAAAAAGGGGAAAGAAAAGAAGGAAAAACAGAGAGAGAAAGAGGGGAAAAGGAAACGAAGAAAAAAGAGAAAAGAGGGGAAAAGAAAGAGAAGAAAAAAGACAGGAAGAGGGGGGGAAGAAAAGCAAAAAGAGAGAAAGAGTTGGCAAGGAAGAGAGAGGAAGAGGGGGAAATTTAGGAAAAGAAAAAAAGAGAGAGGAATGGGGAAATAAAGAGAAGAAAGAGAGAGAGAGGCAGAAAAGGGAAAGATGAGAAAAAAGGAGGAAGAGGGGGAAACAAAGAAAAAAGGACAAAGGGGAAAGAAGAGGAGAAAAGAGAGAGATACAGAGGGGGAAAGAAAAAAAGAGAGAGGAAGAGGAGGAAAGAAAAGGAGGAAGAGGGGGGGACAGAAGAAAAAAAGATAAGAAAAGGGGGAGAAAAGAAGAAAAAGAGAGAGGGGGTTAAAGGGAGAGAAGAAAGAAGAGAGGAATAGGGGAAAGACGAGAAGAAGAGAGAGAGAGAGAGAGGAGGAGGGGGAAAGAAGATAAGAAGAAAAAGAGAGAGGAAGCGGGGCAAGAAAGAACAGAAAATGAGAGAGGAAGAGGGGGTAAGAAAGAGAAAAGGAAAAAAGAAGATAGAAGAGGAAGGAGAAAGGAAACAAGGAAAAAGAAGAGGGGGAAATAAATGGGCGGAATCGCACATTTGATGTTGACCGGGCGCCGACTTGATGTTCGAATTAGGGGCGCCAAATTGATGTTTGTACTAGGGGGCATCGAATTGATGTTCGAACTAGAGGCGGGTGGGCAAATTGATGTTTGAACTAGGGGGAGCCAAAATGATGTTTAAAATAAGGGGTGCCAAATTGATATTTGAACTAGGGGTTACCAAATTGATGTTCAAACTAGGAACGCCAAATTGATGTTTGAAGGGGAGGGGGCGAATAGATGTTCAAACTATATACAGGATATAGGGGGATCCAAATTGATGTTTGAACTGGGGGCGAATTGATGTTCAAACTAGGAGGCGCTTAATTGATGTTTAAACTAGGGGGCGCCAAATTGATGTTCGAATCAGGGGGCGCCGAATGGATGTTGACTAGCTAGGGGCACTGAATTGGTGTTTGAACTATGGGTGGGGGCGCCGGATTGATGTTCGAACTAAAGGGTGCGCCAAATTGATGTTCGAGTTAGGGAGCGCAAAATGGATGTTTGAACTAGGGGAGCGCCGATTTGATGTTTGACCATAGGCGACAAATTCATGTTTTTAGGAGGGGGTGGCAAAGTCATATTTCACACGGGGGCGCCAAATTCATGTTCAACCGAGGGCCCCATGTTGACCTTAAACTAAGGGGGATGCAAATTCATGTACGACCGGGGGCGAAACATTGCTCGTATTGCCTGTTTATAGTGAGATAGATGTCCTGCCCAATAAGGTTAAATGCGGCCGAATGAAAATATCCCTTTTCTACGATAATAGACAAAAACAATGTGCTCGCGTTTGAAGTCTGTTAATGTATCCTGTTCAGCATGGCCCTGGTCAGGGAAGCGGAAGTGCAGGGGGTGCTGAAACACCCCAGGAATTTTTCTTGGGGGTGCTGCGTGTGTTATTTTACATAGGCAGCACCCACTGGATGTCTGGTAGGTATGATAAATGACAGAAATATAAATGTAAATGAACGACGTTTTGTGGGAACCCCCCCCCCCCCCCCACATTAAATAACGACAAGTTTTGGAACATCGCATAATCAACATTTTTCCAGTTGTTTTGCTGAAGACGAGAATGAGAAGAAGGAGCATGAGGAGGAGAAGGAAGAGACGGTTCGGGAGGAGAGAGTATAGAGTGAAAAATCGGTGTACTGTGCCGAGAAAAGTTCGATTTTTTAAAAGCATAAAACCATCAACATGTATACGAAAGTTCTATGGCGATACTTACCTCCACTAGCTGAGCGGAACAGCATGGCACAAATTACCATGGCAACTTGAATTTCAGGTAAATACTCCATCTCATCCAATGTACCTTTAATGTATCCACTGCATCTAGCGACTATCCAGAGCAGACGATTAATATGATGTGTGAAATGTCACTATTCTACACTACTTTTATTTCATTTGCAGAAAGAGGACCGAGTTGGCAGAAATATTTTTTTTAATTAGCTCGAACGTTCGTCTCCAATTATCCACGTTCATTTAAGACTTCATTTAGACGAAACATGTCGATCACTGTCGTATAGAAGAGGGTTTGCCCCCCCCCCCCCCCGAGGCGTAATGAGCTATAAAAAAAATTGAGGGGCTATATGGTCGTCTTTCTCATAATCTCATTCATTATTATTTTGCTCTTATATTCTTTTCATTTATACATGCCTCTATTTGTTTTCTATTCTTACTTACTGTTTGTTTATTATGTTATCAATTTCAAAGTTTTGTATATTCTGTGTATGTTAACAGAAAAGAAAGACACATAAATTTGAACTTGATATGGCGTATCGCGTAAAATCAATAAGAAGTTGCCAGCGAACAAGCAAAAATCTAGACATTTTTGTTACAAAAAGTTTGTGATAGATTATTTTGACATGATATTTGGAAAATAATATCACTGCCAATATTTTACCCTTATATACCTTTCCTTATCTTTTGTTTTTTCTTGGTCGTGAAAATGTGGGGGGAGGGCAAGAGCCCCCCATCTTTACACCCATGCCCACCCCCCCCCCCCCCCTCCCCCCGAAAAAATGTTCTATGATTAAAAAAATAGAGTGGAAATGAGAGAAAAGCGTGTGATGATTTTACTTATTAAATATATTGTCAAAATTAGCTGTTCGTATTATATAAGATCAAACTTTTTGATTGTTTCTCTCACTTGCGGTGTTTTATAAATTTGCACCATTATGTTGGGCCACAACATTTTCATTTACTCATTTCGTCATTGAATTAGATTATGGCTTTAGTTTCAAACCCTATTTCCGTAACCTTTCTTCATTATATTCCAGAGTTATGGGAGCTAGGCGTCATCTGCGTGGTGGTCTGGCTCTCGCTCTCTGGGTCGTGGGTTCGGCGAATCCTAGCCATGGCGTGTTTTCCTTCAGCAAGAAATTTATCCACACTGTGCTGCACTCGACCCAGGTGAGGTAAATGGGTACCGGCAGGAAGTAATTCCTCAAAAAGCTGTGCGCACCAGAATCGGTAGACTAGCTTAGCCATATAGAAGCGCCTTGAGCACCTAGCAAGGTGGATACGTGCGCATATTATCATTATTAGAAGGATGCGGGTTCGATTCTCAGCCATGGCGTATTTTCTTTCAGCAAGAAAATGGATCCACATTGTGCTGCGCTCGACCAAGGTAAGATTAAGGGGTGCCGACATGCAATATTTATTCCGTGTTGCTTACTGGGTCGAGCACAGCACAATGTGTAGAAATTTATCCACACTGCGCTGCACTCGACCCAGGTGAGGTGAATGCAGGGGCGGATCCAGCCTTCGCCAATGGGGGGGGGGGGCCGGAATTTTTTTCAGCCACATTTTCCCCGATCGGCTGCTCGAAAATGATTTTTGGTTTCTTTGAAGGGGTAGTCCTATTAGTCACTTTTTAGTTTTATCCTTATAAATCAACATAAATATATAATATCATAATCCTCATTTAAATAATGCGAGCGCGAAGCGCGAGCAGAAATGAACTGATGGAAAAGGTACCTGTTCAAGACTGCTTGCAGTTAGCCGC
Source organism: Lytechinus pictus (assembly GCF_037042905.1). Taxonomy (NCBI): domain Eukaryota; kingdom Metazoa; phylum Echinodermata; class Echinoidea; order Temnopleuroida; family Toxopneustidae; genus Lytechinus; species Lytechinus pictus. The sequence continues at coordinate 8,056,018 of NC_087260.1, forward strand.
GAAGACGTTACATATTTTGAAAATCAAATAATGCGAGCGCGAAGCGAGAGCTGAATTTTTTGACATTTTTACCCACAGAATGGAAATTCTAAGCACTTTTGTAACTTTAACAGAATAGGTATATAACTAAACAATTGATGCGAGCGCGAAGCGCGAGCGGAAAATTTCGAGATTTAGACCTACTGAACGAGATACTCTATTCATGTTTTGTAAATCATGAAAATTGGGGATCTTCCTTACAATGATAATGCGAGCGCAAAGCGCGAGCAGACATTTTTTATATGTATACCATTTCTAAGTGATCGAAAAGGTACCTGTTAACTGCTTGCACTTAGCCATGAAGACGTTACATATTTCAACAATCAAATAATGCGAGCGCGAAGCGCGAGCTGAATTTTTTTTACATTTTTACATAAAGAATGGAAAATTTTAATCAATTTTTGTATTCGTGAAGAGGATAGCTATAACAAAACAATTTATGCGAGCGCGTAGCGCAAGCGGAAAAAATCGAGATTTAGACCTAAAAACGGGACACTATATTCATGTTATGTAAATCATGAAAAGAATGAGTAATAAGGTATTTTCCTACCTTGATAATGCGAGCACAACGCGCGAGCAAAAAAAAATTGATATTGTAATCTGAAACTGGATAATGATTTAAATAGATTAAACTATTTGATATTCCGACTGAAAAAAGAGTTAATTTCTGGTCTATATTTCAAGCACTTTCTAGGAAAATTGTGAGGTGGATATGGATCGCACTTAATAAAGAGGTGATATGTTCCATTATTATTACTTTGAGTTTTGACATATAGGACCGGGACATCCTTAGGACATGTTTGTTGTATAATCAATATTGAGACATACATAACTATCCAATCAAAATGCGAGCACAGCGCTAGCTGATACGTTTTGACAATCAGACCTGAAAAGGGATATTTTGAAAACTTTATGGAACACACGAAAATAATAGTAGGCCTACCTGACAGGGGCCGCGGAACGGTTTTCAAAGTGAGGGGGGGCTGACCATGCAAAAAAATCACAATCATATGGTCATTTTTACGTTTTGTACACGGTTTTTGAAAAAAGTGGGGGGCTGAAGCCCCCCCCCCCCCCCCGCTTCCGAGGCCCCTGCCTGATAAATCAAAATTTGCGAGTGCGCAGCGCAAGCAGAAAATGTTAATATTCAGACCATAAAACTGATATTTTTACAGAGCACTTTTTTAAAATAAATTTGTAAATGACACAAAATAATGAAAGTTCGATTTCTGAGGTGAAATATGTTTTGTATATTGACTTCCAAACTTGATATTTAAACTCCATATTGAACAAGATATGAAAATCATCTGACAGGCAATGCGAGCGCAAAGCGCGAGCGAAAATGTTATATAGTGACATATGAACGATTCTTTTTATTTTCCAAGTCTTTCCCTCATCTTATTTTATGCACTCGTCTTCCTCCTCTTCTTTTTCTCCTTTCTTTTCCCTCCTTTTTTTTTTTTCTTCTTTTTTTCGCTCCGCCAATAGGGGGGCCCGGGGCCCTCGGGCCCGCCCCTGGATCCGCATGGGTACCCGGCAGGAGAAATTCCTTGCATGCACTGATCATCGAGCGCCGGTGATGATAGGAAATCCCTCGCCCTTCGCTCGGGAAGCAGCCGCCAAGCCTCGACAAAAGGCTACGGTGATGGTAGCTCGAGATAAAGCCGGGGTAATAATAGCAGCGCCGGGAGCAGCGCTTTGTATCCTCTGGCAAAAAGCGCTTAATAAATCCAGCTATTATTTTTATTTATTATTATTACAAAACAGTAGAGAACGGGGCGTCGATCGTGGTCTGGTAGTACTCGATTTTGGAACCAAGGATCGAGGGTTCGAATCCCATCTATGGCGTTATTTCCTCCAGCAAGAAATTGATCCAAAATGTGCTGCACTCAGTTGTAAATGAGTGTCGGTATGGATTAATTCCTTAAAAAGCAGTGAGCAGCGAAATCGGTAGCCTGATAGCCGAGGATATATGAGCGAAATATATATTTTTTCTTTTCTGACCAAAATCACACACATATATATATATATTTATTTATATATACAGGAAGCGCGATAGCTCAGTCGGTAGAGCGGGGGTTTCGGATTCCGGTGACCCAGGTTCGATTCCCAAGTGATGTGCTAGTGCCCTTTGGTAAGGCATTTATCCTCATCACCAGGTCCCTCGGAGAGGACCTTAAGCCGTCGGTCCCCTGGTTGCTTGCTCACAGGCACTCGTGCTTTCTTAGCAGTCAGGTAAAAACCTCGGTATAACATATATATATATATATATATATATATAATCACAAATGGTTTAGAAAATGCCGTAGAAATAAAATCGTAGATTTTAAAAGGAGCATAGCTCTCAAAAATGAAAGGTAAAGTCACACTCTTCGTCAGTGCCCATGATGTGACAAAAAAAAAGAGAATTCAAAATCCGTTTAATGTGACATGCAGAGTATTGTTTTCGTCTTGTCTCCGTTTAGACCTCTCCAATTTCTCTCTCTTTCCCCTTCTTCCTTCATCTAACCTTTTTCTGTTTTTCTCATTCTGTGCTTGCAGGCTAAAGGGCATGTATTTAGCCTGATATTCTTAGCTTAAACGTTCCCTTTGTTATGCATTTTGTTAATTACTGTCAGTCAGTGCAATTATTTCGTACCCCAGTTTCTTAACTCTATGTTCCTCTTTTTTTTTCTTCTTCTTCTGATTCTCTCCCCTCCCCACCTCTCTCTCTCTCTGAATATTGTATACATGTATCTGACATGTTTTTTGCTTTTTGTGTTACTTTGTAACATGATCATGATGATCACTGTTGTCAAGCTCGACTACTATCATGACTATTGTGTATTATCTGATAATGGTAACATTTAAGTTCTCACAATATTGTTATGTAATATGTATTTTACTTCATGTTATCCTTTCAGCCATTCACCTTCACTTGTTTACAAACTCCCCAATGTCATCTAAGAATTCTCAAACCCCCAATACCATTTAACTCCTAAACCTTGACCATAAAAATACCAACCCTCAGTGACGTCAGCTAACTTCAAGGAACAAAAGTTCTAAGAAGTATGACTCACACTTCCAGCCCCAGTCACTTACACAGAGCATCACCACACCCCTATACCAGAGAAAGTTTGATAGACAGTTACCTGTAGACCAATCAGATCAAGTTTAGAGATCACTCCCACCTTAAATTGTTACACCCCCAAAACTAATGATATAAATAAGACTTCTTGATTATTGGAGATAGAGGATTCAACAGTAGAATACTAAACCCACACTTATCCAGATAGACGGACTGACTTCAAGACTTAGACGTCCATATTATCTTAAATTCACAATCTCAATCTTAAACTTCTAAATTATTTTATATTCATCGTCTCTTGTTATATCTGAATCTTCATGTACTTCGAACTGTAGCTGAATAATGATGATTAAATATCTAGTGATTTGAACTGTATAACTTTCTCCAAAGTTTCCTTATTACGCTTCCCTTCTTATAATTACCGATCCCAACGCGACAATATATGCAACTACACCTCCCGAGTTTAACACTGTTTATTCAAATACATGAACATTTAATATTGACAGGATATTATAATTTCACATGGAAACAAACACTCTTTATTAGGTTCTTTGTTTAATATGCTATGCATCCAAACATATATTGCCATTGTATACCAATTTTATTTTTGTATATTTGTAAACCCCTACCAAGGGCGGAAATCTCTCCCCAAAGGTAGGGGGACCAGGCGCTGAAAATTTGACAAGCAAAAAAAAAAGGTTATCACCCAAAAAGTTAGGTCATCTCGTCCAAAATACATGTTTTGCTTTGATTTTTAATGATGTATTTCTCTCCTTCGTAAAAAGACCAAAAACAGTAGGGGGACATTTGATATTATGTCCCCCTACTATTTTTAGTAGGGGGCGTGGGGGCGGCCGCGCGTCCCCCTGTCCCCCCTGGGATTTCCGCCCATGACCCCTACTAGTGAGAAGAGCTTCATAACAGAAAATAAATTTTCTTTTAGTCATCCTCAGGCACGAATCGGTGGTAATTTATTCCTCTTGTATATATTCTTGTTGTCTTTTGCCTGGAAATAAAATAAATAAAATTTTTAAAAAAATCTACAAGGCTAAAGTTGACTTTATTTCCTTTTGCTATTTGCTCTTTAATGATTACCGTATTGTATGTAGTTGTTAATAGAAACACTTGTCTTGGCTTGGCCCTTGGCCCTGGGGAAAACCAAATGTCTATTTTAAGATATTTTGATTTCGTCAGTCATGAGTATTTCGTATACGGTGGGTGGGAAATCCCTAACTCACTCAAGGCAAAGGAAAGGGGTAGCAGATCGAGAGAAAGACGAGAGAAACAGAGCTAAAACTTCAACATTATCGTCAACAAAATCGCCAGCAACTGTTCAACGGCAACGCCAACGGGGAGGCAAGCGCAACTCGACGGGAGAGGAGCCCGGAAATCGTAAGGCTGGATCAGGGACAGGATCTGGCGCTCAGCAGGGAGCTGTGGCTACAGTCAGAAAACCTCATGAAACTTCCACCTCCGCCATTGTCACGCTTTCTGACTTGAATAATCGACAAAGAAAAACTAAAACTCAGAGCGATATTGATTCATCACCCCACAAGAGCAGCAATAAAACAGCAATAACTGGCGGAAGAAAATTAGGAATAGGAGGTTGTATTTCTGACTCGCAAAAGTCTCATCAATTTCATGGACAAATACTAGACAAACCATTGCCACCACCTTCAATTTCAAGTAGATCTAGTAGTACTAGAAGTACACACCAAAGCAAAACTACCTCAAAGTCAAATCAATTACCGAGTGATGTGAGTAGGACTTCAAAAAATTCAATCAATTTGAAAACGGGGACTAGCAATATTATTATTAATAAAACGAGATCAACATTGGGGAGAGGAAGAGGATTGAAAGATAGGGGTTCATCTAGTGTTGGAACAATGGCATACAACAATGGCAGATACACATCCAGCAGTGGTTTGTACTCTTCTAACTCTCAGCAAGTTGGCCAAGCTCGTTCAGGTGCAGACGACGGGCATCAACAGCAGGCCCCTGGAACATCATCTCAGGGGAGCTCCCAGCAACCTCAGGCTCAGACGGAAAGGTAATGATGAATGCAAGGAATGCTCCCCAGGGAGTGGAAATTGTGCACTTTTCTTGCGGGATTGAAATGAATCCACTGACGGGAGTAATAATATGCTGTAACGCGCCATTCTGGGAAAAGCGCTTTATAAAAATTGGCTATTATTATTATTAATGGTTTTTCTTGATTTTCAGGCCATCATGCATACAACCTGGGGCTGTTTCATAAAGAGTTTCATTCCAACAGTGACAACTTTGCCAGTATAGCAATTATCACATTTTGCAGCCAGTGCTCAGCAGCCAATCACAATTACAAGCATAAAGAGGCATAGGGGGTGAACAGCCCTGCCAAGTTTTCAAATTCTTTTTTTGCATCAAAAATAAAATGTTACATCTGTTGCATTTCTTCCCCCTCATTCCTACATTGAATGAGCATATATAATAATTTTTTCTAAATTTCTGAATCAGGTTAAACAAAATATAACATATGATAAAACAAATAGACCAATTCGTCAAAGTTACATAACATAGTTCCACATGTAAAAAAGATTACTGTTCTTCCTTGCTTAAAGTAATGGCTCCTCGACAAGTGATAAACATTTCAAAATGCTCTATTCCCAAGCTTGTCACATGAAGAATTAATTTTATTTCATTTGTTGCATCATATTTTTATATTTCAAACTGCTTTCTTATTCGGTTCTACCATTCATATAGCACTGCATCAAGTTACAGTGTTATTCCACCAAACTCTACAAAGAGGCAGCAGATGCTGACTAGTAAGTATTGGTTCTACATAGTTTGCAGTTATTACAAGGAATAAAGAAGGGAAGAGGGGGGGGTCAAAGAGCGAGAGAGGGATGCAGTTTGCGAGAGGGAGATGGGAGGAGGGGGAAAGAGGAAAGGGGAGGGGAGAGAGATGGAGAGAAAGTGGGAATGGAAAAATATTGAGTTAAATAATATGCTCAAAATAATGATTGAGGGGAAAAAAAGTGGAAATCGTGAGGTAGAAACGGGAAATATCTGTCTTGAACTGTCTATACATTAAATATTTGAGATTAGGATTACAAATTTAAAATTTATGCAAAATCATGTGTGAATCAGGTGTGAAAGGCATTTTAGGTTCTTATTTTTTTAAATAACATTTGTGTTTTCTTGTTATGGACTGAAGGTAGAGATATTGGCATAGTGTGGTGGTGGTGGGGTAATAGCTCCAAAACCCTTTTGGACAAAATTAAAGGACAAGTCCACCCCAACAAAAAGTTGATTTGAATAAAAAGCGAAAAATCAAACAAGCATAACACTGAAATTTCATCAAAATCGGATGTAAAGTAAGAAAGTTATGACATTTTAAAGTTTCGCCTAATTTCACAAAACAGTTATCCTGGCTTGTATGCAAATGAGGAGACTATGACTTCATCCACTCACTATTTCTTTTGTATTTTATTATATGAAATATGAAATATTCTAATTTTCTCCTCATTGTCAAGTGATACAACGATTATTTCCTCCCTGAACATGTGGAATTAGCAATTGTTTAATACTATATGGTTCAGTCAAGTTGGTCCTTATTGTCAAATCTATAAAAAATGAAATATTGTATCATTCAAACAATAAAAAACAAAAGAAATAGTGAGTGATGGACATCATCGACTGACTCACCTAGTTGTGCATATCACTGTTTTGTGAAAAATAAGCGAAACTGTAAAATGTTATAACTTTCTTATTTTACATCCGATTTTGATGAAATTTTCAGCACTATGCTAGTTTGATTTTTCTCTATTTATTCAAGCCAGCATTTTCCTAGGGTGGACTTGACCTTTAACATTGTCCAAAAGCATGTTATAAGAATAATCAATAATGCTGGATTTTGTGCTCATACAAATGACCTTTTCTATAATTGCAAAATTCCGTCTTTTTTGGTTGTTTTTGGTTCATTTTCATTTTATCTTACTACTTGTTCTAAACTTGTTCTAGAAATTGGGCATTGTTAAATTCACTAGTAAACAGATCCCTGGACTCATTGATTTATATTTTGTGATTTTGAACACCAGAATCTTCACAAGAATTAAAGGCACTAGAAGATTACAGGGCTGCCAAGAAACCAACCTATGTATCGGGAGAAGCTCAGAGTACAGGTACGTGTATGACCCTGTTCTCATTATACACGTAAGTTCTAAAACTAGATTACTGGAAACCGGTTTAGGAAACCAGATTGGAAGATTGTTTTGCTGGCATTCCCATCTGACCAGCCAAAAGTGGTTTTCAAGACCACTGCACGTTAAGTGGTCTTGTTGCTAGGGGGATGCTGTCCGTGGGGTGATATGTTTTGCAAAAAATTCGAAATCGTAGCATAGACATTCTACATAAAGTGTGATGAGTAGTGCACTCGAAATGTGGGAAGATCTCTTCATGAAGAACTGATTCAGGAGATTGCTTCCAAGACTGCTTTGACCGTTCTCATTGTATATTAGACTATTTAACACTAAACTAGTTTCCATTAAACTCGTTTTTTGACAGTAATGAGAACGGGGTCTATGGGGTGTTGCAAGAAAATATTTGCAATCAAATGCAAATTTTCTGTTGCAATTTTACAATCATCAGACCAATTTTAGCTGTAGCAAATCAGATTACACTCCTTGTTTAAAGAAGCAGATTACTAATCAATCATGAATTTACAATTAATTACAAGACATATGATTGATTTAGGGACTGAAAATAGACTTGATTGCAAGTTTCTTGCAACGCCCCATATGTCCCATAAGGAAGATTAAAGGCTTCTCATTCGCTAATTTGCATTGCAAGTATAAATATTCCTTGACTATTACTAGTTTTAGTAGTTCTGATGATGACTGTGAAAAAAGTGGATTATTTTATAGCTGTCAAATCTGTTTGCAACTTATGAAATTGTTGTTGTAACTGTCTAGAAATAATACAATGGATAAATTTTTATCAAATCCATGAAAATTGAAAGGTTTGTAAATTTTCTTTATAAAGTGAGTGTGGGACATCACTGTTGCCTGTAGACCTTTTTAATTTTTATACTACCTATTCCATGCTTAAATCTTTTTAAAGGAAACTACGAAAAACTATATTATTCTTACTGATATACCTTGAAATTTGATGACCTTTTTCAGTAGCGCATTTATTCAAATTGAGTTGATGTTCGGAACATTTTCATGACCTTTTTCTTTGACCCCCTTTCCAGTTTCCACCCCTGAATAAATTTAATTAAGTGACATGTTTTTGTCAACCAGGTTTTTTTTTATTCTCTGCAAATTGCTCATTTCAGGAGGACGTAAAAGCCTAGAGGAAGCAAGATTGGCAATGGAAAGGCAACACCGAAACAAGAAATATGAACAGATTGTAAGAAATTCTTTTTTTCTTCATATAATTGAACTCAGTGCTGTTACTATGGTAACTGGAATAAAGCATGACGTGTTGGATAAAATGTCTGACAAGTCCTTTTAAGAAGCACTCCCACGATAGCTTTAAATAGGAAGGCTGTGCAACGCGTTTAGTTCTGGTCAAGTATATGACATTCATTTGTACTTATAGACAATGGATACAAAATAGAAGAAGGGCAACAACAGAAAATTAAGAACAGGGGGATTCAACTTTCAAAGGCTGAGATATTTTTTGTGATTTGAAATTTCTACAGCTCAGTAGTGATAGAAAGATAACGATCATATTTAGCAACAAAACAAACCCAACTTCAATACTTTGTTTTTGCAGTTTTGAAGATGAAGACTTGTGGCTGTATTTAATGGAAGCTAAGATTTCCATCATTGAGCAAACCAGATGAAATGTCATTATTTTAGCTGCCTCAAAAAGCTAAAATTCCTGTAATTTTTCCTTTCTACATTAGTAGAGCAAGAAAATGTTTATTGCACACTGACCTATTTGTTATCCGCCAATTATAATCTTATCATTTTTTTTTTCATAATGGTATTTTGGACCTCTTGCCACCCAAGCCTTTTAACTTACTTCCACTACCCTTTGTCAAATGTGACCAGCTACCCCCAAAGCGTAGGAAGGTTCTCTGCAAATAGCCAAAATAGTACTCTGGTCTTCAAAAAGGAAAAATTAGCATATCGGCTTATCTCAAAGAATCACCCTTCTTCTTCGTACTGTAAATATACATGTACACAACAAAAAAAGTAAGTCCCCCCTTAAACATCCATAATTTTTGAACCACTGGAAGTTTTTAATATATTTTTACACGAGCGTGTAGGTCATTTTATAAGCTACCCTCTGAGTGAATGTTATGGACATATTCTATGTCATGCTTCAGTGAGCATGCACTGAAAGAAGGCAAAATTGTCACTTTATAAAAGTCCCAAGCCAAATATCATGACTTTGATTCCACTTTATTGGAACAAATTCTACATTATAATCATGAAAAATAGTCGGAAGGCTTGCAAAAGTTACTTTCTAAAAGACGATACAACTTTTTGGGCTAAATTTCACGGTTGAATAAACACAAGTCAAAACTTGCTATAATCGGATTTTCTACACATTGTATTGATAAAAATGATCGAATATGATGACAGTTATTTATGGTAAAAGTTACAGCAATTTGATTAAGGGGGGAGTCCGGGACTGACTTTTTGTTGTGTATATTGTGTATGTTGTAAATTTAAGTACACGTAAAAGATTAGGTACAGGAGTTTTTCGTAAATAATTTTTTCCTGTACAGCTTGGAAGTTTCATAGAGATGGCACGGTGAGCACATCTCATGCTTGAGTGAACCGCAAACTTGACCCTTGTTTTCTCCTTTTTCTTTGAACCTCTTCCTGGATATCCTCTGGTTGCACAGGCCTAAAACATTTCCCATAGACTCATGTGTTAATTTGGCACTTTCAAAAAAAAAAAAAAAATAAGGATGAAATTTGAGGGCTCAATGTTTACTACCAGTGGATAGGGTATATGCATTCCATATCTGACCAGAAAAGGGTACCTTGACCCGCTCATTTTAAAAATAAATCAGCATTTATGAAGACTACGCTTGACAGGATCAAATTCAGCATCTGAGACAGTAAAATGGCCCTTATTCTTCCGCCAGTAAAATTTAGTTCCAAATTGGTGATATATCTTCCCAATTTGGGAAAAGGATGTTCAGTAGTTACCAAAAATAGAATCTGTGTTTGATGGACAATCATACTCATTCACTTTTTCAATCAGCTATATCAAACTCAAACATTTAGAATGGGTTGGCTCGAATGAATATCTTTTGCCTGCCAGTTGTAACCCTCTACATTCCATCAAGTAGTTATACATCATTTTAAAGCTTAGCCTTAGGTTGTGCTTTATCAAGCTCAATTAAAATTCAAACTTTATTTTTCGTGACTTAATCGTTGTTGGCTTTGAGGTAGTAGGTCACACATATCATGTATCATCACAATCTGACATTGACAATGAACTTTTCCAACCTGTAGTATTGATATTTCTGTCCCATTTTTTTTTTCCAAACAGCTAAAGAAAGAAAAAAGAGATAAAGAAAAGAGGGAAAGAGAAGCAAAGGAAAATGAAGAGAAGAAAGCCAGAGCTCGTAAAACGGTAAGAATTGGTAATGGTGACAGCTTAAAACTGACTTCTAGTTTTTCATAGCAAACTAAATCAAAACAATTTCAAACCTTTGAATACAATTGAATGGTGTGTTTCCACTCAGGGAATGGTTTTCCCAGTATCATTTTATCACATCAATTTTATTTTTATTTTTTATGCAATTAACTCTTTGTGCGCTGGACCATGAACCCATCTGTAGTGAATTATTTTCAGGGAGGGAAACAATGCATTGTTTGTTGAGTGTGAAATGCAAAGTTCGCACGGCACCGAGTGTGCATTGGTGCGAAGTACGCGTGGAAAGGGTTAACAAAATTTCTTTTTTGTAATAATTTTTACGTAGGACTGTGTAGAACATAGCTGAAATATTTTCTTTTACAACCAGAAACACTAGAAATCGAGATGTAAATTATTCTCCACTACTCATGATTTTCAGAGAAATTAGTGTATTTCTGAAATGGAATTTGAAATCATCTCTTTGACCTGTGTGGAGCGTTGTGGCCCAGTGGATTAGTCTCCGGACTTTGAAACAGAGGCTTGTGGGTTCGAAGCCCAGCAATTGCGTAATTTCCTTCGGCAAGAAATTTATCCACATAGTGCTGCACTCAACCCAGGTGAGGTGAATGGGTACCCAGTAGGATTTATTCCTTGAATGCTTTAGCGCCTATTAATATGGCGGCTTAGCTACAGCCGGAGTAATAATATGATACCAAGTATCAAAGAGCAGTTGAGTATATAAAGTAACTGTGCTATATAAATGGACATACATGTATCATTACTATTTCTGTGTAATATGTAGTATGTACTTCTATGTATTGCAAGGAAACCCTTCATAGTTAGGACTTTGGATTATAAATATAATCATAAATATAATCCATGTACAGCATTGCATAATAGTGAGAATCATCTTGAATTTGGTTGCATTTGACCAGTTAATTTTGGAAGGTGATGTTATGATTTTTTTTTCAGGCCGAAGAAAATGAGCACAGGAGAAAGGAGAGAGAAGAAAATGTCTTGAAAAATGACCATTCCAGGTGGGTGAAAATTCACATTATTCTCTTCTCTTTTGCCTCCTCCATTGACCAGTTTAAGAAAACCATTATAGGGATGGTCCGGGCTGAAAATATTTATATCTTAACAAATAGAGTAAAATTCACAGAGCAGAATGCTGAAAATTTCATTAAAATCGGATAACAAATAACGAAGTTATGAATTTTAAAGTTTGTCAATATTTTGTAAAAACAGTTATATGCACATTGTCATGAATATTCATTAGGTGGGCTGATGATGTCACATCACCACGTTCCCTTTTCTTATGTTATTATATGGATCATGAATGTTTCATTTTTTCATACATGTGTTAGTGATGTGTCTCCATTATGATGAAATAAGTTGTGACAAATAACTAATGCAGTTAATCTGCAGTTGTCAATCCAATTGTTTTAGTTCTTGGTAGAATTTTTTTTAATAAACCTAATTTCATGTAATTAAATACAAAAGAACAAGTGGGGATATGACATCATCAGCACATCTTATGAATATTCATTAAGACCTGCCTAGAACTGTTTCACCGGAATAATGCAAATCTTTAAAATTCAATAACTTTGTTATTATCCAATTTTGATCAAATTTTCAGCACTATGCTTTGTGAATTTTACTCTATTTATTGAGACATAAATATCTCCAGCCTGGACCATCCCTTTAAATCCCATCTATGCAATGGACTGCATGGAATAAGCTGATCTGAAGTGTTGAATTACTGTTTTAGAGGCCCAAATATGGAGTGGTGTATGGACAGTGCTTTGTAACCAAAAGGAAAATGCGTGTTATCAAATGACTATTGGATTGGATTCTTCATTCCTCTTCTCTCTTTCTCTTTTTCTATATCTTCCCCCCCCCCCACCCCCTCTGATGCTGATCATCGTTTCCAAGCATTAGGACAAATCCTCTCAGTTGTCGAACTGTCGACCATTGAAATCAATTCATGATTGTGCAAACAAATTCAAAACTTGGTAGAGCTATCAAAACAAACTATGAAATTCACACCTTCACAATCAGCTGCTGTAGCTAGCTGTAAATGGTAGTGTTGATCGGCTGCTGCGCTAACTGTTACCAGGGGCGGTATTCTGAGGTCATTTTATCTTTAAAATATTTTATTTTATCTCTTAAAATGAAATTGGCATTCTGAGATGACATTTTATCTCTCAGATAAAATTTTAGATTTTATCTTGCGTATAAGTTCCTGTGCAGACATACCCATCGCGTATCTGGCCATTGCAACGCGGATGATGTGCTTGCGCCCATATTACTTTGAAGCCAGATAAAACGAACTTAAAAGAGGGTAGGGGCTATTTTATCTCTGCGACATTGATTTCATCGCAAGCGTATAGTGCAAGCGTATTTGAAGTCAATAAATTGACGCAATCTCATTCCTTTGCCACATCTCCTGGCGGAATGGATTTCCATTGGTTGAGTGATATGAGAGAGCTATAAAAGCGCGTTTCTAATTGGATATTGATTAAAAAGTAGGTGTGTCTTACAGAGATAAATGGAGATAAAATTGTTCTCAGAATACCAATTCGGAGAGATTTGAAGGGTATTTTATCTCACTGATTTTAACGGAGATAAAATATTTTATTTTATCTGAGATAAAATGGATCTCAGAATACCACCCCAGAACTGCATGTCCCAACAAATTACGTGGGATAGTTGATATCGCTGATTGTACATGTACAACTCCCAAGATTGTTCTGTAATCTGATGGGTCCAAATCGGATCACATGATATTCAGCGAATTGCACTATTGCATCCAAAATGCACTATCCTGCACTCTGACATCAGAGTGCAGGATAGTGCGAGTTCTGGAATTGTCTAGAATTATCTAGAATTTAGATCAAATGTAGCATTCGGGGCAACTCAGTAACATGGGTGAGTGGGGGTTTGTATAAAACACAACAATACACGCATTCTTGGGCATAGAGGACGTAAATAATGAAGTCTGTGCTCGACTCGCCAAATGGATATACCGCACGCGGTCCTGCGGACCTCGGTGCGGTATATCCATTGGCTCTTCTCGCACATCGTTCATTATTTGGCCCTGCATGCACGCGCTTACGTGCATTATTTGTATAGTATCACATACATGCAATAAGGAGGATTGATGTATGTGTGAACCTCAATGCCTTCCGCTAGCCTGGTGATGAAGTGTGTTTATACATCACTTGAATGATAATAATATGTTCCATTTATATAGTGCAGCTACTATGATTGCCTTTACTCTACTGCGCTGGATACTTGGTATCAGCTGCTGAGCCACCATATAGGTGCTAAAGCATTCAAGGAATAAATCCTACTGGGTACCCATTCACCTCACCTGGGTCAAGTGCAGCACAATGTGGGTAAATTTCTTGCTGAAGGAAAACGCGCCATGGCTGGGGGTAGTATTTTCTAGACCAGATATTATAATGCTTTTGTTTTCTCTCTTTGTTTTTGAAATAGAACTAATGAAACATTCCTGAGAAAGCTGGAGACAGGAGCAAAACTAGAACAGAGTAAGTAACACAAACAGCTTAAAGTTAAAGGTCAAGTCCACCCCAGAAAATTGTTGATCTGAATAAATAGAGAAAAATCAAACTAGCATAATGCTGAAAATTTGTATCATAATCGGATATAAAATAAGAAAATTATGGCATTTTGAAGATTGGCTTATTTTTCACAAAACATTGATTTGCACAACTCGGTGACATGCAAATGAGACAGTCAGAAGTTACAATATGGCATATCAGTACACAAATTGTACCATGCAATAATAATGCTTTTATGTGTCATATTAGGTCAAACATCAGTCTCGCAAAGTCCAGAACTTCAAGAGCTACTGGAGATGTTTCCAAACAAGAAGCCTTCCAAGCTTCAAGAACTGCTTAACCTGACAGACAATGATGTGGAGAAAGTCGTAGACCTCCTATTGGATTGAAGATGACAATGGATGGTGGAGGATGTACATACATGTAGGTCTTCCAGTAGATATGATTGACCCTACAGAAGACCTTAGACCTCTAAAATGCATGTTTTTTTCAAAATGTTTTCTAGGTATGATGTATATTCATGCATTCATCATTCTCTTGAAGATTCAGTGTGATTCTTTTTGTTTACTAAGGAAATTAAGCAAATTTCCTGCAGATGAAATTATGGTATGGATGGAATTCCATACAGTTGAGATTGATCGGATCAATCGAAACTGTTTGTAAGACAGGGCCCTGGCCCTTTGTCATAGAAATCTCAATTGGGAATGCTACTCTAAAGTTGCATAGTGCCTCTTTAGATGGTTTCATGATGAGTGAAGTGGCACAGATTTATTGACCTGAATTTAGAAAGGTGGTTTTTTATTCTATTGTTATAAACCATGATTTATGGATATTTAATCCACTAAAAGCGAGTTTTTGCAATTCGGTGGATTCACAATACGGTGCGCCACCTATCGAGTGGAAGCAGATAGGCCAATTTCTAACTGCGCAGGCTAGGCGCAGCCAGCGCATAGTGCTGGTGTAAAGATGCTTAAAAAATGAAAACCATATGATAAGCAGAGGAAGAATTCACCGAAAACGGTCTAAATTCCCAAAGAAATCTGCAGCGAAATTCTCTCTCACCTCCTAGACCCTGGTCGGTCAGCGCATAATCGCATGCATATGCACTAGCGTGCTCAGCAGATAAGTGTCGACTTATTCCCAAGTGGATTAATTAATTCAAACAGTTGGCTCCTTAATGCTGTAATCTTAATTACAAGCATGAATTTTGCGCAATGTGCATTTATTGGAAACTTTCTCAATATACACACTGAATGAAGCGTAATTATTGTTTGAAATCTGCATAAACCATTATTTAAAACCACTGATTCAAATAGGGAGTCATTTCGGGGCCCCCCTCTATTGCAGAGATCTGTCAGTAGCCCTTTAAGATAAGAATTCAGATGGATAACTCTGGACTGTTGTTAATGGAATGGGTTTTTTTTTAATCCAAATGAAAGGACTTGTTTAGAAGATTTCACTAACTCAATAATTTTTATCATCATTCTAAGAAACAGTTGGTGTGTGGTGTTGTATTCATTCATTCATCAATTTCCATGATAACCATACATGTAGTAATGCTTTCTCTTTATTTTTTTACTTTATTGCCTCTTGTTTTTAATAGATTATTTTAAGCCCATCTCGGCTATTTGAATATTGGTTATGACTTATGAATCAAATCATGTCATGAAAATGTGGCGTGGGCAGGAATTGTACAGTTTTTGATAGTACTAAGCAGTTTGCATACATTGTCTGATGTAAAATCAAACTTTTTAAAATTATCTGCATATTTATTTTTTTCTTTTTAGAGCAATTTTTTATTATCATAAATTGTGTATATCATCTTTGGTATGTTGTCTTTATGTATTCTTACGGGGCATTCCAAGAAAATTGTGATCAATTGCAAGTCTATTGTTGGTCTTTAATTGAATCATGTCTTGCCATTGATTAAAATTTGTGATGATTGCTTATCTGCTTAAAACAAGGAGCGTATCTGATTTGCTACAGTTAGAATCGATCTTATCAACTGTAAAATTACAACAGAATATTTGCAATTGATAGAAAACATTTTCTTGCAACACCCCTTGTATCGATTTCTAAATGCTTGCATTTCAAAAGGATTTGAAAATAATTTTTTTTGTATACCGGTATGAAAGTACCTTTCTCTTTTTCATATTTGTGAAGCACTGTAAAATATGCATTCCCAGCACATGTGTATGTGTAGCTTCTGTACTCTAAGCAACTGTTATTGTTAAACAGAATCAAACTTTTCCTTTTTAAGACATTTAGTATAACATCAAGCTATGCGTATTCCTATTCACATGTAGTTATAGATCCTTACTTAGGCTATCTGTATCTCAATTATGAATAATGTTACTCACGGCATGTGTATTATTGAGTTCACACGGCTGGGAAGGGGAGGGGGGTTCAGGTGCCTTGGCCTCACCTGCTAATCAGACCATACTGCGTATGCTTTTAATTTACCCCGAATTTAACCTGAAAGAGTGTGCTTCGGGTTGGTATAAATGCACAACATAATTATCTGGTATTTTTTAGCCTGAACAAGCTCTCATGATTTAATGGGGTACTCTGGCACTCGAGGCGGTCTGAATGGGGTTTGATTACCTAATGTGTAACTCTCACACAACTGTTTCAGTTTCTGTTCATTTCATGATATTTTGTTGTTGTTGATTCTGTTTCAAATACTGTCAGTACTTCAAGTTCCTCATAACATTGTAACCATCTTGATCCTCTATTGTATTCTAAAATATTCAAATACTGTCAGTACTTCAAGTTCCTCATAACATTGTAACCATCTTGATCCTCTATTGTATTCTAAAGAAGCAGAAGACAAAGAATTTGATATCAACAGTACTCTTTTTTTTTTTTAAAGAAAAATTGTGAATATATAGGATAGGATATAATCCTGTAATCAAAGGGGCCGTAATGTAATATGAAGTTTCCTAGTCTATTCGTTTTCAACCTATTGCCTTCTGGGACGGGAGGTATCCCTTTTCAAGTCTAGTTACGGGGAATTACCCATGGGAGTGATAATGATCGCAGTCAAAGTTCCTTTAATCCACCGTGGACAACTGATGACTAGTCTGCATGCACAGGCTCAAATTTGACACTTAAACCAAAAAAGATCCATACTTATCATACCATGTCTGGAGTGGAGACTAGACTCCAAACTGTCAGTCTTTGTCAAATAAGAGTCAGCCACAGTACATAGTGAATATAGTCTCACTACTTCAGACTCTGCATTATGCACTATGTGAATTGCAAAAACCAAACTTAAGGTCTGTGCCTGCAGACTAACTGATGACTGTCATTTGATGTTGGTGTGGTATACATATAGAAATAAACTTTGTATATTGTTTTAGGGTATAAACAATTTGTGAATAATTTTTCTCTTGCCCGAGTCTCCTTTATCAGTGTCCCGTTTCGTAAAGACTTGTTATGATAACAAATACAGAATGTCTATAACAAATTTACCATCAGCCAATCAGGTTGAAGGATTTCAGTAGCTTTTAACTGTTATTGTAATTTGTTATTATAACAAGTTTTATGAAACCCTGATGTCAAAGATGACATTGAATTGTTGCAGCCTGTTTATTATTATTATTTTTATTATTATTCAGGTTATGGAATAGATGATGCCAATTTTTGTTTTTAGATGAAATATTATATCTTATCTTCAGTCTGCTATAATGTTAGGAAATGTTAATTTGTTAGGGAAAACAAATAAGATGTATTCTTGGAATTCATATTGCAATAAATGAATAATCCTAATGGAAAAAACGGTCTCCTTTGTTCTTTACAAGTTGTTAAAGGACAAGTCCACCCCAACAAAAGTTTGATTTGAATAAAAAGAGAAAAATCCAACAAGCATAACACTGAAAATTTCATCAAAATCGGATGTAAAATAAGAAAGTTATGACATCTTAAAGTTTCACTTAATTTCACAAAACAATTATATGCACATCTTGGTGGGTATGCAATTGAGGAGACTATGATGTCATCCACTCACTATTTCTTTTGTATTTTATTATATGAATTATGAAATATTCCAATTTTCTCCTCATTGCCAAGTGATACAACGATTAATTCCTCCCTGAACATGTGGAATTAGCATTGTTAATACTATATGGTTCAGTCAAGTTGGTCCTTATTGTCAAATCTGTAAAAAATGAAATATTGTATCATTCAAACAATAAAAAACAAAAGAAATAGTGAGTGATTGACATCATCGACTGACTCACCTAGTTGTGCATTTCACCGTTTTGTGAAAAATAAGCGAAACTTTAAAATGTCATAACTTTCTTATTTTACATCCGATTTTGATGAAATTTTCAGCACTATGCTAGTTTTATTTTTCTCTATTTATTCAAGTCAGTATTTTTCTGGGGTGGACTTGACCTTTAAAGTGCACAGAGAAAAAGGGTGGAGTTTCTCGAATTATAATTGAAGTGAGGATGTCTGAGATATAAAATGATGTTATGCCCACCGCCAGGGTTGGGCTCAATCACAAAGTAATCAATCAATTACATAATTGATTACAATTTTTAGTAATTGTAATTGTAATCGGAAAAAAGTAATTTAATTAAAAAGTAATTGTAATTGAACGATTTTCAATTATGTAATTGTAACTCAAAGTGATTGAGCTAAACCCTCCCCACCACCACCCCCCCCCCAGAAAGCCAACATATGTTTTCAAGGAATCAAGCTCACTGTTTACTCACCCCCCCCCCCCCCCCATCAATATTGTGATTAAGCTATATCACATTTCAAATACAAAGTGTTTCAACAATGAACACACCAAACTTTTGACAATGAATAGAAAAAAGATAAAAAGAAGTTAAAGAGAAAGCTATTAGAGTATAGAATTTTTATAGGATTTTAATTATATAAGGATAGTTGAATTTCAGTGGCAGCACCAGGCAATTTTTTTTGAAGGGCGGCAATCAAGATGACCTGACAACCCTTTTTTCAATTGAATGATGGGTAACAACACTGGTGGGGGCATTCAGGGCTGCGGACCCCAGGTAGGCAAAAGGGGAGAAAGGAAAATGCATTTTATTTATTCATTTATTGGTATATATGCACATAAAACTTGACCAGCAGCACATGCTGGAAGGGTCAATTTACAAAAATTCATGAAGTACAATGTAACAAAGCAAATCACAGATAAATCATCAGAGGTATGGGAAACGAAGAAAGAGATAAAGAAAGAAAAAAAGGGGGAAGGAGAAAAAATAGAAAGGAAGGAGAATGAAAAAAGAGGATCGAGTTTGAAGTTCAATATACAAAACATATTTCACCTCGGAAATCGAACTTTCATTCTTTTATGTGATTTATTTTTAAAAAGTGCTCTGTAAAAATGTCAGTTTTATGGTCTGAATATTAACATTTCTAATCGCGCTGTGCGTTCGTAAATTTTGATTATCAGGTACCTATTATTTTCGTGTATTCCATAAAGTTTTCAAAATACCCTTTTCATCAGGTCTGATTGTCAAAACGTATCAGCTTGCGCTGCACGCTCGCATTTTGATTGGTGACTATGTATCTTAATATTGATTATACAACAAACTACTTAAAATCCTTTTTCATGACAGTTTATCAAAAATTTTGGCTCGCGATTTGCGCTCGCATTAATAGTTAAAATATATTAACTGATATATCCTATTTATAATTACAAAGTGCTTGAAATGTCCAGTTTTCAGGCAGATTTCGCGCCCTCGATCATTAGAGGCATTAATGAATAAGATATTAATTTAATAATTAAATTGTCTCTTTTGTTTCATCTCGCCCTTAGCAAGAGAAATGGGAAGATAGTCATCATTTTTCATATGCATGTCCTAATAGGATGTCCCGTTCCTATGTTAAAACTCAAAGTAATAATAATGACAAATATCAGCTCTTTATTAAGTGCGATCCATATCCACCTCACAATTTTCCTAAAAAGTGCTTAAAATATAGAGCTGAAATTTACTTTTTTTTTCAGATCAGAATATCAAATAGTTTAAGCTCGCGATTCGCGCTCGCTTTGATTTTGATGATAAAAAAACTATTTAGAATGCCTATAGATTCTAGGTCTAAATATGAAACACGCGCGCGCATGTTTATTTAGATACTCAACTTGTTCTCTATTTAAATCATTATCCAGTTTCAGATCACAATATCAAAAATTTTCTGCTCGCGCTTTATGCTCATATTATTAATGTAGGAAGATCCCCTATTACTCATTCTCTTCATGATTTACAAAACATGAATAGAGTGTCCCGTTTTTAGGTCTAAATCTCGATTTTTTTTCCCGCTCGCGCTTGCATCAATAATTGTTTATAGTTATACCTATCTTGTTCACAACTACAAAAATTGATTAAAATTTTACATTCTTTATGTAGAAATGTCAAAATATTTCAGCTCGCTTGCGTAAAAATTGTTATAATAATTATGTAACGTCTTCATGGCTGAGTCAAACTCGCATTAATGTAAGGATTAAGATCCCCAATTAATCATCCTTTGCATGATTTACAAAACTTGAATAGAGTGTCTCGTTCAGTATAGGTCTAAATCTCTAAATTTTCCGCTCGCGCTTCGCGCTCGCATCAGTTTATTTTTATTTATATACCTATCTGTTTAAATTACAAAAAGTGCTTAGAATTTTCATTCCTTAGGTAAAAATGTCAAGAACTGATTTCAGCTCGCGTTTCGCGCTCGCATTATTTTATTAAAACGTCTTCATGGCTAACTGCAAGCAGTCTTTAACAGGTACCTTTTCCATCAGTTCATTTCTGCTCGCGCTTCATCAATTACATACACATCTTTTTCAGGATAGCAAACATTGCCCAGAATGTTAAAAATTTTAGGAAAAAATACATAATATTTCTATTACAAATTAGCTCGCGCTTCGCGCTCGCATTATATAAATAAGGATTAATAAATTACATATTTGTTTATTCATAAGAATAAAGCTAAGAAGTGACTATATTAGGACTATCCCTTCAAAGAAACCAAAAAATCATCTTCGAGCGTCCGATCGGCGAAAATATGGCTGAAAAAAAATCCGGCCCCCTATTGGCGAAGGCTGGATCCACCCCTGTATACCCCATTCCTTCTCTTTTTGATTTTTCTCCTTTCTTTCTTTCTTTCTTTCTTTCTTTCTTTCTTTCTTTCTTTCTTTCTTTCCTTCATTCATCCCTTCCTTCTTTCTTTCTTTGTTCCTTCACTTCTTTCTTTTGTTTTTTCCTTTTTTCTTCCTTCATTTCTCTTCTTTCCCGTTTTCTTTCCTCTGATCTCCTTTTTTTTCTTTTTCCCGACGGCGAACGCTGATTTACCGACGATATCATAGCGACACCCCCCCCCCCCCCCCCCCTTTTTAGCGACGGCCCTGCTTGGTGCGCTAATTAAAGTCCAAACAAGGGTCTGGGAGAGAATTTTGAAGAAGGGTATACTGGTTCGTTAAAATAGGTTTGACAACAATCCCCCCCCCCAAAAAAAAAAAAAAAAAATCTCTAAATTTAAGCCTTATTAAAGGACAAAGAGAAAAATCCAACAAACATAACACTGAAAATGTCATAAAAATCGGATGTAAAATAAGAAAGTTATGACATTTCAAAGTTTCGCTTAATTTTACAAAACAGTTATCCTGGTCTGTATGCAAATGGTGAGACTGATGACGTCATCCACTCACTTTTTCTTTTGTATTTTATTATATGAAATATTCTAATTTTCTCCTCATAGCCAAGTGAAACAACGATTAATTCCTCCCTGAACATGTGGCATTAGCATTGTTTAATACTATATGGTTCAGTCAAGTCGGTCCTTATTGTCAAATTTGTAAAAAATGAAATATTGTATAAAGAAATAGTGAGTGAGGGACATCATCGACTATCTCATTCGCATGCCACTCAGTTGTGCATATCACTATTATGTGAAAAATAATCGAAACTTTAAAATGTCATAACTTTCTTATTTACATCCGATTTTGATGAAATTTTCAGTGTTGTGCTAGTTTGATTTTTCTCTATTTATTCAAATCAACATTTTTCTTAGGTGGACAATTGACCTTTAAAGATGACCGATTTTGGTAAAAATATATTTTCCAAGCAAAAATAACAAATGAAAAGATAAAGGGGGGGGGGGGGTGAAACGCATGTCATATATCACCAACCACATTCTAGGAAACCTAAGACTTTTAATTAGATCCCCATCATCACCTCCGCCCCCCCCCCCTGCAGATCCTGCATATTGATTGACGTAGACGGACCCATATATTATAACATAAGACTTTTAATTAGATCCCCATCATCACCTCCGCCCCCCCCCCCCTGCAGATCCTGCATATTGATTGACGTAGACGGACGGACCCATATCCGCTCTGACTTGGAAATCGTACAGTTGTTAATGTTGGTTCAAGTGAACGAAATAGAGGATTGTTGCTCAAGGAATTTCCTATTCGATTTTAGTCAGTCGTTTATCCTCATACAAGTCATTGGTGAGTATGACTTTCAATAATTTCTTCTTTTTCAAGATGATTAAGTTAGGTAGTTTCACAGTTTAGGTCGATATTAACAATCATCGTTCGGATCGGGAACGTTGTGTGTGACACCGCCGACGCAGCCGCAGAGCAATTAAGTGAGCAAACTGCTAACTTAATAGACAGCTGGCAGCCGTCTGTTTCGAGGAGTTTTTTTAACATTTAATTTTTTTTTTAATTTCTCCTCGTACACAGACGGTTCGCTATCGTGCAGCCACCATTAGGGGGTTAACAATGCAAAATCCCCCCCCCCTCCCCGACGGGGCTCATCAATTTTTGTCTTTATTTCATAAAAATATACAAAAAACTGGCAAGACTTCCAATTTCCATGTCCCCTCCACTAAAATTGAACAAAAAAAAAAGGAGAAGGTTTAGCAAGAATTATCTAACAATAACATATATCTAAGAGATTTAGGAAGGAAAAGTTGGATACATACCAAAATATGGCTTTATTCCGTCAAAATCTTGAGTGTGCACGTGTGTGTAATTTCCAATGGCATCGGTTTATTTAGTCAGAAAAATAAATACCCAATACCGGTACTCTTGGAGAGTAGACTAGTCGTAATATCAGTTGATAACTGGGCGTTGTGGCGTGCGCCTGTAATACAAGCTATGTGGGGAAGTTACAAATTGATGCAGAGGTTCGAGCCCTGGTCACGTCTATCGAGTATCGGATGGTGACGTTAAAGGTCGGTCCCAGACGTAAATAATCATATCTGATTGATACACATCTGACAAAACTCAAATACACACACACACACACACACGATAACCGTTATGAAACCCATGGCTTTCAACAATTACAGCTAGCTTGTCTTGTCTTGTCTTGGGTTAAGTCGGCATATGCAGACTTGCTGTACTCCGCCAACTTTATTGATGTGTGTGAAATCACCAAGTAAGCAGGTCACTTGCTAGGTTTTTGATTGAGTTTGGATTTGAAAGAGTCTAATGAGTTTATCAATGTTGTGTCCATGTTTAACTCGTTCCAATCTTTGGTAGTTCGAGGGAAGAAGCTGTATCTATGAACATCCCTTTTGACTAGTAGACCAGCGTTCTCGCCAGGATTTTTCTTACGCGTGTCGGAAACCCGCCGATTCGGCGGTGGCCAAATTTGCACGTGATGTTTTGATTTTCACATGCGCTGCGCTTTGATCCGATCCAAAGTCAAGTTTCATTGCCGATCCGCGAAGTTCAATAGATGATGTAATGCTGTTTTAATCGGCGGCGGACACCAACCTAAAACTGATATCGGCGAAAATATTGGAATGTTAAGTTGTTATTTATCTCAAAATTTAGGGGTCTTTTTTTGTCTGGATATGTTTTAAACTGTTTTGAGGTGTTAATGAGTTAAAATGTATTTCATATACCTTTCGTTATGGACTCCCGTTCTCCGAGAAGAAATATATATCACGCATTATTCGTAAATTTCTTACAACGGCGGAAAAGAAAATAAAACAAAATAGAAGTCACAAACATCTCAGATTAATGAGCGATCGATTTGGGAATGTTTTTAAATTGTTTTTGAGGTCCTAACGAAATGAAATATATTTATATACCTTTCGCTATGACCTCTCTAAGAAATGCACTATTCTGACAACGGTGGAAAGGATTATAAAACAGAATAGAAGTCACAAACATCTCAGATTAATTGACGATTTATCAGGACATTTTAACATTGTTTTGAAGTGTTAATGAGTTAAAATATTTTTAATATACCTTTCGTTACGGACTCCCGTTCTCCGAGAAGAAATATAAATCACGTATTATTCTTAAATTTCTTACAACGGCGGAAAAGAAAATAAAACAAAATAGAAGTCATAAACATCTCAGATTAATGAACGATCGATGTGGCA
This sequence comes from Lytechinus pictus, assembly GCF_037042905.1. Classification (NCBI taxonomy): domain Eukaryota; kingdom Metazoa; phylum Echinodermata; class Echinoidea; order Temnopleuroida; family Toxopneustidae; genus Lytechinus; species Lytechinus pictus. The sequence goes on from NC_087260.1 coordinate 8,080,669, forward strand.
ATGTTTTTTAATTGTTTTTGAGGTCCTAACGAGTTGAAATAAATTCATATACCTTTCGCTATGACCTCTCTAAGAAATGTACTATTCTGACAACGGTGGAAAGGATTATAAAACAGAATAGAAGTCACAAACATCTCAGATTAATGAAAGATATATCAGGACATTTTAACATTGTTTTGAAGTGTTAATGAGTTAAAATATTTTTAATATACCTTTCGTTACGGACTCCCGTTCTCCGAGAAGAAATATAAATCACGTATTATTCTTAAATTTCTTACAACGGCGGAAAAGAAAATAAAACAAAATAGAAGTCATAAACATCTCAGATTAATGAACGATCGATGTGGCAATGTTTTTTAATTGTTTTTGAGGTCCTAACGAGTTGAAATAAATTCATATACCTTTCGCTATGACCTCTCTAAGAAATGTACTATTCTGACAACGGTGGAAAGGATTATAAAACAGAATAGAAGTCACAAACATCTCAGATTAATGAAAGATATATCAGGACATTTTAACATTGTTTTGAAGTGTTAATGAGTTAAAATATTTTTAATATACCTTTCGTTACGGACTCCCGTTCTCCGAGAAGAAATATAAATCACGCATTATTCTTAAATTTCTTACAACGGCGGAAAAGAAAATAAAACAAAATAGAAGTCATAAACATCTCAGATTAATGAACGATCGATGTGGCAATGTTTTTTAATTGTTTTTGAGGTCCTAACGAGTTGAAATAAATTCATATACCTTTCGCTATGACCTCTCTAAGAAATGCACTATTCTGACAACGGTGGAAAGGATTATAAAACAGAATAGAAGTCAGATTAATGAACGATATATCAGGACATTTTAACATTGTTTTGAAGTGTTAATGAGTTAAAATATTTTTAATATACCTTTCGTTACGGACTCCCGCTTTCCGAGAAGAAATATAAATCACGCATTATTCTTAAATTTCTTACAACGGCGGAAAAGAAAATAAAACAAAATAGAAGTCATAAACATTTCAGATTAATGAACGATCAATTTGGGAATGTTTTAAAATTGTTTTTGAGGTCCTAACGAGTTGAAATATATTTATATACCTTTCGCTATGAACTCTCTAAGAAATGCACTATTCTGACAAGTTAGTGACAACGGTGGAAAGGATTATAAAACAGAATAGAAGTCACAAACATCTCAGATTAATTGACGATCTATCAGGACATTTTTAACATTGTTTTGAGGTGTTAATGAGTTAAAATATATTTGATATACCTTTCGTTGCGGACTCCCGTTCTCCGAGAAGAAATATAAATCACGCATTTTTCTTAAATTTCTTACAATGGCGGAAAAGTAAATAAAACAAAATAGAAGTCACAAACATCTCAGATTAATGAACGATCGATTTCGGCATGTTTTTAAAAAAAATTTGAGGTCCTAACGAGTTGAAATAAATTTATGTACCTTTCGCTATGACCTCTCTAAGAAATGCACTATTCTGACAACGGTGGAAAGGATTATAAAACAGAATAGAAGTCACAAACATCTCAGATTAATGAACGATATATCAGGACATTTTAACATTGTTTTGAAGTGTTAATGAGTTAAAATATTTTTAATATACCTTTCGTTACGGACTCCCTCTCTCCGAGAAGAAATATAATTCACGCATTATTCTTAAATTTCTTACAACGGCGGAAGAGAAAATAAAACAAAATAGAAGTCATAAACACTTCAGATTAATGAACGATCAATTTGGGAATGTTTCAAAATTGTTTTTGAGGTCCCAACAAGTTGAAATATATTTATATACCTTTCGCTATGAACTCTCTAAGAAATGCACTATTCTTACAAGTGACAACGTTGGAAAGGACTATAAAACAGAATAGAAGTCACAAACATCTCAGATTAATTGACGATATATCAGGACATTTTTAACATTGTTTTGAGGTGTTAATGAGTTAAAATATATTTGATATACCTTTCGTTACGGACTCCCGTTCTCAGAGAAGAAATATAAATCACGCATTATTCTTAAATTTCTTACAACGGCGAAAAAGAAAATAAGACAAAATAGAAGTCACAAACATCTCAGATTAATGAATGATCGATCTGGGAATGTTTTAAAATTGTTTTTGAGGTCCTAACGAGTTAAAATATATTTATATACCTTTCGCTATATGAACTCTCTAAGAAATATAAATGACACATTTATTCTGACAACAGCGGAAATGTAAATAAAATAGAACAGAATTCACAAACATATCACTAAACAGATCACTTAGATTGTGAAGCGTCTTGGCTTGATAGGGAGGTATAAACCGGGATATAAATGATAGTCTTTAATAAAATTGTTGATGATTCATAATATATTTGTAAAGAGTTTTGATGTGATAACGACATGATTTATGATATAAAATCATTCTTCGAAAACCAAAATGAAGCTCACAGCCAAAGCAATTGATACCTCCTTCGACATAAGGTACATTACGTAATACCTTGGATGACCAAGCTGGGCCAAGTCTGTCATCAAGACACTCGACAAAATATTGAGATAATCTGTCGAGATTTGCTGAACCATTAAATCAGGTAAACAAGAGATAAAAATCGTTTCTCTTGGGACTCATTTGGGCAGCCACTGAGGTGATTTTGAAACATGAGCCACGCGAGCAATTGCCTTGGGTGGTGATGGACATTTCATTGATTTCTTTTTTAATCAGCGACTTTACAAATAAAAAATAATAATACATATTCTAATAACTTTTTAAATCTTTGATGGATTTTCCTCAAACTTTCACCAATATTTATCTTTTTTTTTCTCCTATCTGTACTATAAATTTTTTGTCGGGGTGAACTCCCCCTTTAATGTTTGGTCACTTGAAAATGAAACCTACGTATCATGAACGTGTTTTCAGTTGGGAAAATTTGGAAATTGCAAAATCACTTATCGTTTATTTCTACCATGTTTATTTTTTAAAGAAAATTGACACTTCGAAAAAGTGTTTTTGACCATTTTCATCATTTTGCAATTCAAATTCCCTTTAGAAAGATGTTGCAAAGTCTTATGGATATTTCTGATCTGTACGATGCAGGATCTAGGGGCGGGGGAGTTTTTTTTTTGTATGGTAGTTTTTATTTGACAACTTCAGTTCATATACAAAATAAAATACATATAAGAAATAGAAGTTGGATGTCTTTACAAATTGATAAATACCTTGACAACTCATAAATTTAACACAATTTTTTTCCCTTTAGTGTTATAATAAAACACAATGTCAGACATCTTCCAATACATAATTATAAATAACATTGATGATGATTATAACATGAAGCTATTAAGCTCTTGATAGCTTCATGATTATAATATGCATTAAGAATAAAAACTTCTACAATAAATTCAACATATTGATTTTTTCCAGTGTCAAATATCAACATAAAAAAGAGATTTTCCAAATACACATTGGCATGACATATCGATTAGAAATACCTAAAAATATATTTTTAGATATTTCTAATCGATGTGTCGATCATGCGGTTTCATGCCAACCCCCCCCCCCCCCGCCCCTAGATTATTATTCAATAGAAGAAACTGTACACACATGTAAAAAACAATACAAGAAATTATAGTCTGTTTTAGATGAAAGAATGAAAAATAAACGTTAAAAACAAGCAATTAGCCGTCAAACAAATAACATTAACTTTACATCTCGCTCCCGCGCCCGGGATCTCGTTTTTCTCCTTTGACAAAATCATGCACACACGTATGTCGCCCTAAGCCCCATTTCCAGCAAGCTAGCCACCGGGGCTAGCCAACACTCATTGTGAGTAACTTGTGACATGACAGCAGATGACATAAGAAATTGAGAATGAACGTTAAGAATATTACTTAGAAAGTAATTAGCGGGAAAATTATGAGGAACAATTCATTTCATGATAAAAATTTCTTGAAAACTATCGGAAAACGGTATCATGTAAATAAATGAAAGGCTACGTCGGACCCGAGTCGCACCGCGGACAATTCAGTTCTAACATACATTGTAGCATGCATGTCCGGCTCAGCTAGGCGCGCTGCCAACGCTAGTGTGGCTGCTCAGGCTTGGCTGGCTGGCTGGCTCGCCGGCCGGCTGGAAGTGGAAATGCGCCAGTTTCTACGCATGGATATTTTCCGGTCATCAATAATAACATCGTAGTTTGTCTGTTGCCGAAATGATTCTGAAACATCCTTTACTTTTGAGGATTGATGATGAATGATGCAACAATTATTTCCGATGACTTTTCCCCACTTTTTATGATTTTTTAAAATTTATTTTTTTTGCCTGTGTCGCTCGCGTTTTGCACGTGACGCATATAGAGCTTGTGGAATTTACGTGTGTCGCATGTGACGCGTGTGTTCTACACTGGCGAGAACGTTGTAGTAGACGCTGGAGCTTGATACTATTTCCTCTAGTCTGCCGGGTGTTTTGCTGGATGAAGTTTTTGGGGTTGATGGCAACAAGACCTTTGATTATTTGGAACGTTAGGCTCAGTCTACTGTATTTCCGTCTGTCTTCCAATGAGTCCCATTCTAAGGCCCGTAACATGGTTGTGACGCTACTGGTTTGTCTGTAGTTCCCCATACAGAAACGAGCTGCCTTTCTCTGAATGGCTTCTATTTTCTGGGTATCCTTCTTGTAATGGGGATCCCATGCAGGGGAGGCGTATTCCAGGATTGGTCTCACCAACGTTTGGTAGGAAAGTTGTTTTATTTCCTTGGGAGCAGACCAAAAGTTCCTTCTCAGGAAACCGAGTACTCTGGAAGCTTTGGAGCAGACTTTGTTGATCTGGGCGTCCCAGCGCATCCTGTTATCCATTTCAACACCAAGGTAAGAGCATGTAGACACTTCTTGTAGTTTTTGGCCACAGAAGGTGTAATCTCTTTCTGTTGGAATCTGTACTGCCTTGGATGGTATTTTCATGATGACACATTTGGCTGGATTGAAGGACATGGCCCATTTATTCTGCCACTCTTCTAGTTTTGACAGATCGTCTTGGAGGATTTGAAAGTCATTAGAATTTGTGCCAGAAGTGTAAATGACACAATCATCGGCAAACAGCCTTGTCGTTGACAGGAGGCCATCAGGTAGATCATTGATGTACATAAGAAAATCTAGTGGGCCGGTTACTGTGCCCTGGGGCACTCCTGAGAGCACTGGCAACTCCTCGGAGGGAGATCCATTGACCAAGACTGTTTGGAAGCATCCTGTGAGGAAGTGTCTTTCCCACTTTAGGAGCGATCCAGTAATGCCATATGATTGGAGTTTTCTCAGTAGTCGTTCGTGTGGAACCTTATCGAACGCTTTGGCAAAGTCTAGGAAAGCTACATGTACAGATTTTCCTTTCTCAAGAGCATTTGTTATGTCATGGATAGTAAGTACTAATTGGGTGGTAGTAGAACGTTTTGCTCTAAAACCATGTTGGTTGTCAACCAAGATTTCATGCATTTCCAAATGCTTCATAATATGGGAATGTACAATGTGTTCGAGGATCTTACAAGCAATACAAGTCAATGATACTCCTCTATAATTATTTGGATCTGACTTTTCCCCTTTTTTAAAGATAGGACAAATATTAGCCCTTTTCCACTGTAAAGGTACATAACCCTCATTTACTGAGGACTGATATACATCAGTTAAAATTGGGGTTATTTCCTTTGCTACCATTTTAAAGAACCACGGAGGAAGGTCATCTGGTCCAGATGCCTTGTTAGGATTAATGTTCTGTAGTTGTTTAAGTACTCCAGATTCACTAATAACAAGTTTTTGTATTTCCGGTAGTTGAGTAGAGATTAGTGGTACATTTGTTACATCCTCTTTTGTGAAGTTGCTTACAAATACCTTGCTAAGAAGCACAGCTTTCTCTTTATCAGCACTTATTATTTTATTATTGATTAGAAAGTCATCAATACCAGTACTTTCTTTCTTTAATTTTGCAAATATAGACCAAAAAACCTTTGGGTTTTCTTTTAATGACATTAGTAAATTGTCTGTTATATACTCTGATTTAGATTTATTTAATTCTTTTCTAATTACATTGCAAAACTTTTTGAAGATATCCCAATCTTTGGGCAAACCAGATCTCTTTGCTTTATTATACAATCTTTGTTTTTTCCTACACATTCTCCTATGTGTTCTTGTGAACCATGGTAAATTTCGTCTATTAGAAGCCAACTTTACTGGTACATGGTCCTTCATTATGGATTTCAGCTCTTTTTCCAAGTTATCCCATTTATCCTGCGTTGAGCAGTTCATATAACTTTCCCTGTACTTCTTACAAAACTGGTTTATTCTTTCTTTAATTCTTTCCTCATCAGCTTTCTGTCTTTGGAAAATTACTCGTTTAGGTTTACAATTCCTTCTTACTTTGACATTGATACTTGATTCTACTATATCATGATCACTAAGCCCTGCGATGACATTTACGTCTTGGACGACAGCAATGTTATTTGAAAAGAAGAGGTCTAATATATTGTTTTCCCTTGTTGGGCTATTTACTAACTGTTCTAAGCCATTGCTAATTGTAACATCTAATAATGCTTCAGCAGTTTCTTTTGAGGCTGAACTTGTTTGCAATACAATTGCCTCTTTCCAGTCAATGTTACTTTGATTAAAATCTCCTTGGATGATGACATCATAAGGCTTAACATGAGTGAGTAGCTCAGTGAGTAAGGCGACAGACTGGAGATACTTCATTCTGCAGCGAGAGGTTCGAATCAAAGATCCAACCGGAAGTAAGAAGAAAAAAAAGAAGAAGAAAGGACGAAAGAAGCAGTGTTTTGGAGAAGTATTTTTTAAATTAGTGGAGGGGACATGGGACATAAAGAAGTCTTTCCGAACTGTACCAAAATAAAAATTATTATTCCGTTTTGGCCTGAAATGCACCAAAACGGGGAAAAATAAACTTAAAAGGGGAAAAAACAGTGACTTACTTCGGCTGTCGCACAAGTTCACTTCCCTGTTTTATCCGAACTTAGCCAACAGAGTTCAGCGGAACAACCAACATAACAGAGACCGAAGCTTTTGGTCTAACCGCTAACATGACTGGGCTTCCACTGATGCTGGACTATAAACGAATTAAAATATATCTTTCGTTATGAACTCCTGTTCTCCCAGAAGAAACTTAATTGACGAATTATTCCAACAACCTCGGAAAGAAAAAATAAAACAGAATTGAAGTTGATAACCTGTCAGATTAGTTGGCCTTTTGGCGATCTTTTAGGACATGTTTTATAATTGTTTTGAACGGCTAACAAGTTAAAATATATTTTATATATCTTTCGTTATGAACTCCCGTTCTCCCAGAAAAAATATAATTGACGAATTATTCCAACGTCCGAAAGGAAAATAAAACAGAATTGAAGTTGGTAACATCACAGATTAGTTGCCGATCTATCAGGACATATTTTAAAATTGTTTTGAGGAGCTAACGAGTTCAAATATATTTCATGTACATTTCGTTATGACCCCTTTTTCTCCGTTAAGAACTATTAAAGACGCATTTTCTCGTCAATGTTGGAAACGTAAATAAAACAAAATAGAAGAATTAGAAGTTGGAAACATCTTAGATTAGTTGGCGATCTATCAGGACATGTTTTAAAATTGTTTTGAACGGCTAACGAGTTAAAATATATTTCATATATCTTTCGCTATGAACTCTCGTTCTCCCAGAAGAAATATAAATGACGAGTTATTCCAACATCGTCGGAAAGGAAAACAAAAATGAATCGGATGCCGATCCGATGATCAGTTACAGTGTTCCTTATTGAGTTCAGCCTCCGCTAGCACTATCACCACGAGGTTGAAGAGAAGATATCGTAAACATATCATCAGAGACAATAGCGAAATACACGTATTGCATTGCATTATAGCTCGATTATGCACCACGCAGCACTTGCACGCACGAGACATCACACTTCAGAGTCTAGTCCGAATCTGACTTTTTACTCTGACAAAGGTGCGTCAAGGAGACGGTCGTGGTTAGTCAAAATCTTGAACTGGTGCGAGTGCGTCACTTTTTTCTTTCTTGGCAGGGTCAAGGTGCGTCGTTGTTAAGACACACATGTGCGTCATGGTACCATAAAATCTGACTCACGTTTGACAAGTGACGCACCATTCCCGGGGGTCGAGGGGTGCGTCTTACAATTGATAGGTGCATAACTGTAACGTGAGGATCTGGATGTATACGATGCAGGGCCCTCCTGGGCATAAACGCATCAGGTACTTGACCTGAATTTTGCCGGGGACCGGCAGGTGCAATACAGCGGGTGAACCCCCTACTCTTTGACGAATAGTGATTAGTGTACCGGGTTAGCCTTGAGGACTCCATGATGATATTTTTAAATATTTTGACATATACTTCTTCATCATGGAGCCTTGAACCGCCTCCCATATAAGAGACACATCATAACAAATCCATCTTGAAGATAGAAATCACGTAAATGTTTGTGATTTTACTTATTTTTACACCTTCATCCACCTATGTGTACCGCTGCACCCCGACCATTCGCCATACAGGGAAATGTACGGGGTGCTCTGTTCTGAGACCAGTGCCACTTCCAGTCTTATTTATTCAGTAGGAACGCATGAAGTAAAAGAGTCTGACTTACCAATTCTTGTGTTGACCCAAACGTAGATTTTGGTTCTTAAACAGGATTCCAATGTCCAATAAGTGAAATATCGTCCTTGATTGTAAGATTTTTTCAAAATCGTGTAAAATCATCAGGAAATTTTTCATTATTCTTGTCTGGCCCATAGTCTCCTACGTAAGTACCTCAACACGCCCTCTTGTGCTGAATAAAAGAAAGCTACCCACTGAACAGTGGCGACCACAGAGCTGGATAAAATATTATTAAAGCTCCTACCTGTTTCCGGTGAAGCATAATATTAGGAAGCTCCGTGATCCAGCGACTAGTCTTTTTCTCACCTGACACTGAATATTTTGTTCACTATTTTTTTTTTTACACAAGAATTATTGTTGTCACAGGCGGCAGAGGGGGGGGGTACACATACAATACCCCTTGAATGTCAGGAGGGGAGAGTTCCCCCTAAAGAAATAAAGAATAAAAGAAACAAAGAACAAAGACTGAGAAAAAAGGAAGAAATAAAAAATCAAAAGAAACTCAAATACGCTTGGAAGAAAAAAAGAAAGAAAGGGTAAGGGAAGAGGAAAGTAGACAAATGATGCTTTGGATATAGAACTAGAAATATTATAGATAAGCCAAAAAAAATAGCCATTTGGACTTTTTTATTCTTAAAAAACATGTTTATCTAGACGAAACAAACTTGCCAATCTGTCGAGGCTATCGAGACATGTTTATCAGAATGCATCACGAGTAGTGTTTCGTCCATCTGGGTGGATGAACCTCTATGGCTTTGTGATATTTTTTTCTTTTTTCGATTTGTCACGATCAAACACCATTGAATGAACCAAGAGTACTCACCGGAGGTGGAAAAATCAATGAGTTTTTACTAATTTTTCACATGATTTTCAGCAATTAGATGATCTTTCTAATAAATATAAAGTTATGTCAAGTATCACACTTGATCTACATGTAGTTCGATAAGGTAGTGATATTTGGGGCGAGGGATGGGGAGGAAAATAGTCAATGCTTTTTTTGTCCATGCTACGGTATACTGCCAAGAACAAGGTTATATTGGTTATACCTTGTTCATAGGATGAGTGTGCGTATGAAGGTTCCAAAAATTGGTTAATAAAGAGGTGAAAAATTGAAGGTTTCTTTCCAGACCGATCTCGTGTAGATCCCTTTATCCGTTTGTCAACAAAGCAAATACCATAGGTCTGACCCTTGAACCGCTTCGTTATGACGTACCTTCGATTAGCGATGTTACAAAATGCCGTTTTGAAGAACAATTTATAGATAAAAATTATTATTCAACAAATACTAGAAATTAATATGTGATTATGAATAATTATTATGTGATTATGAATGATTATTATTATTATAACAATTATTTATAATTACGTATTAAATTTTAGTATTTGGTCATTTTAGTATTACAGGTCAGCATATGAGCATGTAAAGAAAAATAGCTCACACTTTGCGTTTACATATTTTGTTTATGAATAAGATATGAGAAATCACTCAGGAAAACAATGAGAACGCGAAGCGCGAGTTGACTTTAAATACTGACCTAGAAATTGAGCATTTTAAGCATCATTAAATTCATTGCCTTGGCCCAAAATTAAATTGAATTCTTGAAATTTATTTTTTTCTAATTAAAAAGAGTCTGTGGAGATGAAGTATACCGTAATATTAAACTATATATAAAAAAAAAAAATCACCTTTAGATCTAGGTCATTTTGCCCTCCCCCCCCCCCACCAATAAGATATCCTGCCACACAGGCTTGCTGCCACACCTCTCCAGAAGCTTTGTGAATAATTGTTTCTCCTACAAAAAGTCTGAGATGGTTTCTCAAGATTCTACAATATATCTCTCCCACTTCCACCCATTACTAAAAAGTAGCACCATTTTTCATCTTTCATCTTTTTCTGTTCTCCTTGTCTGCGCAATAATAGAGTACCGGTACTGTATCTCTCATTGAACTTTGCAGTACTGTCTAAAAGCATTAATAGTGAGAGTACAAGACTATTTTTTGTTTAAAATTAAAATCTGAACTCTGTTTTATTTGCATGTACATACGGTTCCCCGTACATACATGTATGTAGGCCTACATGTACATGTACATGTTTTAAAAAAATAATGGAAAATGTAGCTGTGTTTAATGGGATATTTCATAGCATGAACAATAGGTGTACAGTACATGTACATGGATATACTGGCATTGGCTTATGTGCATGTACACAATATCCTTTGGTTTTGATATTTAATTTGGATAACTCGCTATTGAATTTGGATAATGGCATTGGGTAATGTGCATGTACACAATATCATTTGGTTTTGATATTTAATTTGGATAAATGTGAAAAAAAATTCTTAAATCAAATTTTCCTTTTGTTAATAAAATCCAATATGAACATACATGTACATGTACTATGTATTGTATGTACCTGTTGCCGGGGGGGGGGGGGGGGGGGAGCACTCACATAATTTGGTGGTACGGGGTCATGTCCATTTGATGACCCCCTTTTTCAGACCTAATTTTCAGTTCTCTAGATACTGCGAATGACAAAAGTTCAGTTCAGAGGCCACCCAGTCCCGCTCGCAAGACCCCCGTCACGAGACATCTCAGTTCCCTAGCCCTGACAACATTGTCAAGCGCGAGCACCGCATGTGAGAGATGCATGTACGGCTTCGCAACTCCCTACATATAATAACTAGTAGCCGCTCCATGCATGGCTAGCACATGCACAGCGCTATGGTGCAACGTACCTGCAGTATGCCGCGATCCCGTTCTGTAGAACCTGTTTTTCACACTGCACGGTAGTTCCTAAGGCCCTGTATTTTAGTCAGTTCCTTCATACAGGTCCATGGTTCCTTAGACCCCCCATTTCAGAGTTTCGTGAGGCACACCCCCATCAAAAATTAATTTGAGTGCCTCCCCCCGGGCCTGTGGCTAACAGAAAAAGGTGGCCATTGTGGACAGGTGACCATTATAGACAGGTTGTAAAACAATTCCTTTCAAATAATCCCTGTAGCCACTAAACTTGACTTCAGATTCATGTAGGTTCTCAGTACAGGCTTGACTGTACATGTTTAGAGGATTTTAGAGGAACAGTGTATGTGAACAGTGACTTTTTAATAAAATGTTGGAGCACACGTATAATGCTTGTCTGTTTAGTATGCGCAGGTGATGGCCAAGCCTCTCCCATGTGACATCCAATATTCATCCACCTTCCTACATCTACATGTACATACAGATAGAAATGCTTATGCACGCAGAATTCATGGTTTTAGTAAAAAAATTCTGTATCTCTTGTCCTAGTGTTGGCCTATATTTTCTGCATGATTGATTGCAGAGCTCTTGCTTGCACATACATGTACATGTACATGTAGTTTGCATTCTATGTCAGGGAAGAATTTTGCTTTACAAATTTGAATAGCATTTTTGGTCATAAGAGAAAAGCTCTCAACTATAAAGTAATGTACAGTCCTATGTAAAAATATGCTATACGAAAGACTTAATAGCAGTCTTTAAAAAATGTGGAGTAAATTGCGATGCGATACCAGGAAAATTATTCCCTGCATTGTACATGTACATGTACATAATTAATGGAAGAATAACCCAAGTCCATGTAGTTCATTTCAAGTAATTCCTGAAAAATTACAAATATTTTTGTTTATACCAATTAGGATTTGGGTCATTTTTTTTCCATTTATTGGGGGGGGGGCGTCTCGGTGGAATTGAAGAATGTACGTACATATACAAGCAACAGTTCCCGACACAATAGCCAAAATATATGTTGTACTTTAGATGTATACTCAATTCTTTGGTCTTAAAAACATGCAAACAGGAATGTTTGACATGAAATTCTGCAAAAAAATTTCATGAACAGCATTTTGCAAATTTGCAAATAGATCTATGCTATTGTTATGTTGTATTTTGCCATTTTTGTTGATCCTGTATGAAAGTGAAATATTTTTACTTTTAGTTGTACATAAACAATTTTTCAAAAGGCCAAATTCATGTTGCTCCAAATGCTATTCCCATCTTTGCAAAAATCAAGTTACTTCTCAGTGATGGTAGTGTAAAAATACCATATCGAACATGGTACTGCCTTTTCAATCAATTAACTAGCTAACCCAACTGGTAAAAAAATCTCTTCTCCATGTATTTTTTCATGAGGAATTTATTTTTATTTAGTGATTTACTACATGTACATGTAGGATTACGGATGGAGTTATGACTTCTACAGTAGTGTAGAATCTTGATTGCAGTATCACGGGTGCAAGATTCATGTGCCAAACGATTGTTGCTTTGCATGGAGATGATCCCTTTGCTTTGTTTTATTATTCTCTCAATTGACAGACATATGGTTGAGATCACAGGTCAAGTTTAAATTTATTACCATGTAGTTGAACTTAGCCACCACTGTAGGTCTCTTTCTAGTGTTTTTAATGTTGACGAGCCCTTTAGATAGAAGATAGATTTTTGAAAATGTGATACATGTAGATGTGTTGTACATACAAGAACTGATACATAGTATGTATTTTTTTTTGCTCCTGCTGTAGATGGAAATGTTGATCATTGAGGATATCCAAGCCAAGAAACCAATCCTGAAGACAAGACTGAACCTTTTGTGACATCACACTCTTGTCGCTTATCCCCTCATTTCTCCATCGTCATGGTTACTGAGAAAGTACCTCCGCACCCTTCCCTCCATAGGGATCCAAGCAAGGTTCCTGTGGTACTTCCCTGCGACCTAGAGACATGGCCCTTGGTCCAGGGAGCCCTGACCAGACTGAAGAGGGTGTCCAACGTGTCGGAAGCCATACCTATCATGGATCACATCTACGCCCTTATCCATGGTGGTGCTAAGTCGGCAGATACTCGCAGGACCAGGGCAGCGACAGTCCTGGCTGGATTGGTCAATTTCCTGGAGGTCATCGCAACGCGGGAGGAGCGGATACTGTTCTTTGACCAAACCTTACCCATGATAGTAGATCTCGCTTTGGCTCTTGGAGAACTGAAGCCGAAGGAGGGCTTTTTCTACAGTGTTCAACAAATAGGTAATATTGTATGACCCTTATTACATGTATACATACCTTTTTAATCAAACATCAATATACTGTACGTCTGTAGTGCATACAGTACAAATAAAGATTCATGACGAACAGGTTTGGATTGAAGATTGGAAGAAAGATTATTGGAAGAATACTCCTGACTGATACATGTAGACCATCACTGCTCTTCTTTTTGCCTGTTGATAATCATGTTGTATTACATTTTATATGGTGAATAAATAATTGTTGCTTTTGAAACAGCGCTTAAGACCTGCCAACCAGTACGTTTTAGCCGTATTTAGTACGTTTTTGCAACCAAAATACGGCAGTACGTTTTTTCTTTGAATTTTTTTTTTTAAAAACTAAATCGTAATTTATTGAGAAAAATAATCTCTATATGTCTCTATTTCATAAAACGTGCACAAATATGGTTATTAGATCAATGTAATTTCAGGTAACTTGTTTTTTTTTCAATCATTTTTTTCAAACCAGGGTGAAGATATACACATGTTTTAATGTTTTTTTTTCATCTGCAAGAGCAGTGCGCATTTTAGCTTGCATGCAGCTTGAGCGCCGCGATGAGCGAGTGCGCCAAGCATTTTATTATGAAATACACTTTTTTGGGGAAAAATACATTTTTTTTTATCACAGAATACAGTTTTTCATTCCCAGAGGTTGGCAGGTCTGCGCTTTATAATCCAGTTGACCTTTACAGTTTATACTCTGTAGCTTTGCCATGTCTATAGAATTATACACAAACATTGCTACTGAACAGTGCTTAAAGGTCAAGTCCACCTCAGAAAAATGTTGATTTGAATAAATAGAGAAAAATCAGACAAGCACAATGCTGAAAATTTCATCAAAATCGGATGTAAAATAAGAAAGTTATGACATTTCAAAGTTTCGCTTATTTTTAACGAAATAGTTATATGAACGAGCCAGTTACATCCAATTGAGAGAGTCGATGATGTCACTCACTCACTATTTCTTTTGTTTTTTATTGTTTGAATTGTACAATATTTCAATTTTTATGAATTTGATGATTAGGACCCGCTTGCCAGAAGCACAAAATGTTAAAAGAATGGAATTCCACGTGTTCAGGGAAGAATAAAACTTCATTTCACATAACAATGACGAGAAAATCAAAATATTTCATATTTCATATAATAAAATACAAAAGAAATAGTGAGTGAATGATGTCATCAGTTCCCTCATTTGCATACCGACCGAGATGTGCATATAACTGTTTTGTGAAACAAAGCGAAATTTTAAAATGTCATAACTTTCTTATTTTACATCCGATTTTGATGAAATTTTCAGTGTTATGCTTGTTGAATTTTTCTCTTTTTACTCAAATCAAGTTTTTGTTGGGGTGGACTTCTCCTTTAAGAAAGCTCTAATTAGCAACAAAATGTTTATTATGAGCACAATTAGATCAGTATTCAGACTGAAATTTAATCCTGAAAACAAATTGTATGGGTTGCTTTAATTATGGAGTTTACATACATGTACATGTATGTAGCTGTACGCCCTTTATAGTGCACAATTGTACGTATTAGCCTCCAGAGTGGAGGCACTTGTGGCATACAGAGTATGGAGAGACTTTGTAGTAGAATTCCGCTTATTTGTGTGCGTTTGATTTTACATGCAAGGTGTATCAACAATTTCATGTACTTCTGCTTCAAATTTACATGACAAATATTAATTGTTTATATTTTTTAATCAATTAATTATGCAAATAAGCATATGAAATTTACCCTAAATTTGTTTTTTTTGTGTATGTTTTTGCCTTTAACTCAATTTATTTACCTACATGTAGTAGAATGCTAATTTTGGTGAGAGTATCAATTTTTACATTTATAACAAATATCTACGAAAAAATTGCAAAAAATATAATTTATGTATTTTTCGTTTTTAAATAAATTCACTTTGTTCTTTCGAACCTATGTTTTTTTCTGATGAACTATGGCGGGATCCTTTTGCGATCATAAATAGCATAAAATAAATCCATTTGAACCAACAAAAGTATAAAAAAAATAATCATACATTTATGATTATTGGTTGAAAGACACAATTTGCATTGACCTTGTACATTTTGGGTCCGACATGCACATACAAAATGTTGTGTAATTTCAAAACCGCGCACCCAGGCATCGCAAATTTGGTCTCAAATGATGCGCAAGACTTGAAAGTAAAAAGTCAGCGAGCGGTGCAGTCAAAAAATTTCGCGCGGCGGCGTAGTGACAAAATTTGTCGAGAGGGGGGGGGCTCAAATTGACCCCCCCCCCCCAGTTTGAATAAATTGTATTAGGGGCCTACAATAGACCTTCAATGCACACTCAGACCTAACTGAGAAACAAAACAAGCATGGCTTTAATAGACATGTTCAAAAGAGTAAGAAACACTGTATACATTTTTTTCTCATATCCAATGTTTTTATTCATAATTATGTTTGGGGTAAGTTGGAACATGTTCCAAATAGCCCCTTCAATTTTGTTCTTACTAACCCCTAATTTTTCAGACTTTCCCTATTTTTAAATTTGCATATTGCCTCATTCTGAGCATAACATATGTCATGGGAAAATATAATTCACACCACATACATGTATGTCAATGTCAGGAGGAGATGATGTACAAATAAAGGGGAAAATCTGAAAATTTGTGTACAAAACAAATAGAGAGTTGTCCACAAAATTAGTCATTTTGAAGCATGTTTGCCAATTTGAGGATCCCCATAGAATTAGAAAGTACAACAAGGCTTTTTAAATGCCCATAACTTGCCTATTTCATTAAACCGATTTTGATGAAACTTGTTTTAAATTGTTCCTCTTGTTTTACTCTTTCCAATAAGATTGCTTCTCTTCTTGGGTTTTGGTTTCCTTTAAATATGATCTTTTGAAAAGCGGCCTTGCCCTACAGTTGTACATATATATATATGCATAAAAAAATATAAACATTTAAGGCATCTATAGATTGTGTGTTGAATATTGCACCTTTCTTCTACCTCCGTAATTACACTCTACTAATTACATTTATTTATAGTCAAATTGTTGCTAGTAAAAATACATGTACTTTGTAGCACGCATGAATCTTGTTTTGATGGAAATAAGATGGAAATTCACCCTGATTGATAGATCTGCATGAGTTACCATCATCGTTAAAGTTCTTTGACATTAAAGGTAAGCCCTGGTGATCATGACACATAAATTATTCATGGGGCCATTATCCCCTTGTCTGAATGCCAAGGGTGATATCAGCCTTTGCAACAGTTGAGATTCATGTTCTGCACGTTCTCATGTTTTCAAGTGCACATGTACAGCACAGGGCCGTACATTAGTCTGCAGGCACAGACCCTGACTGAAACTTTGATCAGCAAGTGTGTCTCCACGCAAAGACTAGCACATACAAAACTTGCTGTTTCAGTTGGCCTTCAGTACACAAGGCAGGAGTAGGCTGCACATTCAGACCCTTAAGTCGAGTGAAGGGTATGCACAGCAGACTACGTACATGTACATGTTGTATGTTCTTAAGAGTAATTAAAGGACAAGTCCACCCCAACAAAAAGTTGATTTGAATAAAAAGAGAAAAATCCAACAAGCAGAACACTGAAAATTTCATCAAAATACGATTTAAAATAAGAAAGTTAAGACATTTTAAAGTTTCACTTAATTTCACAAAACAGTTATGTATATGCACATCCTGGTCGGTATGCAAATGAGGAGACTGATGACATCATCCACTCACTATTTGTTTTGTATTTTATTATATGAAATATGAAATATTCTAATTTTTTCCTCATTGTCAATTGAATCAACGATTAATTTCTCTCTAAACATGTAGAATTAGTATTGTTTAATACTATATGGTTCAGTCAAGTCACTCAAATCTGTAAAATATGAAATATTGTATCATTCAAACAATACAAAACAAAAGAAATAGTGAGTGATGGATATTATCGACTGACTCATTTGCATGTCACTGAGTTGCGCATATCACTGTTTTGTGAAAAATAAGCAAAACTTTAAAATGCCATAACTTTCTTATTTTACATCCGATTCTGATGAAATTTTCAGCGTTATGCTAGTTTTATTTTTCTCTATTTTATTCAAATCAACATTTTTCTGGGGTGGACTTGACCTTTAATGTATAGTCTGTCTCTGGCGTGCAGTTGGGGGGGGGGGGCTTGGGGGCTATGGACGCCTAAACATCTTCATAAAATAAAGGAGATATAGCAAGAAAAGGAATAGAAAAAAGGTAAAACCTGACATTATTCCCTGAAAATTATGTCGGAATCCATGATAAGAAAATTACATTTTCGTTACATTTTCGTACTATTGTAGATCAAAATTTTGCTTCGCTCACTGGCATCTTAATAATTTTTGTTCCATAAGTCATTTCTGGTTCATTGCACCACTGAGTCTATTTTATAGACAAACTGTCACTTTGCAGTTGTTTCAAGAAAAAATATTGTTTGCCATAACAGAGGGAAAAATAAGGGTTGGTTAGTCATTTTTGTCTCACTTGCATACACCTAGCAGAGTGAGACTATAGGCGCTGCTTTTCCAACGGCGACGGCGGCGGCGTCAACACCAAATCTTAAACGAAGGTTAAGTTTTTGAAATGACAGCGTAACATAGAAAGTATATGGATCTGATTCATAAAACTTGGACATAAAAGTAATCAAGTATCACTGAACATCCTGTGCAAGTTTTAGGTTGCATGACCAAGGTCAAAGGTCAATGAACTTTGGCCATGTTGGGGGTATTTGTTGAATAACCATCATAATTCTGAATGTGTATGGATCTAGTTCATAAGACTTGGACATAAGAATAATCACGTATCAATGAACATCTCATGCGAGTTTCGGGTCACAAGACCAAAGTCAAAGGTCATTTAAGATCAATTTACTTTGGCTATTTTGGAAGTACATGTAATTATTAGATTGCTGTCATAACTTTCAAAGTTTATAGATATAGTTTATATAAAATCTGGATATAATGTAGGGGTAATCAAGTATCACTGACAAGTCTTAAAGGGATGGTCCGGGCTGAAAATATTTATATCTTAACAAATAGAGTAAAATTCACAGAGCAGAATGCTGAAAATTTCATTCAAATCGGATAACAAATAACAAAGTTATTGAATTTTAAACTTTATCAATATTTTGTGAAAACAGCTATATGCACATGGTCGTGAATATTCATTAGGTGGGCTGATGATGTCACATCTCCACTTTCCTTTTTGTTATGTATTACATGAAATCATAAATGTTTCATTTTTTCATACATGTGTAAATGATGTGTCTCCATTATGATGAAATAAGTTGCGGCAATAAATAACTAATGGACTTAATCAGTTGTCAATCCAATTGATTTAGTTCTTGATAGAAAATGTTGAATAAACCTAATTTGATATAATAAAATACAAAAGAACAAATGGAGATATGACATCAGCCCACCTACCGGTAATGAATATTCATGAAGACATGCCTAGAACTGTTTCACCGGAATAATGCAATAGATCTTTAAAATTCAGTAACTTCCTTATTTGTGATCCGATTTTGATCAAACTTTCAGCATTTTGCTCTGTGAATTTTACTCTATGTATTGAGATATAAATATTTCGAGCCTGGACCATCCCTTTAAGTCGCATGATCAAAGTCAAATGTCATTTATTGTCAATGAACATACAGTACATGTAGTATTGTATCATAATATATTATGAATGGTGTTTTTTGTGAATGATCATTTTATAGTAAAATTAATGTAGTTTTCAAAGTCAGCACTGCTGCTTTTCGCATACTGTAATGCAGGCGAGACTGCCAGAGGTGCTCCACTTGTTTTCAATTAGAAATGCCAGGAGGTCTGTCCTACATCATGAACATTACTATGGATATTAAAAAACACCTGCATTTTTGTACATTTCACAATCTGCCCTAATCGTGGACAGTAAATACACTGTACATGTACATACAATGAAGAATGCATACTGCTTTGACAATATTGCATGATAAATTCCAGTCGTGAGTACAATTTATAGACTCTTTGGAAGTGCATTGACTCGCTGGCAGAGTCGTTTGATAATAAAAACATCAATTTTCTCACCACCTACCATTATCATAAAATGTATTTTACATGTACAGTATGATATACTGAGCTTGCCCCTAAAAAGTGCAATTTCACATTACTTTCTACAAATTTACATCAGAATGTTCATCACTTCGAATTGAAAGTACAATGAGTTGTGAATTCAAACTTAGGCCTTTTCAGACCACCTCGAGGTTCAAGAATATTCTCTGATGGGAGAAATTTTCCCTGATCTACCCTGCTGTTTTGGCCAATGTGAGAGCAAATTAGGCGTCTCTTGAAGGTCAAGTCAACCGAAGAAAATTGTTGATTTGAATCGCTAGAGAAAAATCAAACAAGCATAAAGTAAATATTAAAGAAAGTTATGACATTTTAAAGTTCGCTTATTTTTCACAAAACGGCTATATATATGCATAACTCAGTGATATGCAAATGAGAGAGTGGATGATGTCCTTCACTCACTATTTCTTTTGTTTTTTATTGTTTGTATTATACAATATTTCAATTTTTACAGATTTGATAAGGACCAACTTGACTTAACATTGAAATAATGATAATTCCACATGTTCAGGGAGGAATACAAATTTTAAAGAATTTTTCATATTTCATGTAATAGAATACAAAAGAAATAGTGAGTGGGTGACGTCATCAGTCTGCTCATTTGCATACCGACTGGGATGTGCATAAAACTGTTTCCTGAAATTAAGTTAAATTTTAAAATGTCATAACTTTCTTATTTTACATCCGATTTTGATGAAATTTTCAGTGTTATGCTTGTTGGATTTTTCTCATTTTAATTCAAATTAACTCTCTTTTGGGGTGGACTTGTCCTTTGATATTATTCACAAATATAGAAAATGTATGCAAAACAGTGTAGGTACTCTTCAAAATTACAAGAAATTTGTCCAGGGATTTTCCCAAGGTTGTGGATATTTTGGAAGTGTGATATCAAAGCCATGTTGAATCCCATTGTAATCATAAGAACCCTATCAATGCATTTAAATTAAAAGAAAAACAGCTCCTCCATAAACATCTCCCTGATTAGAATAACTGCTATAATACTGTACATGTATGTAGCTTGTGGTTTTAAGATCATTCAGAAGAATTATGATAATTTCATTAAATTAAATCTTAAAATGACGATACATGTACATCCATCCCAACACTCTACTAAAGGAATGAAGCCAGAATCAGTGAGTGTGAGGCGAGGTTTTCCTCAATCAATATTTATTAAATTGATGTTTTTATCATACGGCTTCTCCCTGAAGCTCAGCTCAAATAACACCGAATCTCTCCAGCTTATCATCCCAACCATGGATCTTATGAGTTGTATTAGTCTTTCAGAACAGACCCTGAGTGATGGAACCTGAACTGGTACATCGTGTACTGTAGATGGGGTTAGGGGGCACCAGCTGGGGAGAGGGGGGGGGGATTATATTTTGATGGGGGTGTGCCTCAAGAAACCCCTTAAATTGGGTCTAAGGAACTGACTACAAGGGTAAAATATAGGGTCTTGGGAACTATTAAAGGGGCACTAGTAGGCCCCCTGAAAGCTTCATTTGGTGAATAAACTTGTTCATGTATACTGAAACTAAAATGTGCTGATAATGCTTCTATGCAAAAAGATCTATCATTACCAATACAACTATGTGCAGAGAAAGTGTGATTTACCTCAGGGGCGGATCCAGGATTTTCCAAAAGGGGGGGTGGAGCAAATTGTTCAGAGGAAAATTTTGACATGCAAGAAAAAAAAAATTCAACCACAAATTAAGGATATTTCGTACCCGAAAAAATTTGACAAGCAAAACAATAAAAAAAAGGTCTTCAATTACAAACCTCTGTTTTAATGCCATTTTTACATTTTTAATTTTAATTCTGCTTCTCAAAAGGGGGGGGGGGGGGCACCTGCCTCCTGCGTCCCCTGGATCTACCAGTGATTTACCTGCACATTTTGGACAATATGTGACCAGCCAGTCCAAAACTACCTCTGGCGATGGTTCGTGTACATGTAGGCTCCACCACACTTCACTAGCGCTACCCTCCGCTACACCTACCCGAACCATCGGGCAATAACTCGCTCTTAAAAACCAGTGACAAACTGTGTAACTTTTTGGTAAAAAAGGCACTGCGTCATAAAAAAAGACATTTTAAAGCGTACCGGTACTCTACCATGACTAAATTTACCATCGGACACAGACTCACTCTTTGCCCTTTCTTGTAAACGTCTCAAAATCATTGATTTGAAGTCGGTTCGCATTTCCTCACATGTATTCACTGCCTGCCGAATCCAACATGGCAAACGCTAATTGCACTACCGTGACCACGGAAATAAAAGGAAGTGACCGCGACCCCTGCGGTAGTGGGTTCAATAAAGAAACAAAAGAAATATTGATTCTCTTATTTGCATATCCCTGAGTTGTGCATATAACTGTTTTGTGAAAAATAAGTAAAACTTAAAAATGTCATAACTTTTTTATTTTACCTCAGATTTCTGTACTCAAAAATTTAAAGTACCTTATTTTGAAGATTGTGTATCATGCAGTATTATGTTTTTAATTATCTTGTTTCACTCTCTCTTTCTTTGTTTCAATCATCTCTTCCTCTTTCTTTCTTTCTCACTCATATCTTCCCCTCTCCTCCCCCTTCCTCCCCTCCCTCTCTCCCTTTCTCCCCTCTCCCTCATACCCTCTGTCCACTTTCTCCCCTCTTCTCTCCCATCTCTCTCTCTCTCTCCCATCTCTCTCTCTCTTTAATAGGAGGTGAAACTCGACTACCTAGAAGGTTTGTTGCAAGCCTGATCTCCCATCTGTTCCTGAGCACGCTACCCAAGCCATCGAGCCTCTCACTCAACCTAACTCACTTTGCAATCTTCTTCAGCGAAGTAAACATGTAAGTTAAATCATCAGTGATTCAAAGTTGTTTAATGGGATTGTTTACATCTAACTCCATTGGGGGAGATTTCAAGTTCAGTGTTGACCTTTTAGTGTTGGTGTTAGGTCAATTTTTACATTAGTATATAAACACCAAACATGAAATGAAGATGGTCCTGAAAATTCATTCACTAGGTGTCAAGCACATTGTGATCCGGATTATTTGTGTAAACTCGGAATAGGTTTTGAAGCTACATCTACATGTAGGGAACGCAATCAAAATTGTGCTTCTAACACCAACACCGGACATGAAATGACCCGTTCAGGATCTACAGTAGAAATATTGTTTTTCTGTTGCAGCTTATGTTGTAGTGATTGCAAATCTGTAGGTCATACCATTTCTTTCTACATGTACCTCCATGGTCAGACAGGAATCAACTGAACTTTTTAAGCTAATCGATCGCTTAATTGTTGCAATAATGACTACTGTATAAAAGACATCAGCATCCATATGTGTGCTTTGATTATACCTCAGGCTATGGAGGGAAAATAATCACATTATTTATTTATTTCAGTTTTCTTTTACCAGGGAAGCCCCCTTCAGTTTTACTTAAAGGGGAATCCAGCCTTGGCCATAAAATGCTGTGTGGGGAAGGAGAAAAATAAATGAAACAGAATGGTGAAACTTTGAAAGAAATCAGACAAGCAATATAAAAGTTATAGCTGCTTTAAAATTGAGATCACTAATACTATGTAGATTTCAAATTGGCAACTGGGTAAGTAAATTATGACAAGGGGCAAGGACAACTTTCCAATAGGCCATGTACTTTATTATCAGGGATTTTTGGTTTTCTCCTATAAGTACCCATTCCCCTGGGGCAGTAATCCAAATATAACCCATGTAGTATATTGTTTTATGTCCTCATGAAAGAAAAATATAATTTGAAATAAAACTTTTGGGAAAAATGACATTTTAGCCATAATATGTATTGGAGTACATGGAAGAGTAGTCCTTGCCTTACATCACTATGACATCCCATATGCGGCCAATTTGAAGTCTCCATGGGTATAGTGATTACCAATATTTACAAGTTTTAAAAATTCATAACTTTCTTGTTGTTTGTCCAATATTGTCAAAACTTTCACCTACATGTACATGTATCAACTTGTCTGATTTTTCTTTTAATTATAAAAACAAGTTTTTATTTGGGTTGGATTCCCCTTTAAACTTATTTACAAGAGGGCCCTGGGATCCTAAAGACACGAAAACATACTGATTGTGAAGTATATAATAGTGCTTATTAGTTTACAGAATTGCCTCTTGAGAATTATGACATGCACTGCCAAACTCACAACACAGATTGTTTGAGCTCATTAGCGATGCCTTGGCTTGCCTCACAATTTTCTCGTGA